>NW_027271236.1:1642500-2057500 GCF_040938485.1 Diadema antillarum | reverse complement strand
CCCAAGGAGGAGGGGAACAAGTATCCCTCCATCAGTGAGACGGAACCTCTCATCAGTGACAATGGGAATGCCTCCGGTCGTGAGCCAATCAATGACAAGAAATGGTGAACTTAGGTTGGGATGGGGGTGTGATGGCTGGATGTTTAGTGGCAGTTGAGGCTGGTTTATGAATACATGCTCAGCTGGAAGGCTCTGTTTGGCCTTCATTTTGAGAGATACTTTCAAAAACCACAAGCTTGTCCGGGGAATAATTTTCCTGGTATCGCATCGCAATTTGCTATGCATTTGTACACCACTGCAATGCAAACTATCTTTTGTGTAGCAGTTTTCTTCCATAGAAATGTACAGGACACCATTTGAAATACTGTTCATCAGCTAAAATTGCTAATCAAATTTGAGTTGGAAAAATATTCCCTGATGTCCTTGGATTTGAATTATATGACTGCTGCCTGTGGTATCATAGATGGAGAGTAAATATTTCTGAATTTTCAGCAATAATGTTCAAAATGAGTGCTGAAAAGACCAAACTCTTATTGGCACAAGCATCCCTTTTTATACAATATCCATCAGTTGTATGTGATACTCCTTGAAAGGTAAAAACAATTCTCAAAGTGTTTTAATTTTCAACATCTGAAATGAGCGTAGCCAAGTATTTGAGGCTACTTTCAAGCTCTTGTGAACTATATCATCAGTGTGCACATAGTATTGTTGTGTTCAAGGCAGAATTGGCTACATAGTTCTGGTATGTATAACTCTCTTCAGAAAATTGGTGTCTGCTGCTTTCTTTTTTAACCCTTCAAATGTGGGTTTGTGAAGAAATTAGATGGATCATAATACTTCATAAAAGTAATGATGATAACCATCATCATCATCATCATCACAATTGTGATCACCGTTCATAGGAGCACTAAACACAATCTCAGTGATATGAATAAAGCCAGATTATTGTTTAGCTAATTTACCTTGTATGTGCAATTTGTTTTGAAACCTTAACCAGGGAGCCATGGTTTCCCACCTCTCTGCTCAAACATTATTTTGACAGTTGTGTGTGGATGCAGGCCATTTTATTAAAGAAGTTTTGATCACAGAGTTTGTTGGTTCCGTTGATACTACTGTAAAAGTGGAAATTTTTGTGGTGTTGAAATTTTCGTGCATTTCACGCAACCAGAAACTAGTGCGAAAATAAAAGCATGCGAATATTTTTGCTTGCAATATGTTCCCGTACTTTACTGTCTTGATTCCGCGGAATTAAAAACACGCGAAACTCTTCTTATCAGGCTGAGCGCGAAAAATTAGTCGCACGAAAACATCCACTTTTACAGAAACAGATGGTATAACTTTACACTGCATCAAGAGGTAATGGCATAAATTCAAGTTAACACTTGCTGTTTGGATATACCTAAAGAAAACATCAACTTTTTAATCTGCAAATTGAATTTCAAATATGATTCATATGAATTTTACCATCATGACCCAAAAAAAAAATTAACCTGGTATGTCTTAAACATTTGATTACTGTACAAATGTTTCTGAGCTTTTTATGTACTCAATGTAAATATTTTTTTCATACTTAAGATTGTATTTGTGTGCATTGCAACTATGATTAACTTATGAATATTACAGTGCTTTGAAATCTATCTCAACTAATTAGCCAAACTTTTACAATGCATTTAGAATTATTTAAGGAGGAATGGTGCAATTTGTAAGTTATGATTGTGGTTTCAGAGTTTAAATACATATTTGTTTCACACAGACAGCTTTGCATTACAAAGTAAATATTCTTATGAGATGTGGTCACACTGTGCAAAACTATATGAGATTACTTCCCGGTAAGTTCTCAAAGTTTGAGCATGCGATCACACAACAGACAAACCAGAGTGTAGTTTGAGTGATGTGAAACTACCCATAGATAACATGCATGCTCCACTCAGACAAAAATTTTGCAGCCTTCTTGAATATAAAAGGATGCAAACAGCATGCAAAAAAGTTCACTGTGCGTAAAAAACATCAAAAGGGTTTAATCACATAACAAACTTCTCAGAGTTTCAGCCCTGCGCGGTCACACAACACAAAACTATGCATATCTATCACGAGAAGCAAAAGACTTTCCACTTCTTGAGAAGTTTGCAGCCGCACCACCTAAACTTTATGAAGCAAACTACCAGGTAGTTAAACTAGGCGTAGTTTTACATAGTGTGACCGCAGCTAGTGAGAATGAGAATGAAGAACATGGCAATGCGTTGAAATTTAATATAAAATCTCTGTAGGACCGAACCAGCGACTTGAATGATGGCGTGCCAATAGTCTTCCTGTTTTTGGTGACATGTGATTTAAAGTCTGTCTGTAGACAATCTTGTCTTATCTTTACACAATCACTTGTAATGTCTCCCTTTTTTTCTTTTGAAAAAGATTCTTTTTAAAGTGTTCTCAAATTTCAGTCTTCTACAGCTTTCTTTTCCTTTACATTTATTCGTTTCTTTACTTTTTTGAATAATGAATTCATTTAAATAATGAATGACTTTGTCGGAAAGTGCATACATGGGGACTAGTAATAGTTTGAAGAGGGCATCTGTCTGATGTAAAAAATTGTTTTAGTCAGTTCTACTAATCTGTGCTATTCTCCCCTATGCAAGCAAATACTCTGGCATTATCTTCACTCTAATTTGAGGCTGACTCAAGAGTGGCAACACTGATATAATGGAAACTCTACATGACAACAAGTGTTTATGAGAGATAATGTTTATATGTTAAGTCTGATAGCCTGTCATTTATGAATTTGAATTTACTTTCGTGATAATCACAGGAAAATTATGTACACTCATTGCAAACCCAAAAAACATATTTTTTAAAAAATGACAGCATCGAAATTACCTGTTATCGTGGTGGGTTATCTGGCAAAAAGTAGGTGCAGTGTACTTGTAGAATAAGTTATGTGAATATATCAGTAAGAAAACAAAGAGAGACAACAAAACAAAACAAAGTTAAATGATTTCATTGGTACAGGAAAAGTTAGTTATTACATCAAGATTTTCTATTGCAGAATCTCTTTTTGTCAAGTATTCACTTCACCAGCTGGGGAATCCCTCTCTCACTTTGTCATTTTATTTTTATATCTTTTTGAGGTTTCTCAGTTCCCATATATTTTTGCCATTGAAATACATGTGGGAATTTTCCACAAGGAATTTAAGTGATTTGGGCATATAGCTATATTGAGAACATGGTGTGCTTTACTTATGTACGTAATATCAGTAAACTTTGCTTTAAATAGCACATACTATGAAGAGAAATATATGTTGAGTGGAATTCAAAAATACCAGTTTTCATATCGGCTTGTCATATTGGTGGTAACATGATAAATTATCCCTAGGAAGGTGCATCTACCAGGGCACCAGAAACTCCATCAGTAATAGGAGTAAATCATTTCCCATGGGCCTCTGTGTGAGAGATAATCATCCATTACTTTTATTAGGACTGTTGGCTTTGACTATGTGTATGACTGATATAAGTCAAATTTTTGAGAAGCTTAATCGTGTTCATAGTGTACCTTTCATCAGTGTCCTGTGTTCATCACACAGTGTTTAAAACACTTCCTTTTTCCTTCTGAAACTGCAGAAATATAATCAAATTTGTGTTCATTGCAGTGATGACAAACAGCAGTGTGTAGCATGAAACAGTTTGCATGGCTACAGTGCACTCCTGTTATGATGGAAGTCCTCAGGACTGGAGGTTTTCTTTCGTTATATTGAAATTTTGTTATAACCAAACAATGAAGTATATAACGATATATACAGAGTAATTTTGGGACCTAAATTCTCACTTTGTTGTACAGTGCACTCCCCTTATATCGAACATGATTATAACAAAATTCCGGTTACAACGAAGTAAACATTCAGGCCGCAACATTATCTGTTCTATGTTTTTTTTTAGAACAAAATTCCAATATAACGAAAGAAAGCTGCCGGTCCCAAGAACTTCTTTATAATGGGAGTCTACTGTAACAAGAATTTTGTTATAATTGTGCTCTTGTAACAGGAGTGTACTGTACTCTGCATTAATTAATGAAAAGTTTGTTCACTGCAGTAGAGATGGCATTACCTACTTGGTCTTGGCCAGGGTAGATTTAGTCTCTCGTTAATCAGAAATTGCCATTTCATGCAACTGCCATCATCAAATAAGATTATGTGGAAACTGGAAGGCTTTACAAGATTTGGCTTCTATCCTAGAGTTAGGCAGAATGGAAAAATAGATGCTCATACATGTTCCTTTTCAATACTTGCACTACGTCACAACAGAAGGTAAACAATCTGTGTCTGCCTTGCTATGTTCATCACTTGGTATTTGGACTTTTATTTCCTCTTGCTCATGTATTCTACTCTATGAAGTTTCAAATCGCAACAATGATTCTTTCTGGATCTGATTTGGGTTAGTATTGCCCTAGTTTTTATTAATTGGTTATCAGTAGATATTGGTGTCAAAGATGATACTTATTTGTATATGTGTGACAGATGGCTTACATTGAGCCTTACAATTCACCACTTAATACCACATGACTGTATGCATTGCATAATGAAGTAATCAGAGAATGTTGAAATTTTACACTCTACCTTCCATGTCCTATGATTGGAAATAGAATGCAGAACATTGTAAATGTATATACAACCCTGCAAAAATAAAAGCTTATGAATATATTTTATGAACTTCTATAAGGTCACAATTTTGAAATTCAAGTCACTGTCTTGCTATCTTGCTACTATTGGTAAAAAGGCGAGTATCACATATTCATCATTGCTTTTCGCGTTCAGCCACAAGCATATCTTTGGTTTGTAAATGAATTTAATGAACTGTATCTATATGGATAAAAGTAAAGTAAATTTGAGGATTCTACAATGAAGGCTATTATAAATTATTCTTATCTGAACTGAAGCAAAACTTTTATTTTACTCTTAAAGGACAAGTTCACCTTCATAAACATAACGATTGAGAGAATGCAACAATATTAGTAGAACACATCAGTGAAAGTTTGAGGAAAATTGGACAATCGATGCAAAAGTTATGAATTTTTGAAATTTTTGTTTTGGAACCGCTGGATGAGGAGACTACTACAGCTTGTGAGTCATATGCGTACAACAGTATAAAGAAAATATAAAGAAAATTCAACATATTTTCACTTTTTTCGCATAATAAAAGAGCACTTGACTTGCCTCTTTCTAAATGCAGGGGGAATTATATTACCCATAACATTTGTCGGTAACGAGTCGGGGGAATGTGTACTTTTTTCATAAGATGAAATTTTGTGAAATTCTCTTTATATTTTCCTTATATTGTTGTACGCATGTGACATCTAAGTTTTTCACACACTGCAGTAGTCTTTTCATCCAGCAGTTACTGCACAAAAACTTCAAAAATTCATAACTTTTGAACGGATTGTCTGATTTTCCTCAAACTTTCACTGATGTGTTCTACTAATATTGTTACATTCTCTCAATCCTTATGTTTATGAAGGTGAACTTGTCCTTTAAAGAAGTCTCATTGCATATATTATGTGTGTCCGTTATTATGCCACGAAATTGTGACACTCGACAAGAAAGATGGAATTATCTTTTAAAATGAAAGATAATATTTCTATAAAAATCTAATTGACATTTTGAATAGTGGCTAACTGAAAGTCTTACAAGTATTTAGAACTGAGGGACAGCAAAATTGACATAGTATAATAACTCCTCTTCCTCAGTCTGTTGTGCCATGTTGCACTCATATTGTGGGAGTGTGGAGGGCATGGTAATTCTCATAACAAGGAGGTAATGAAACTACTCTTTCACAATCTCCAGCCATGTAAAATACAACTATCAAGCATTGCTCAATGCTGAACATGGAAATCTTGGTGATGTTTTCCTCACCAGTGATATGGTACACTATCCATTTTGCATGAGTAAAAATGATGAATAGATTTAAAAATGCCTCTTTGTACTGTCATGGAAAACTTGAAAAGTGACGTCATCTCATTGTATACAATGTGTTGGAGAGATTTTGATACACTATCAATTTTGCATACAGTGGACTCCCATTATAACAAGGTCCTTGGGATTGGCAGTTATAACCGTTATAACCTAAGAAATAAACAACAAAAAACATGTACACATGTATCAGCGGAAATGTTGCGGCCTTCCTTTTAACTTTGTTATAACCAGAATTTCGTTATAACCATGTTTGTTATAATGGGAGTGCAAATTCACAAAATTCATGAATAAATATGAAAATGTTTTCTTTCTATTTTCATAGAAAACTTTTGACGTGACTTGATCTGTTGTCTTTCATATGTAGTGTTTCTTAATGTTCCTCATTTCACATTAACATATGTCTGTTTTCATCTGTATACATCTGAAAATGAAATACAAGCTCTTCACACAAATACAAGTATACAAATGAAACAATTTCAGTTTATTATCCATTATAATAAATGAAATGCGATACAGATATTTTAATAGTGCAGCCGTTATTCAATGATTCTGCAATTTGTATTTAAGATAGTTTACATAAGGATAGCAGTATCCATATTTTGCATATATCTGGCAATAGCTCTGCAGAATTGCTGGGTGGCATTATAAATAAGCAAGTATGGCATTACATACACGTTTGTTGCATGGATGTGATATATATGGCAGTAACAATTTCAGCATTGGTAAGGCTTACCGAAATGGCAGCTGAATATTTATACATTCATGATTAAAGGGATGGTATAGTTTTGGTTGAGATAAGAATTCAGGTATCAACTTTTTGTAAGATACTTAGAAATCACTTGTCTTAAATATTTAAGAGCATACAAGTCGAAGAAGAATTAAAAGTTTATTGGATGAAAATCAGTATTAAAATGGCCGAGATATCCAAAAACAAAACAAAGAGGTCCTAAAAAAAGGTGGGATCCACTTTTTATTGAGACCTCTTTGTTTCTAGATATCTAAGCCATTTCAAAGCCGATTTTCATCAAATAAACTTTTAATTTCTCGAGAATTGTATGCTCTTGAATATATCATGCAAGTGGTTTCTAATTATCTTGCAAAAAGTTAAGATGTAAATTGTCATCTCGGCCACAACTATACCATCCCTTTAAGGTCAATAATATACAATTCAAAAATATATACATCTGAACATTTTTCATGATACGTTCATTCCAAAATTATATGAATTTTGAGGGCTTCACATTTTACATGAACTGAAAATTTACTTCTCTCTGAACAAGCGAGGTTCTCAAACGGCAACCATAATTCACAAATTGTGCACACATACATACCCTGTGCTGTACATAAAAAAATAATGATAATAAAAAAGGCATATTTGTCATTTCTACAGAGTACACTTACCACCGTTACTAAAAGAATTAAAAAAAAGAAAGATATTATATATATTTTACATTGCAGTTTAGTAGTGTCACATGGTGTGGTTTTCAAGTTTCGTATGATAGATAATAAGTACTGTACTTACCCTGCATCTGAGATTGAATAAATTCCTAGTGGTTTTGAAAAATAAACATTCATTACAAATTTTCAACATCAAAATATTTAGGGACAAAGACAGTACTTTTGAAGACCATTTGAATTATATGGTTCACATGATTACATTTCAGTTTTTGCAAGCAAAATTCTTACTTGATTCTTTGAACAGGCTGTTCATTTCCCTGTTTGTGAATTAGCAATAAAAAGTAATAATGAGGGAGTATGAATCAGTCAGTGGAAAAAAGCATTAATGTTTTTATCAAACTAAGTAAATTGACACATTCTTAGAACATTTCAGCTCAACGAATATTTTACGATGAAAAATTCTGATGACAGATTGTTAAAAGAGCACCATTTTGCCGAGCAGTTTGTATAATTCACTTACAAAGAAACTAAAAAGGGAGCTCTATATGTATCTAACTATGGCCTTTTCTTTGTTTGACTGCTTGCATACTTTGGGTATTTGTACGCTTGAATATCTGTTTACTTTTCATATTGACCCTGGGTCATGTTAATCATTAAAATATACATTTGTGTCTCTCCCATGGTCATTTACTGTGAAGCAATATAATGCGAGAAATAACTGCTAAAACTGCAGCACAGATATAATTTGTGAGGACACTGAAACTCCAGCTCGCTGCTACGCATACATGAGGAGTAATACATCTGAATTCTGTGGTGTCACTGACAATTTTTGGACAAATGCAGCTGTTGATGGGTGCAATTTCAGAAGATTGTCTCTGTATTAATGGACAATTCTCAGTGTTCCCATGGAGTCAGGCCACGGTGACTGTCCCTAGGTGTGGTCCCTCTCCTTAACCTGGTCTGGGGGTTGATACCATCTGACCGGTGGAGAGCATGGAATCTCCAGGCAGCAGAAACCATCTCAATCTGCATCAATTGTCAAAATCATATTATCATTATTTTCATCATTATCATCAATGTACATTTGCTGGTTTAGCTACAAAAGAAAAAAAAATCTAATTGAGGAAACTTTTGCAAACATCTTTAGAACATTTCATAGGGTTCAACATTAGCAGTGGTCCGGCGGCCCATCAGGGCCACTAAAAGTTGACGTCGGGCCACCACATTTTCAAGAAGATTATCTTTCAGTGGCAACTAAGATTAAAAATAGATTGCTATCTTTGTTTTTATTTCCAGCCACTAAAATTTCACATTTGAAGATTTTAGTGGCCCTGATGGACCATCAGAGAAAAAAGTTAGTGTCGGGCCCTGTATAACAAATCATGCAAATATGAGTTACCAGAGATGACTAGCATTCTATGGGTTGATTTCTAAACATAGGGTGATATTGATAATCATAAAGACTTAATGAAAATAGTCCTTGTAAACCTATCATTATTAAGATTTTTAAGCTTTGGTAATATAATTTGATTTATGACACAAGAATGTAACAGAATGTTAGACTACATCACTAGTTTGATTTTTTTTTTAAATACTGGAGAAATAAAAATGAAGCTGATGTAAATCATACCTCTTTGCAAACAAAAGTGCAATTTGAAACAGTTATCAAGGATTAATGTATCCAAATAATTTCTGCTACCTTTCTTTCAAAGGAAAGAAAAGTATTTTTTCTTTTAATTCAAGTTTGTCCTTTCAATTTCTAAAATTGGGTTTTACAAGCCTCTTGATCAAAGTATCAAAGTTCATACTGGGAGAAAAAACAACAACTAGTTTTTCTGTCAGCTCAACCTTCTTGTTTTTGGCAGAAGAGAAATCACCGTCAAACTGATGATTGGAATCTGAATTTTACCTACTGGATATTTTGATGAATACATTCTTCTATGGATGATAGCAGATTGGAACGTATTAAAAAAAAGAGAATTCCGGGTGTTATCATCAAAGGAATGAAAGTAAGCCAAGAAAAGATTTTTAGATACTGTGTACTCCCATTATAATAAACAGGGTTAATTATAACAAAATTCCGGTGATAACTAAGTGAAAATTCAGGCCTCAACATTATCTGTTGTATATGTTTTATTGTTTGTTTGGTTATAACGAAGTTTCGATATAATGAAAGAAAAATGCTGGTCCCAAGGACTTCATTGTAACGGGAGTCCACTGTATAGAACTCGTCAAACACGTGGGACAGGTGTATGTGAGAGATTTATCTACACGTGTATGAGGGGCTGTGCAGCCCCAAGCACACCAATCAGTGAATGCTAATCTACGACAACTTTAAAAGGACAAGGATAACCCTGCAACTTGGATGGTGCCAGAACAGGGTAAACCTGATAATCGATGAAAAATTGCCAGACACCGTGAGCACAAAGTGATGACATTATGACCAGATATGTTTGAAATATTTGCCGCACATAAAAACTGACCGGTACAACTTGGTTCGTCTCGTTTTCTTTCTCAACTTTCTGTAACTCATCCTCACTAAGCAGTGGCAGCCTCACATGTTTGATAACTTTGCTGATTGCCTGAAGGGTTGGAATCCTCTGTACCGTCTGTTAGATCCAAGGAAAGGAGGGGAACAAAGAAACATTAAAAACTTTGAAACCTGAATGGAAAATGCAGATTATTGTCTTTTCTATGATTACTGATAATTTCTGCAATTACATGGTCTTACTCACCCCCGTAAAACTTCAGTGTAAGTACAATGCTCCAAGAGGCCCTATCACTAGTATCACCCCAGGTAACCAATTATACATTTTGGTCACAAGAAATTATGGGGACATATACTTGTCCAAGGATGTTTTTTTTTTTTTTTTTTTTTTTTTGGGGGGGGGGGTGTTGTTGTTGTTGTTGTTGTATATTTACTACAGACAGGGTTTTAACTGACAACCTCCTGCTCAGGAGTCTAAAGCCTTATCCACTATACCACATGATGTTTGGATCAACCACATACAGAGTCAAAAACAAGAGATGCACAATGAAAAGAGACAACTTGGCTGGAACAGTCAGGTGATGGGCAGAACCAAATACTTAGACCAGTAGCAAATGTACTGATCTCTGATAATTCTGAAGCACATACATCAATGCCAAAAATATTGTCTTTATACACATTTAGGCAAGCTGTACATCTTTATACACATTTAGGCAAGCTGTACATGGAATTCTAACAAGAAATGTTGTAGAGATTAATGAACTTTGTCATGTAGAATAAACATTACACGGTCTCGTTTTATCAAAACTTTAGATTGACTGTAAGTCCCAGAAATCACTCGTAGGACTCGTAACTCTAGCTTGATAGACACAAACCAGGTGTTAAAACATTGCAGGAAGTGTTATAACTGAATGGATCTGAACACTCACAGCATTGACTAAAGCCCAGTTTATGACTGTAGCTAAGATATCCATCTCATCCATTTTTAGTCGGTTGCTTTGCAAGATGACAGCCAGTGACTCCTCAGAGAGCTCCTCAAAGCGTGGATGTTTGAAAACAGCCTGGAAGTCATACAAAACATGCTTTACAAACATGTCTGGTGTGGATAGCCTTTAATTCATGCCATTCACTACATTAGGCTTTATAACAGACTTTGGAATGTTCTCCTGGTTACATATGACAGCTAACTCAGCTAAATCAGCTAACTGCTTCTGTAATACCAAATAAGTATTTTCTATTTCTTTCTTTTCTGTGAGTAATAAGACATCTTTTTTGTAACTATCAACAACAAAAACAAAACAACCAAGACAACGCACTAGCAAGTGGACACACCACATAAACATTGCTGGTTCTAAATACAACATATTGTAACAAAAGAATTTTATCTCTTTTGACTGGTCAACATTCTACAAAACTGTTTTTTATGTGATCCTCTATTTTCCAATGGCACAATGATTTCCGTTCCACAAATTAAGTACCTGCTTATTTTTTCCTTTTTCACTTTCAAGTGTATTACCTTGACTTCTTGAAATTATTGTTTTTGAAAGAATTTATGTGATATTGCTAATAAAAATTTACTTGAATGAAAAATAAGGGTTGAAGCAACCAAAAAAAGAAAAAAAAAGAAGAGGATTGCATATCAAAGACATTTTCATAGAGGAACTAACCACAGTGTGTTCCTCAATGAAAGCCAGTACTGTGTTCCTGAGACTGTCTTGGCCGTACGTCACAGCAGCCTGGATGGTCTCACATGCCGTTAGCTCCGACAGGTTTTGTGTCAGGTAAGCATTACACACCTTCCTCAGCTCCTCAAGACCATATTCTATACTGGAAGCTAGGACATCAACAACCTGGTAACGTACAGGACAGAATGAAATACATTATATATATATATATATATATATATATATATATATATATATATATAAAATGCACAACGGATATACCCTACATATATATACCCAACATGTCATATAATATATATATATATATAGAGAGAGAGAGAGAGAGAGAGATACCCAACAGATATACCCTACGTATATATACCCAACATGTCATATCGTAATACACATACATTATACATGTAATTGATGTTCAAATCTATATTCATTACAGAATACAGAAAATATGAAAATAAAAAGAGATTAATGCATTACTGTCAAACAACTTTAAAATCTTCATTATGTAGAATCAAATAATTCAATATTTCAAATAACACCTCTACAGAAATTCAAATAACATATCTAATCTTGGGAATTGGGTAATTCAAAAATGCATGGCAAGAATAGATAAAAGAAAAAGAGAATACAGTGTCACCTTCGATGCATTGCAGCTATAACAAGTACCAAATATTCATTTTCTTTGAAGAGTAAGTGTACAAAGCATATTTATGCTAAAAAAAACCAATATACATATTCTAAATATATCAGAATATCGTATAAATCACAAAATAGATTGTGAAGGCAAGATGCATATGATAATTACTTAATAATGTTGAGTCTTCGATCAGCTCAGGAAATAATGAATGTAAAACTAAACCAGTCTTCTGCTGAAAATACCCACACATGTGTTCTGATACTATATTGTTTTTTACCAGACTACCTCAAAGCAAATTACTCACAGTTTTTCCACTAAGGGTGGCACAGTTTGTGTAGATGAACTCAAGCACAATCATGAAAATATCTGGCTCTGTATCAGTCAGTACCAGAGGAACTTTCCCACTATTTTCTCGCATGACTTGTTCAGCAAACATAGCCCTGAAGACCTCACACCTTGACACCAGGATGCAACGATGGGCAAAGATGTGTCGTCTTTCTTCTCCAACGATGAACTTGATATCACTGCAATAAGGTACAATAGACAGAATCTTAACATATGCAATTTATCAATTTGGCCTGAATTTACAATTTTCCATAAATTCTTGATGTATTTAGTATTTTGAATTTGAATCAATATTCTGAGTTCATCAATCAATCTGAACTCATTGTACAGTTTCACAGTGGCCCTGGATCCTTGGACAAGAAGTACCAGTAGATTTTCTACATCAAACTCATATCAAATATCCATCTTGACGAAAGTGTACAAATCACAACTCAGCGATGCTTTGTTGTGTAGTAATACTGACAGGAATTCCAGGTAAACAGGCGCGACACCTTGGTAATAAGTGAGTCTGCTACCATTACAAAAATATGATCTCGGCCATTTGGTGTTAGTCGTCTAGAACCTAGGTTCTAACGTTACTGATTGTAACCTGGCAAACAAAAGTAACTAAACTGATTGATAATTAAGTGATTGCATCATTCACTTCAGGCATAGCTGCTAAGATTAAAAACAAGCACCGGTAAATTTTAATCCCTGTGTGATCACAGGTATTCATGTCTACACGTTTTAGGTACGGTACGGAATTACATGTAAGTTTTATGTCAATTTCGTATGCATACTGACATAGCAATGTTGTGACTGCTTACCGTTGTGGATATCCACATAATATAACATGGCTTAGACACTAACAGTTAGCGTTAGAATCTAGTCTATGCATTAATAATACTAGGACCTACATAAAAATCATGCAAACATTACTAACTCTACACCAGGTGGGACTACGACGTCTACGTCGCGAGTCTTTTTCGTTTCGAGTACTTTCAGTTCATATGGCACTCACCTGAATTCTTTGTTATTGACTAGCTTTGACATAGACTTTGCAAATGGCACAGGATCACCTTTCATCAGTAGATTGCTTGACATTTTGGCTTGATGAATCTTGTGCAAATAATAGACCAGAATCGAGCAACTATATAGCCGATTAGCAGCTCCACCAGCGCACAGCGGGCTGAGCTCGGCGGATCGGATGAGTGATAGGAGGCGAGGCGCAGGCGCGGCCAAGCATGCAGCCAGCTCAGGGCCGGGACGCGGCGCCATGCCCCAATCTGTGCCGTCTTTAAAAAAAACGCGGCCGGGACGGGCGTAGCGTCCGTTAGCAACAGTTGTCAATGGACGAACGGAGGACCTTCAGGGCCCCACACATCACACAGCAAATGCATGCAATCAATACTCGTTAACAGGTGTATACTATAATCTGTATTCTGCATTGAGCAACCATGTCATGAGGTTCAGTTGTTGAAAGTTGCTGACACTTTGTTTTACTCAACAACCCATATTCTGGGTATCGGAGACGTCCAATGCAAATATCCACGTAATTTAGTATTATCAATTCAATGATGCAGAGTTGCAAATAACTTTGAATAGGCAAAACAACGATGATAGAGTAAACAAGAGCGAAATACGATTAGTGAAAAGAAAAAGGAATATACAGAAATATATAATATATACATAATAGGTATATAGTGAACAAAAAACAAAGGAAGGGAAATATGACGAGAGAGAGAGAGAGAGGAGAATAATGGAGGTGAGGGAGGGAAGAGTAAGAAGGACACAAAACTGGTGGCAAATTATTCATATTAACAATAAAAGAGATGCGAGTGACATATAATTTGAGAAAAAAAAATACGAAAAGAGAAGGAAAATTGAAAACGCAAAGATATACGGAAATATTTTCATACGATAAGTGAAGAAAGAATAAAGGACATATGGAGACGAGAGGAGAGGAGGAGAAATGGAGAGAAAGAGGAGAGAGTGAGAAAACAAACAAATTATAAATTAATCGTGCAGAAGGCACAGCCTAGCTGTAAGCAAGCTTATGTAGTACCCATGAAAAGGACAAAATAGATACTACAGTTATCTTAACACGTGTCATTATATAACTACAAAACTTAAATGGTTGAATTAGAAAGGACTGTTCTCTTTTCACAACTTGATCCATCTTCACCTATAGTCTTTGGGTATTTCCAGTAATATCTTTTTAAATATTTCTTTTGCTGTTCATTAAAGAGGCTGCACTGAAAAGAGGTAATGAAATTCATCATCAATGATTATCCTCATTGCAATGGGTACAAAGTCTTTCATTTTTAGGAATAAATATATCATCTTCCAGATTTGGTATTGGCAATTCGTAAAAGTACCACAGCGGAAATGTGAATGTGAAGGACATAGGTTGTGAAGAAGATAGTGCAAGTTTAGCATAAATTGACAGAATGATATAACTGTATTTTGAGTACAAAATACACATATTGACAACTTGTTGACCATGAATTTAATAAAGGGCGTGTAAAGTTCTGGTTGAGGTGAGGATTTAGCTTTTAACGTTTTTTGAGATATTCAGAAACCACTCTATCAGATGTCACAGAGTTATTCTAAGGGGTATCAAAAGTTTATTTGATGAAAATCGGGTTTGAAATGGCTGAGATATCCCAAAGCAATGTGAAACAAAGAGATCCTAATAAAAGACGTGGCCTGTCGCCTTATATTATTATCACTTTTTTGGATATCTCAGGCATTTGAAAACCAATTTTCATCAAATGAACCTTGAATCCTTCTTAGAATTACATGCTCTTTCATATTTCATAAGAGGTTTCTCATTATCTCACTTAGGAATGTTCAAAATATATGAATCCCCACCTCAACCAATACTGTACAATCCCTTTAAGGTCACATATCATCAATGGACATAGGATGCAAGGAAGCATAATTCTCTGTTTGAATGCAGATAAATAATCATAAGGGGCAGATTTAACAATGAGTGGAGTATTATTCCAAAGCTATAAAAGGACCAGAGTATAGATAGCAGTGTTTTGTGCAAAGGTGATACGTGTATATGACCTATATGCATGGAACAAGTTTTGCTATCAAGCGGAGTAAATGTGAGCACAAAAGTTTTATGATAAAGGGCAATCGGAGATTACATAATGCAGTCCTACATTCGAAACGTAAAAGATCCAAGATGAAGAAGTCATGTAAAGGTTATCAACTATTTTTTAAAAATTTACTATATGTATATATAGAAAAGATATTCATCAGAAGAGAAACCAAGGCTGAATGACAATCAACATACAACCCCAGAGTCATTATCGAACAATTCTAGATGAAAATGCACTCCATGTTAAAGTTTTGTATCAATTATAATAAAGTATAAATAAGATATTTAAATGAGATGAAAGACTTCAGTTTATGAATGTTACCAAAGTTTCTGGAGAATAACTGTGGTAATAAGTCTGTCTGTGTCTTCCAGGACAAATTCCTATCAATGACTATTCAAAGAAATTTGGTAGCATCTATCGTGGATAGTTCAATCCCATTAATATTTACAGGAGAAAGTCAATTACTTTACTGAAAGTAAAGAACTACACTTAAAAATATCAAGTGGCATTTTGTTAGCTTTACCCATTTCAGGACACTTCTCTGTTCAGAATACAAAGTACATAGAATATTCAGTAGTTATACAATATTACAGTTCAGGTGAAAATTGAATAAACTTGTGTCATCTGCAAAAGGGTGAATGAGAGTATAAGTTAATTGATTTTAGGAAGTCATAGAACAATAGATCAAGGAGTGACCCCTGCGATACACCACATACAAAAAACTTTATGTAAGATTTGTGGCCATTAACAACAACAAATTGTTTTCTTTTTTGCAAACAATTTTGAACCAATCTAATAATTTACGTCTTAGTCCATATACCAAGATATCATGATTAACGGTATGAAAGCTTTCGAAAAATCTTTAAAAAATACACTGTATGAGAAAATTCATCAATAGGTCTACACCGAGTAATTGTTGAGTTCATATAATTTGAAATGGCATGGATAGTTGTACATTTCATCGGAAAACCAAACTGAGGTTCATATACTAGTATATGATATTATTATTATTATTATTATTATTATTATTATTATTGTTATTATTATTATTATTATTATCATTATTATCATCATCATCATTATTATTATTATCATTATTGTTATTATCATCATTATTATTTTCATTACTATCGTATTTACAAAGTGATCAACATGCGAATAAACCCCATTTTCCAATCATTTGAGAATATAGAGAGGAGCGAGACTGGTCACCAATTTGATTTTTTTAGGGTGGTCCTTTCTTTAACATTGGTGTTGTAATTTCTATCATGTCAGGAATAATGCCAGAGCTAATTAAGTGACAGGCGAAATACCGTTGTGTGCACGAAATATCGCACGATTTCAGAAAGCTGGCGATTTAAAAGAAAATTGATAATTTCATCACTATCAAGAGCTTTTCTCATATGAATATAGGCCCTATAAAAGCGATCTCATTGATTATTTCAGTAATGGCAACTGGGGAGAAAAACAATGTGTTAGGGTTATGATAATATAAATGATAATAAAAAAAGTGTGTCTGTAGCGCGAATAAAATTGCATGATTAGGGGACAATTTCAAAAGAATCTTCACCCCCCCCCCCCCGTCTATATTTGAATAGTATTTTTCTTTTTACGCATACCATCATTAATAACTTGAAAACAGAATGGCATTTATAAAATTTCTATCATGTGAACTTAGTTGTTGTTGATTTTGCAATTTTGTTGTTTTGTATTTCACAGTTTTGTCGTGTTCCTGGAGACACACCAACCACATAACAGAAACACAGACACATCGACACTCGACATCCCCACACCTTTGAATGTTATCAAATTTTGATTCGTTCATTTTTATTATAGCAAAGTCCCGCAGAAGACTTTCAAGGTCCTATCTGTGAATTGTGAAGCCAGGTTCTTTTTTTAAAGGATGGTAGATATGGTTTTGGTTGAGTTGAGGTTTCCCACTTTTTTTTTGGGGGGGGGGTGAAATTAATGAGGAACCTCTTATGAGATGTGAAAGAGCATGCATTTCTATGAGGAATTAGAATTTTGTTTGATTACAATTGATTTTGAAATGGCTGAGATATCCAAAAACAATGAAGTCCTAATAAAAGCTGGGACCAACCTTTAAAGTTTAGGACCACTTTGTTTTACTTTGGTTTATATCTCAGCCATTGCAATACCATATAAAGCCGATTTTCATTCAATAAACTTTGAATTCCTCTTTTAGCATTCCATGCTATTTCATACTTCACAAGTGGTTTCTAATTACCTCGCAAGAAGTTAAAAGATGAAACCGCCATCTCAAACAAAACTACTATTTCCCTTTAAGTTATCATCCCTTTCAGCATACACAGACACACTAACACACACAAACATACACAATAGGAAAGAGAGAGTTCAAGTTCAAGTTGATTTATTTCATTTCCAACAAACAAATAATTAGGAATACAATTCGCGTATACAGATAATGTCACGAAATTGGTACAACAATGCGATGAACATAATAACATGTAATAGAGACCCAGGTAAATTATCAACAGAGATACAAATAAATGTTATATCATTATGGTAAAGGCAGAAACAAAATTGCTGGAAATGGAGGGGACTGCGAAAAAGCAGAGCTTGTAGTATGCAGTCCACTCATTAAAAAAAAAAAAAAATAATGAAAAAAATGAGGAAAAAAAACCCAACAACAAACAATTTGACTAAGAGATAAAAAAAAGGACAACAGTAAACACATACTAAGTACATGCAGGGATGTGGCTCCCACCTCCCTGGTACATGCACACACAAGGACGCACATGGACGCACATGGAGAGGGATGGATCCCTCCCCCTCTCTCTTTCTTACAGGACTGGTGACACGGCCACATGCCATCAACGGGCGGGGAAAGACAACGGGGATTCCCCTCGGAGAGAACATCGCATGCCGTCATCGTTCTTCGCTTGTACCCAGTGGTGCAGTACATCACATTTATACTGAGCTGAATACAGTACTAGTAAATGCCAGCGCGCAAGCAAGCTGTGCCTCGACGACGTGCAGGTGTAACTTGACTGCGCTTGAGGCGAGGGTGGTGTTATGTTGATCACAATACAAGTTGTATCACATGCGATCTATCTCGCCGTACAAATACAATTTGAGTGAAGTGTGAAATGATATCTGTTGCATAAGGACAGATGATATTTTGCTTCTTCCGGCCCGTCAACGTATCACTGAAGATAGCACAATGTGGATCGTGGACAAATGTTACCGGTACTACTGTACAAAAGACATACTTATTAATTTATAATTTACGTGTGCTTTACCATGAATTAAAGTCATAATCAAATTTATACATGGTTTACCTGGACGTGTTTACAGCGCTTCCAGACTGACTTCAAAAGAAGAAAAAGAAGAGGAAAAACACTTCGCGTCACCACAACGCTGTGTATAACCTTTAGTGAGTATATGAATGATTGGGATCCTTTCAGTTTAAAGTTTAAATTTACCATGATTTTACTTGTAACTGCAGGCAGTAATGTTTATTTCATTGCCTCAAGATTCTCATATCTCGATGGTAGTAGTACCGTAGTGCGTGCATTACAGGGATTACCAGTTTCTCATAGCATCTAGGGTAGGGCTACTGCGACCAGCCCCAACGCGTAGCATTAACTGTGTACAAGGAGCGCCCCAGGGTTAAGGGTAGGGCCTGTAGTCATGGTAAATAAAAGTGCCTAAATTTGTAACTACACGCAGCCGCTGTCGCGAATCGCGACATCACAGTGTCTGGTCAGGCTACTAAATTTGATAAATGTTGCATGCAAAACATTAACATCAAATTCATATGATGAAACATTATACATTGCTGTTGAGTGTTGTGGCATTATCGTGAAATAGTCCACCACTCCATTCAACGCCATTCATTTCGTCATAGCCGTTGACATGACTGCTTCAACCTTCATAGACTTTGCACATAGTGAAGATGCACACGCAGAACAAGAGGGGACCCATATCGTGATTTTGCCCAAAAAGTGAGTGACGGTCAAAGACAAAGGGACAGATGGCATTTTGTTTTGTTGTAAGTTTTTTGTTTTTGTTTTTATTTTTATTTTTTACATTACACTGTGTATGTTGTGGTTTAAGTATGTCCTCATAAGAGTTTATCACACTGAAAATTATATAAGGCCCTGTGCAGTGGACTCCCGTTATAACGAAGTCCTTGGGACCGGCAGTTTTGTTTCGTTATATCGAGATATTAGTATAACCGAACAAATAAACAATTCAATATTCTAAAAATTCCACAGAGTGGATAATATTGCAGCTTGAATTTTTACTTCGTTATAACCAGAATTTCGTTTTAACCATGTTCGTTATCATGGGAGTGCACTGCATTAGAAAAAACTGGGTGCATTAAATCCCTTTCTTTTATTGTTTTTTTTTTTGCTTTGTTTTGTTTTAAACAATCTCTGCATCTGTTCTATGTACAGGAGTGTCATCAAGGTGTGTGTGGAATGAAAAGAGAATGGCAGAGGGTGGCGAACCAAGGGAGTTTGAGGAAGTAGATTTCAGTGGAGATCCCGATGATGACTTAATGAGGCCTCTTTCCAGTAATGAGGAGTGGCCAATGAGCCCACAGACACCAAGAGGGTCAGTTGTATTCCCACCCTTTGGTCTCGCATCTGACCTGGAAGAGAGGGTGAGGACCCTTGAGGAGCATCTCTCCACATTGCTGGGAACAGTCGCCGGTGTCATCCAACAGACAGAGGATAACAAACAACAGCAGAATGATTTACGACTGAAGTTTGAGCAACTGAGGAAGGAGCCCATGGAAATGGCGGTGAAGTACACTCAGTTGATGGAAATGGTGAAGGAAGTTCAGATCAATCAAGAAAATGTGAAGGAGAAGGTTGAGCAACAGGTAGCGGAGATGGTTCAGCGCAGAGTGAATGAAGAGCTTGATAAGCGGATGGCCAAGTTGAGAGAAGAAATGAAGGAACTCATGGTGAGATATAATAGGAGGGATGCAAAGTCTGCATCCGAGAGTGAGGAGGAGGTAGAGGTGGTGATGAAAGAGAAGAAATCATCCTGTCCTCCTGGTGTCATTGATGAGAGAGTGAAGGAAATGGAGAGTGCTCTCAGGGTGGCTTGCCGCAAGCGGGAGGAGGTCAGGAAGAAATTTGAAGTGACAGTGGTGCGATTGAAACAGGTGGAAAATCAGAATGAAAGTCTCTTGGAGAGAGTCAAAGAGCTGGAGCAACGATGCCTTCAGCTGGAGGAAGAAAACAGGAGGCTTCGGACGAGGGAGATCGTACAGCAGACGCATTTCTCTCTCCAAGGCCCCAGTCTGGAGTGCTTCTCTTGCAAGCAAGAGTACACAACGGACAACAATCCACCAGAGAGCTGTATGTTCCACCCGCTTCCCCAAATGCCCTACGAGTCCTGGCGGTGTTACATCTCACAGGAGGAACTGCCGCCAAACTTCTTGCAGGGTGGGCGCCGCTACTTCTACTGGGCTTGTTGTAATGTCTTGGCCACAAGGAGGCCAGCTGGCTGTTGCCGGGGGCAACACCACCAGCAGTGGGAGATGGACATCGTTATGAGGCAAGTACTAACAGATGGAGATAGGGACGTCTTTAGTGAAACTCTCAGCATCATATGAGAAAGCACAGAGAAATAATATTCCCCATGTTTTGATTGGTGTTTGTCAACACACACAATGTTTCATTCCCATGCAATTTTTCATGTTGCTTTTCTTCAAATGTGGTTCTGTGACCTCTGCAAGTGCAGTGCCTTTTTAAAAAATCTTATTCTCAAGACATACCATTGCATGACATCATCATGCCATGAGGTCACTTTGTCAGACTAAATTTATGATTACAATCTGCTACCATGGCAACAAGAGGAGCTAGTAATGCTATTGTTCTTTAATAGAGTATCTCATTTTCGATTGCAGTTGAGCACTTCTATTGTGTGTCTCTGCTGGCCAATAGTTTAATGTTGAGGTGATTCCGAAATCATCTTGGTCAACAATTTCTGTGAAACTGTGGGGGGGGGGGGGGAAGAAATGGTAAACTTTTACAGTTTTGCATTCCAATATGTATTACCTTTTAAGGGATCTGTGCCGTTCATTTGAATTTATATATAAATTAATGACTTTACAATGTCTCTGCAACGGGTGGCTAAAGATATTTTTTATGGCATGAAATGTTTGTGAATTGGAGCCAACAGCCATTTATGAGAATCGCTACTGGCATTTAATCATATAATGCAGACAAGAACTTTTGCATACATTTTAATTTTGCTAATCTTGGCTCACGCGAAATTTTGAGAAATTAAACTGCATGTGAGCATTTCTGATTTTACAGTAGGTAAGCCTATATTGTTCCATACTGTATCATCTCATGAAATTGTTCTTAAATCTGCCTTCTAATCTGAGGTTACTATAGTTTGCTAGTACTTAAGCTTGTATTCATATTGGGCATTGATCTGATGTTCCTCAGTATGCACGAATATTCTTTTGCCTTACAGGATTTCATTGGTTAAAAGGTATTTTATTTGATGTTGCATTGGTTAAAATGCATTTTATTTGATGTCGCATTGGTTAAAATGTAACGTATCGTAATTCTTCCAAGCATGTAAACACGGTGAAAGGTATGCTGTATTGTGGAATGTCTTCTCTATTCGAATTCAGGAAGGCTGATTGATAATGTCAACCCTTCAAGAAGGAGAATAATGTATTTTTTACTCTGTGGAATTTATTTTTGTGTTCTTGAACTGTACAGTATCATGCATAGATAAATAATGCAAAATGCACAGTATTGTATATACACAGTTTATACCTCTATACAGATTAAAAAGCAAACAAACTGAACAAAAAAGAAAATGTCTGCAACAAGTTATGTATGGTATAATGCATAAAAGAGATCATTCTCTAATGAGCTATGTACTGGTACATGCCTCCTATTTGTTTGTACAATTTGATAGCTTGTACATGTAAGTATCTGTACTGTTTATTAGCATCAAAGTAAACGTTTCAAGCTGTGATATTTGTGTTTCATCTTGCTGAGATTATCAGAGGTTATTACTTTCACAGACTAGCGGCAGAAGAGTGGAAGGTTAGCATGTTACATTGTAACTACACTGTGTACACAATGCACACTGGCTGTACATATGACACTGTACATATGCACCACACTGTGTACAAACACACCACCGTGTACATTACACACAACACTGTGTATAAATACCACATTGTGTACATCATACTGTGTACATACACCCACTGTGTAGAATATAGGCCTACCAATAAGCAAATTTCTCCTCGCATATTCGCACTCGGAAAATTCCACAACCATGCCGCTGTAGATGTTGATGTAATAAAAAGATATATGGGGCAGATAGATCTGGTAGTCAGCTAACTATGACATATTATGATTGAATCATGACCTATTTTAAGTACTGATTCATGGATGCCAGGAGCTATAAAAGCCTTTGTGTCAGCAAACTGCCTTGTCAGAGGTTTGTTTATATGTTACACCATCAGTCCATGTTTTTTTCACAATTAGCCACAATGCAGCATAAATCAAGTTGGTTGACACTTAATGAAAGGTGGCAATCTTGACCATTGTCTTTCATTACATATTTCAGTACTTTTTTTTTAAAGTTTGTAGAAAGATACATACTGTAAAAGTGGATATTTTTTGCGTGACTAATTTTTCGTGCTTGGCCAGGTAAGAAGTGTTTCGCTTGTTTTTAATTCCACGGAATCAAGACATCACACATGAACTTATGGCAAGCAAAAACATTCATGTGCGTTTATTTCCATGCTAGTTTCTGGTTACGCGAAATGCACGAAAATTTCAACACCGCGAAAATTTCCGCTCTTACAGTAGTTTTTGTCCAAGACCAATGTGCAGGTCAAATTTAAGATTTTACCAACTGGACCATGGTTGGTACTAATACAAATCTATCATGAAATCATAATCTTGTATGGAAAAGTTTGAGACAGACTGAGTTGCAAAGTTTACAGGTGACTCCCTAAAAACTGAAATATGTCTTCATGAGAAGAGAATATGAGAGCCTCCCTGATTTGGGATTATAATATTCTAACTGAGATGTATGTAACATTCACTTTAAATACAGTATCTTCCTGTTTGCTCTTTGGAATATACCAGTATAGAATTTTGATGAGTGAATGTTGGCAGTTCTAGTTTGAGAGAAAAGTGCTACATGAACTTTCTAAAAATTTGAATATCGTCTTCCTGAGGCATAAGTGAGCAACATATACAAGGTTTAAAGGGATGGTACAGTATTGGTGGAGTTGAGAATTGGGCTTTTAACTTTTTGCGAGATGCCAATAAACCACTTATGAAATAGTACAGAGCATACCATTTTAAGAGGAATTCAAAGTTTATTTGATGAAAATCGGGTTTGGAATGACTGAATCATCCAAAAACAAAGTCAAACAAAGCGATCGTAATAAAGTGTGGGTCCCACACTTATTAGAATCGCTCTGTTTTGGATATCTCAGCCATTTCAAAAACAATTTTCATCAAGTAAACGTTGAGTTCCTCATGGAATTACATGCTCTTTCATATTTCATAAAGGGTTTCTCATTATCTCACCAAAAAATGTTACAAACCTGAAATTAGGTCTCAACCAAAACTATACGATCCCTTTCAAAGGGATACAGTCCGTCTAAAGCAACCCGAGTAAAACAATGCTTAGCTAGGGTTTTCGACACCGTTTTGTCTCACCAGCCAAGCTTCTTATCTACACAGTTAATCCCTTGTACAAACATTGACCTATAACAGAAGAAAGTACTCCTTTGAATCCATACACGAGTGGCAAAATTGATCTAATTGGCAAAGGGTCTGGAATTCAGACTACCCTTATCTAGAAAACGGTGTCGAAATAATCCCCAGACCCGAGTTAGGAGAGATTTTAGACGTGCAACTCCTCCTCCAACTCGGGTTTGAGGATTATTTCAGCACCAGTTTGTAGATGTGTAGTCTACATCAAAGGCACTTATACATTTGCGGCAGTGGAAATGCATTGTTGATGACCAAATTACTTCTTGTTGCATGATTGTGATGTGGGCATCGTAATTTTGTGTTAATTTTCTACCAAACACAAGCTGCACAATTTTTTTTTATTACGTATTAAAGAAAGTGCAATCTTTATTTGTGCAGGAATTTTTTTTTTCTCTGCAAGAGTTCTTTACCACTCTAGTCTAGGGATTGATTCAACACTGTTTTAGGGGATTGCAAGGTCTAAAACCTGAATTGTATGAAGAAATCATATTCTGAGAGGTGGGGAAGTCCCTTCCAACCTCCCCGGCATGTAGAAATGGCAGAGAGAATACTCATGACAACATAGCAACAGCAATGTGCGGCAAAGCACTCTGATGTGTGCGTGCACCCATGCATGCAGTCATTTTACACTTGCCAGACTGAGATAAAAACAAAGGAGGGGGGGGGGGGTCTCTGTCATGAGAGAGCTAACCGTTGGTAATGCTGGGTATGGCAGTTAAATCCTAATAGGATTAGGATAGCAGCTTCTCTTGTGTAAACATTCAAAACGGTGAGTTCAATTTAGACGAGGTGTTCTCGTCATAATCACTGTAAGATGTGAATGACTGGCAATTCTGATATTTGGTGACACAAACATTTGCTCCGGGGACAACTGTCGCAGTCTTATTTTCTCCAAGGTCTTAGGGTTAGGGTTATGATAGGGTTTTAGAATTTATAAGTTGATGTGAGGATTAGGATTAGGCTTAGGGTAATGTTTGTGGGTAATATTTATGTTTGGCTGAGCTTGCAGGTATTTCATGAGGGCAATAGTAGCAGGAGCTAATGTCATGGAACCTAATACAGATGTACTACCTTCTGAGAAAAAAAAAAAGAATTTGACAAGTGTACAGTATATGCTTGCTAAATAATGTTATGTGTACTGTTTATTATGAATTTACTGCCATATCAATGTTTTATATTGTATTCTGAATTGCTTTACAAAAGATTGTGTATAGATATCTTTTAATGCATACTACATTTGTAAAAATCTGAAATACGCTTTGTGATTATAATTCTGTTCTTGTATTACTGTTGTGTTTACATGGGTGAAAATGGCGTGAGGGTTGAAATACATGGGTAACTTGTGAATAGATCATAAAGGGTTTTGTGGCTGTACTAATCACAGATTTCAGGTTTGGAGTTGATGTCATGATTAATATAAATGCAATTATTGTATATGCAAGATACAGTGTATATTCAGCTCAATAGTTTACGAGGTTTGCACAGGTCTTTCTGTTAGTATCTCAGTACTTCAGCTACACTGTAGCTTGTCACAGTTTATATCATGGAATATTGATATACTCTACATTTATCATATTGCAGTGAATAGATATAAAGTAGCAAAGATTTTTTGATATAATTTATATTATTGTGATACTCATTTTTATACACCATCTGCTATAATATGGTCTTTCTTTATTTGTATAATAGACAAATATAAAATTCATTGTTTTTAAATGATTGATTCAATCTGCCAACACCTTTGAAAACCTAATTGTTTGCAATGTCAATGCAGTTTTGAGCCGGATATCCATGGTAGAAGTGTGCAGGAAGTATAGGAAGCACAGGAAACTTGCCATAAAAATGAATAAAAACAACATGCAGTAAACTGCTAACCTCAGCAAAACAATGCCAGTCATTATTGCAGAGATTAGTTTCACCACCTGCATGTTAGGAACATGAGATGATTTAGATACTAGCTTGATAAGATGGAAACAACTTTGTGTAGTTGGCACTTTTGTCTAGAAATGTCTAACAATGTTCTCTCAAGCTGTTCAATGATCTGGTTTGGCCCACTGTAGGAGTGAAGGCAGGAATTAGGGATCAAGCATTTGGTGTTGTTATCAGAGATACGATAGTTCTTGATGTAGTAGACATAAAATAAAGCCTAAAGCCTAGTCTTCATGTAGCTATTGTTTGTACTTACAAGGAATGACATTCCAATTAGTATTCAAAGAGGTACTTTAAATCTTTGCTCTATGCCACTTATTGTGACTTTGACTATGAAATCAAATAACTTATTATTGCCATTCTATACTGCCACGTGCCCTGTGAAGTCAGAGGTGTTTTTTTTTTTTGTCAAGTTCAGAGCTTCCTTTTTCTGCCTCTTCACCAAAGATATTAAAGGAACATGCACACTTTTTGTTCTTTATCTTGCAATTGCCATTTGGTCGTGAATTAGTGTGATAGCAGGATGTAAATTTAGTTACTGAAATATTGAAAGGAGAGGTTGTTCATTTGTGACAATTCCTATCTGGATTGTCCACCTCAGTTGAAATGGCCATTACTCCATTCTTACTTTTCTCATACTATTTATTCATATTTCAATAAGCTAGGTGAAATCTTGAATTTTCTCGCACCATTAGCATTTTGCAGAGTTGGTAGTGCACAGCTCTTCATTTATAAGCATGATGCCATAAAGATAAAGTACTCGACTGTATTGTAATATCCAAAATATCTTTGACTGCCAGTTCAGCATACACTGTATGAACCATGTAAACTGCCCTCCATTTTATTGTTCTGTTACCTGGATGAATCTATTGTTTTTGTTGTTGTTTTAAAGTTTTTTGTTGTTGTTTGTTGTTTTTTCTTGTTATTGCTTTTTTTAGAGGATGGAAAAATTAAGGAGTAGCAGCAATAAGTACGTGTATGAAATATAAGAGAGCTTGTTACTGTGAGAAAGTAACTGTTTGGAAAGTCAAGAACAGATAATTATTCTTATCACAATTTTTCCTCCTTTATTGGCTGTAGCTATATCAGCAACAACAAAACTTTGTGTCATTTCCATATTAACACTGTAATCACATATTCCATTAAGGAATGATATGTGAAAAGTGATTCCATTGAAAAACAGTAAGAAGATAAGTACAAATGCTTGCAATGCACTTTGCCCACACTGAATATTATCATGTATTTTTTCAATGCCGCTGCCACGAGGTGGTGGTTGCCGGAGGCATTATGTTTTGTTTGTTTGTTTGTTTGTTGTTGTTTTTTGCTGCATTTCAGTCAAAGTAACATTCAGTATTACTTTACCCTTCCAGAAGAAAACAAAAACAAAAACATACCATTTTCTAAAGTTTTACTAATAAAATTCCTTTGTGTGTAGTGGTGCAAGTGTTTTGTTTTTGTTGTGCATCATATATTTCTTAAAACTGGAATTTCTGCAGACAAAAAGTTTAGGAATTTGTAAATGTGCGATTAGAAGAAGAAATATTGCACATCATAGAATACATATAGTATAAATAGTGTGCAAAAATTATAACTAATCTGTTTGTGACACTGGTCAAGTCAGAAAGATATGATTGATTCTTAGTGTATGCAACTACTGAAGAAGCATAGTCTGAATAGCTACATTGTACAAGAGCCCACCCTAGGCAATGAGAACAAAGTACCTAGCCTAGGAGACACTTGTATCTGCAGCTGGCAAGGGACTTGAACCAGGGGCCTTATAATTTATGAACATATGTTTTTAAGCTCCATTTTCAGTTCGCATTCTGACAAATGTATGTGGTGGATTTTATCCATTCATTCACAACTTGTCAAGTACCGGTACAGGTTATTTGTTAAATTGATTTCTATTGCTAGGAATCAACGCTGCGTGGATTCCTGACAAGTGTAATAAGCCTTGAATATTATATACAATATGTATATATTTCAATAAAGAAATCTGTAATTTTACATGATATAATGTCTTGTTCCTGGCTGTTTTTGCATGAAATATATAGGCTGATATGCAGAGTGGTTGTGTCTGATGTTTGTATTGACTGCAATACAGTGAGACAGAGAGGACAGAGAGAGAGAGACACACACACACACACACACACACACACACACAGAGGGAGAACCAAATGGATCATTTTGCAACATTATTTGGATGGATTTTTGTAGCATCTGTGTACCATTGGATGGAGATTTGTTTTGTGGGAGACTTGATTTGTTTTGGGAGAAGTGATGCACTCCTGATGATGCTGAGAAGATGTGTTACCATGACGATGACAAATATGATGACTGTATACTGATAGTGATGGAAAGTAAGGATAATGCAGTGGCGGATCCAGGAGGGGTGCACCGGGCATGTGCCCCCACTTTATTTTTAGTTAAAACAAAAGAAATAAAAAGAAATAATGGAGGGGCGATGTGTGCATCCCCTTCAATTTTGTAAAGGCACCCCCTCTTTATGGAATTCCTGGATCTGTCCCTGTAATGAGTGTGACATGACTGAACATGTATTGTGATGAAGATGATGCTAACGAGCTGGTGTTTTCAGATGAGGTATCCATGTCATTAACAATACTACCTCAGCAGTCATTTCATCCCCAACTTTTGTGGTAGTGGTGATATCAGTGCTTGAAGTCATCAAGATTTAACTCGTAACCATGACAACAAAGGCAACCATGATAAACAAAGACAGCCATGACTGTTAATGAGATACTCATCTAGACTGCTATGATCCTGTTACTGCATGTGCTTGACAATTCTGTACACCATACATCTGTGTGTGTGTGTGTGTGTGTGATGACTATATCCAGATTTGAAAAAAAAAACAAAAACAAAATGGCCTATTCTGAGTCTTCAAGCTAGATGAATCTTGAGAACATGTACTTTCAAGATGTGAAAACAATGTGATAAGATAAACTCATGGAAATTCAGTACACAATAGCATGCAGATTCAAACTATATCATGCACTAATAATACCTAGAATATGACCAGGGTGAAATTACAAAGTACATGTATGCTGCAAACTCAAACACAAGGCGTAGATGCAATTGATTGGTTTAGTATGTTGGTATGACTTGTGATTGAACTATCACATGATTTACCAATTCTCCTGTTCTATTTATAGTGATTGCGGAAGCTCCTTTGCCCTTAATTCATAAATTTCATTTACTGTCGGTATATACTCTTTGGGGGGTGGCAGCATTTGGTGATAACGTAACCACTCTGTCGCAACATTTTGTTCCACGATGTTGAATGTTATTTCTTGATAGTGCTGGCTTTTCATTCATTTTATGTGGGTGGGGGGCATGATCAATTCATTCACTGGGGATAAAAAATGTACAGATGATGAGACCAACCTACTTCCTCCTTTGGTGAATTGTCAAAGGGACGTGAGGCATGAACCACTGAATGACGAGAAGGTAAGGGTAGACTGAAAGCTGAATGTTGAATGGAAGTGGTATTCAAGTCTCCATTTATTGGCCTTTTGTCCTCACGATGACGGTGGTGATCAAAATTATGTCATTGTGTAGCATTGATGCCACTCTGGCTCTAAGCCAATAACAGCGTCACTGGAACAATCTCAAAAACATTTCTGTTTGGTTTTTGTTTGGGTTTTTTTAGGGGGAGGGGGGACCTTGTCACTTTTCAAGTTCAGATCCACTTTGATTCACTGTTTTTATGACAATTAGATTACTTTAGGAAAGAAGAATTACACCGAAACATCTTTGTTAAGACTGGAAAAGAATCTCCTTTTGGAAGTGCACTTATATGAGTTAAGATGACCAATGAACATTACAACAAAAGTAGCCCTGTAAAGTCCACTCACTTTGCTCAAAACCTATTTGGGTCGGGAACTTTTGATAGAGAACTCAGTAGTGTGATGCTATAACATTGTACTATAACTGTCTATGTATTTGAAAGAGTGCAAAAGATCTGGCAACCAATAGGGGAATTTCATGATGTATTCTAAAATGTGGACTTTTCTTTCAGGTAATGTCCATTCATGTTGGTTCTGTTATGTAATGACTCAAGTCTGAACCAAGTCGCATCATTAGTTGTAGTTAAGTAGGTCAAGATCAGACTAGCTCTCTTTTAAAGGGATCATATAGTTTCTGTTTAGACCTACTTTCACGTTTCTAACATTTTTTTTTTCTTTTGGTGAGATAACGAGAAACCTCTTCTGAAATAGGAAAGAAAATGTAATTCCAAGAGGAATTTACTGTTCATTTTGTGAAGATAAAAATAGAGCAATCCTGATAAATGGTGGGACCCATCTTTTATCACGGTCGCATTGTTTTTCTTTGTTTTTTGATGTCTCAGCCATTCCAAAACCGATTTTCATCAAATAAACTCTGAATTCCTCTTAGAACAGTATGCTCTGTCCTATTTCATAAGTGGCTTCTTGGTATCTCGCAAAAAGTTAAAAGCCCAATCCTCTTCGCCACCATTACTATACCATCCCTTTAAGTCAAGGAAAGTACATGTACTCTGTTCTCAATTCGTGTCGAACAGTGAATTCATTACGAACTTCCCCACTGCTGCAATGTTGGTGCCTGATTGAAACATGTACAAGTGCACACACACACACACACACATGCATTAACACACAAAATGTACACAGGCATTCACACACAAACAGACAAACATAACAGTAAAGTACGATCACATCACACAAAGTCACAGTCTCATGAAGCAGAAGAGTACAACAGTGGCCAAACAACAGACTGCTGCAAAGCTTGTGAAACTCTTGAATTGAAAATTACGTTGCCTTGCAGGGCTCCACACTAACTTTTTCATTTGTTGGCCCGATGGGGCCACCAAAATCATCAATTTCAAATTTTTGGTGGCCCGAGAGAAAAATTTGGTGGCCCCCAAAAAACAATAAAGACATTAAAATTCCTGCTTTTTTTGATGAGTCAAATATTTAAGTTTTATCATAGTAAGAATTGGAAGTTGGACATATCTACTCATAAATAAACCTCAACAAACTCGCAACACTCACTCTAAGGCACTCATTCAGTCCTTTTCATCCATCCTTTAAACAAATTTAACTGCTGAATGGTAAGACCAAGTATGAATATTCATTGACAGGCACATGGGTTGCAACATCTTAACTGACACTTTTCAAAAAATTTTGGTGGCCCGAGGCGGGCCACCAAATTTGCCCTTTTTTGAAATTTGGTGGCCCGACTTTCATTTTTGGTGGCCCCGGGTCACCGGGGCACCGTTAGTGTCGAGCCCTGCCTTGAAACAATAATTGAATTATATGACAGATGCTGAGATATACACACTATATTATCAAATGAGAAAACTTTTAAGCCAGAGACAGAATTACACCAATTACTTATGTATTATCATACTTATATCGCATTTGTTTCAGACTCATTATAACTTAGAGAAACTGCAGCATAAATGAATACAATACATATTAATACGAATATTGGGGAGATAATACAGCAGCTAGTTGAACATAGGGCACCACGGACACAACGACTTAACAGAATCTGCAAAACAAGAATGCAAGTTCATTACACATAAAAATCTTTATTAGCGGACATCATAGAAACACTCTTAAATATCCATAAACATTCCACTTTGACATGGAACATAATACATTGTAATCACGTTTGGCTGATAAATATATATATATTCTTTGTGTCAAAATGCATACAAAGCATGCGTTTCGGCACGACTTGATCAATGCATTTTCCACCTCACTCGTTGCACAAGCTTGTGAAAAAAGTGAATGTTTTCATGCCTTGATAATATCTAGCATAAGTATGCATCATAAGATTTCATTTGGCAACTTTTCTAGCATAGATATATATATTTGACATGAGAGTGTACAGTAACATGTTTAATTCAGTGGTGTGCAATGTCAACAAAGTGATATCGACAATAAAGGCAATCGATACACCCTGGCCAATGAGTTTTGGTTACCATTCTGACATATTTTAAACATTAGGACATTACAGAACCTTTACCTTTTAAAATATGACTAGGAGAAATGAAGCTGAAGTACCTACATCATTGCAAAACCATGTTGTTAATTTTGTTAGAACCATGCTCACAATTTTGTGTAATAATGCTTACACTACATCAACACCACTTGCATTTGCAGAGTATTTCTGAGGAATATAAATGATTAGAATGAAACAAGATAAATGCATACTACGCCTCTCAGAAGGCAAACATTTTGACATGGAGCTGTGAGACCTTTCATGCTGTATTCTTCTGTGACAATGAAAGCCTACACAAAAGGAAAAAACATTTATGTTTTCATTAGATGGAAACACTGTTGGTCACACAGACAGTCAATACTCATATCTTTATACCATCTTATCACTTCCTTTTACCATCTGTATAATATACTGGTAGCTGTTTGGTGATGGAGACTCAACTAAACACTGAAAGATGACAGAATACATATGTGACCTAATAGTAATAATACAGCATATTCTCATAATCATTTCTGCCTCACATTAGTGATATTTTTGTAAAGACAGAATTACTAAAGACTATGTCCATCTCCCTTTTTCATAATATTCTCAGTCTAGAAATTTTCATGGAGGAATAAAATGAGGAAATAGCTATGACACTCAAAATACCATGTCCACTGGTATGTCCCCCTGCTGTTAGCTTCAAAAGTCTCAAGGGACAAAATGCAATGTGAAAATCACATTCCAACTATTTGTTCCATTCATCTAGTCATTTCACACAATAGGCCGGCCTGCTACTGTGCGGTGTCTATTGGCAATCACTAATGATCTGTCTACAGAGACAAGGAAGAAAAGCTTCATTCTTGACCTATACTCTGACCTTTGACCTCTGACCCTCAAAGCTCACTGGTTGCAGGGCTTAACATACAGGGATCTTGCACATGTATTCTCTCTGAAAGAATAAAGTCTTTCTTTAACCGTTTTGAATGCAACTGCTGCATAGGATATGAGAACAGTAGGTAGACTCCACTCCCCATGCACACATATGTATGTAAATAGGATCAGTTGTTTACCTCAAGATTTGAACCAGTGACTTTCCACATCCAGCAAAGACATTCCCCGGTTAATGCTCACTCATCACAAATCAACACAGCTGAGCAGTATCATACTGTGCTGTTCAATTTCCTTGATGAGAATAGAGAATTACTTTTTTCACATCGAGATATGAATTTCCTAACCTCCAGATAATGTCAATACACACCAGCCACCAGTACAACAATGCAACTTACTACTTGGCCACCATGATAAAGTCAGCGTTTTGTCTCATTAATTGGCCACATGCTCCTTTGATAATACACTCAACCTCGGACAATGCAAACAGGTGTTGGTTAGAAACCAACACCTGTAGACATTCCACACACACATTTTTCAATGTGCCACAAAGTTGTACGTCAGAGAATTTCAAGGCATGTTGCATATATCAATTCAAACTTCAACATCCAAATACATTATAATTGCTAACCTTTTCACTGTACACACAGAATACCCCATAACTTGGTACATAGGCCCTACTCCATTGCACTGTAGAATCATAACCTATTGAATAGAGATATCAAATAAATGAAAGTAAAATTTTAATCAAAATTGTTACAATATATGACTTTCCCAATCCCCTACACATCAATTTATTGATTTCATAGACAAATCAAAATAATTCCAATATGAATCAACATTCAATATAAGCCTGATATATGTTCATGTCATCTAATCACATAAGTACACGTTTCAATATGACAAACATGTCTTAAGCACATGTCTTTTCGAGAGCATGACACAGTTCATTCAATATACTTGCAAGCTCAGTGCCATATAACTATATGTTCACTTTATTGATATACAAGATGATTTCGGTTAGCCACGGTACAAAGATTACTGGAGTTTGTATGGTTTTTTTAGATACTTGTTTCTGTACAATTGTGAACTCAATGAAGAATACATCACACTAGATCCCTCAGCCAGAAAGGAGCTCTTTTACATTTGTAGGTTGATCTGAACCTCATTGCAAGTTTTCCTCCACTTCCATCTAGGAGCCAGTATTTATCAGCTTACAGACCTCTCTGGCCTGCCTTCCTTGTTCTCTCATCTGCTCTCTCTGCAGTCATCCACTGAAATATCCATCACTGGGGATGAGTTTCTTTGTCACTACCAGCCCAGTCTTTTTGATGAAGCGTTGGTATGGAGTATGGGGCTACAGTCTGATCAGTCCATCATCATTTTAGGCCATTACATCAAACCACTAGCTAGCATATGGAATTCTTGTCCTGCTTTGTTCATCCTAAGAGATCGCCCGCAGACGGCTTCCAAATTACCAACTTGCTGCGGAGATCAGGACAGTAGCACCATCACACATCATGAAATAAATCAGTCCATGTTTCCTCTGCTCTCAGCTGAGTTCAAAGCCAGCCCCAGACTCGATGGCGTAGAGCAGCTTCTCACGGAGCGTCTTCTCATCATGGAACTCGGGCAGCTTGAGGAGGTTCATACAGGTGCTGGCCGTCGGGAGTCGGCCGGACTCACTGCCTCCATGGTGGATACAAAAGGCTGGGTACAACTCCTGGTTGAATGACAAGGAAGGAAGAGATCACTAATTTTAGACTTTAGCCAAAAACAGTCTGTAGCCACGGTCACACTGGTAAAACTTCTCAAAGTTCAACTTTAACCTGTTGAGGACAGGCTGATTTTGCTACAACTTGCATTTCCCATAGACAGCTGCCTGATTTTGCTACAACTTGCATTTCCCATAGACAGCTGCCTGAGTATACTCGGAATTCGTCCTCAACGGGTTATGACCTGTATGTTAAGCTTTTTCATCCATTCACAATAGTAGCCAAACTTCTCAAAGTTTCCGTTCTCAAAGTTAGGGTCACTGATGCATATGTGCAACAGAGAAATTAAAAAAGCATGTGCTGTCTGACAGCTAATGGTTGCTACATAAACAATGCACATATGTAAATCACAATCAGCTGCAAGCAGTCGGACTGCATAAACTCTGAGAAGATTTGCGGGGTTTGGGAAATTTCACTAATTTGAGGGAGAAGTTTTGTGAGAAGTTTCATGAAAAGTTTTGGGGATGTTTGCAGTTAGACTGGCAAAACTTTGAGCGCAAAGTTTTGCCATTGTGATCACAGTTACTATGTGTGTAAAGATGCATTGCTCTTTCTAATCACATCTTAAAGTCCTGACCTTTATCACTATCAATATTGTGTATTGTATCCGTAATGCCAGTGTGTGACAAAAGCATCTGTCACACACAATAATGTGAAGCAGATGGTGGCAAATAGTGGTACATACTGACAGAGAGACTAAAACACAAACACAGATAAAAATATACATCAAGATATCAAGCTTTTTGTTTTTGAAAGAAAATTCTTCCTCCTCCCTCCCCCCCCCCAAAAAAAAAAAAAAAAATCAGAAAGAAAATGCAAGAAACTCCTGGGAATGCTGATGGAGGGGTCAAGACTTACCTTGAATCCCAGGAGAGGTGGTCTAGAGCAGCTGGTGACAAACTTTAGGAGGTGACGTCGCTGGGCGTTGGTCATACTGGTTACCACCCTCCAAAAGTTCTTAATGACGGGGCTGTCATCCTTGTAGCCACCAGAGTAGTTTGTGTGCTGGCGGAGGTCGTCGACGTCGATGGGCATCGAGGCGCCAGAGATGAGGACCTGGAGCTCCTGGTGGTCAAACATCCGCAGCCATTCCAGGTCGATGACATCGGCTAGACCCTGACGAAAGGACAGGATGTGGGGTCGAATCTGGTGGGGAAGCAAAAACATTTGGTTTGTATGAAAACTCATATAGATTCCAGTTTATAGTGACTGACACAGTTTCTATTTCATACAACATTTTGCCCTATAATGTACACAACACCTAACCACAAAGCTTTCACATTGTTGTACACAAAATATTCACACACAGCTTTTAATGTCACATCTTTACATCAGAAATCTTCCACATAATTCCTGTACACCTTGTAAAAATCTTATCCAAAATAACCATACCTCCAAAATACGTCCTGTGAATATGCCACTACACCTCTATGATATACCATACAATGAGAGATTTTTCTACCACCACACTCATTCGACAACATGCCTGTAAAATGACTGTACAGTACTTGTTGAGGTAGGGATTCAGGTTTTGAACATTCCTAAGTGAGCTAATGAGAAACCTCTCATGAAATATGAAAGAGCACATAATTTTAAGAAGGATTAAACGTTTATTTGATGAAAATTGGTTTTCAAATGGCTGAGATATCCAAAAAAGTGCTAATAATAAAAGGCGACATGCCACAACTTTATTAGGATCTCTTCGTTTCACCTTCTTTTTGGATATCTCAGCCATTTCAAAACCGATTTTCATTGAATAAACTTTTGATACCCCTTAGAACTGCATGCTCTTTGACATCTCCTAGAGTGGTTTCTGAATATCTCACAAAACGTTAAAAGCTAAATCTTCACCTCGACCAGAACTGTACACACCCTTTAACATCACCCTCACATAACACGAGCTTCTCTCTAACCACACTTCAATGACACAACACTTCTACACCATCTTATTTGGGTGAGACTGCGCTTCAGTGCCATTGCACTTGAGTGACACTGCATTACTGTGCTACTAAACTTGGGTTACAAATAATTTCTGTACCAATACATTTTGCCTCTGTGCTAACACACACAAGTGACGCTACACTTCAGTGCTACCAAACAATGGCAACGCTTCACGTCTGTACTGTCACCATTTGAGTGATACTACACTTCTTTAACACTACACCTTGAGTGACACCACACTTCTTTACCACTACACTTTGGTAATACTACACCTTGAGTGACACTACACATCTCTCCCACTACACTTTGGTAATACTACACCTTGAGTAACACTACACATCTCTACCACTACACCTTGAGTGACACTACACATCTTTACCACTACACATTGGTAATACTGCACCTTGAGTAACACTACACATCTCTACCACTGCACATTGGCAATACTACACCTTGAGTAACATTACACATCTTTACCACTACACATTGGTAATGCTACACCTTGAGTGACACTACTCTTGTGAATTATCACTGTGAATTATCACATAAAAGAAACATCCCAAGTCTGCATCATATTGCTCTGTTACCATGACAACTTCCAGAGAGAGTCGTTTCCTTGCCATCTCACCTGCTTGTTAAGTCTAAAGTCCGCCATGAGATGAATGTATTCTATCCTGTTTGCTGCCGTCACTGGGATCTCGGCCCCACCTGGCTTCAGCTCATGGACCTGACAATTGACAAGGTGAAAAGTGACAAACTTATAGCATTCAACTTAATTTTCTTTCATCAAAATACTGTTCTCACAACATTGCAGTATCTCCAGTGAGCATCATCCTTTCATGAGCTACAGTTCTTCTTACAGATTAGCACATGATAAAGAGATGTCCCACAATTTTTCATACATTCTTCTCAATGCATTGTTGGCTCAGAAGACTCCTGACAAACTTCCACATAAGCCAATTAAACAGACAGTTTCTTCAATAGTTATAAATACGCTTCTGCTAGCAGTTAGCTTCATGAATGTAGGATCTTAGGATCAATATATCCAAGGCAAAAGTGCAAATGAAGACTCATATCTATCTTACCTATAAAACTCATAGATTGTTTAGGCATTAGCATTTTAATGGAGAAATGTGAAGAATATACACAAAGAATCTGATGCTGCACCCAATTTTACCTGGGCTTCCCCAAATTCATTGTCCATGACTGTGAAGGTCAGATCCAGGTCTGTGACATCATCTTTGTAATGCTTCAGGAAAAGTAAGTTCCTGGAGAAACGAATGGAAGAACAACATTAAGACTTTTACATTACAGCAACACAACCTCTATGTTTAGCTCCAATTTTCAGCAGCTAAATTAACCAGAACCTCATCTCCTGACATTACTTGAAGAAGCAATGCATATCTAAACAAATCAAACAATACAGAAATCTGATGACATCGTTACTCCTCACAGCTTCATCCATCAAAAGTTTGAGCTGAATTTTGTCACATGCTAGTGACATTTAAAAATGTAATTATTTTGGGGAGGGCAGAATTGAAAGTATTTGTAGAAACTTTGAAATTTTATTTGAGAGGGCTTTCATGATTCTTAACGTGTCTTTCAAATTCACAATGATGAATTGCTTTGAAGCTAGATTCATATCATATGATAGATCAGACCTACAGGTAACATCACATTTTTACTAACAATGTCACGCTACCAACAATTTATCATCTGTACTTATCTTTGTCTATTTTTCAGGTCAACTGATTAATGGCTAGTGACATTGGTAGCTAGTGCTTTTATTTGTATAAACCAAGAGACATTTGATTATCCCTGAGAGGAAAACATTTAAGCTTTTCTACTTTTTTAGGTAACCAACTGAGAGATTTGTCAATATCTCTGAGTAGTACCAGTTAAGTGTTATTGCTTTGTAGCTTACAAACTTATAAATATTTGAATATCCTCTACGTGGTCACATGACCAGAAGCCAAGTCTGAACTCACTTGTACATGACAGGGTCGAGGGAGGCCAAATGATGGATGTCTACGTTGGAGTGACGGCTGAGAATCTTGGAGAGGAAGAAGCTTGCAAAGGGAATCTCAACCAAGAGATTCTCGTAGAGGATCTGTGTGAATAATGAGACATATCATCGACAGATTCTCACAGACCTGTACACATAGATGGAGCTATAAGGGACCTTTATAAGCATACTTTCTTACGGGATCTGCATGTAAATAATCTTATGAATTGATATGGGATCTAAACATAAACAGATATGAGCAGGGTCTGTCTGAATAATCAGACTAGTCAAAGGTCACTTACAGAGTTCAACTGAATCTTTAGTGACAAGAGTATCCAAAGTATTTAGGAAACTACACATACATCTTCCCTTTAAACCAAATACCATGTCCTAAAACATATTTCTCCTCACGATGGATTGATTAGATATCCATTCCATTTTAACATCAAGACCAACTAAGACTTTCAGCATTCTGCTTCCTGCATCACATTCTATCTCATTCCAAATTAATTGACCTAACCAACAATAGCCAAATTCTTGTAGAATGACTTAAACCATTTAGAGATGACACCATGCATGGATCTAGCTTAAGTATGATTTCCACCATGCATTCACACAGCATTTCAATACAACCACTCATGTAAACTAAGTTTTCTATCTATCCTTCATAGGACATTTCACTAAAATACCCAGCTCACCTTTCCCATCATCCTACCAATGAAGTAATAATGTTTGGTGAAATCTTCCAGTAGGTAGGCTGACTGAGGGCTGGGGTACAGCAGCTCATCAGTGGTGGTCTTAAAAAATCCCCTGTTGGGGTCAAAGGCCGTCCGCAAAAGCTGCGAGAGGAACTCGCGAGAGATGCCTCCGCCATCGATGCCAGCCTCATCCAGTCCCTGGGCATTCTTCAGGGTCACCCGTAACTTTTTCCTTAAGTCAGGCTCTGTAGGAACAAACAATCAATCAATCAAAGCGGTTTACAAACATAAAACCAAAACTTGTTAAGATTATCACATATGCCTGATCAATTCAATTTAGTGTACCCTAGAATCTCACTCAGCTTTCTTTTAATCACTTTCAAATGATGAGCACTAATGACATTAACTCATACTATCATAAATATCATGATAGCTTATCATTTGATTAGAGTAACAATGCTGTTGACACAAAGCAGTATTAGCTGAAATACAAAATACAAAATTGACAGGAAAAATTGGCAAAGTATAGCATAAAACTGACAGAAGTCAACTATCTTCACTTAAAAAGGGTTCACAGGTTCAAACAGGCTAACCATCACTTTACAAAGAAACAAACAAATAGTAACCCAGACCTACACGGCTACCATAAGGTGATCGGTGCAAATGTTTGATATACCCACCATTCTCAGGGCGGAGTCTGTCGTAGGCATCCTCATAGATGTAGTTCCTCCTGACGATGATGTCGATGCTCTTCCCTGGGAGGAAACCAGCAAAGTCTCCCTGAGATTCCTGTTTGTCAGCTGCTACCCACTCACGGAATACCTAATGGACACCAAGCACAACAGATATCTTTTATCAACTCTTGTATAGACTGGCTGTCTGAAGAGACCACCTACTTCCATTTCTGGCAGACCATTTTTCATGTATGTTGACATGTGTGTAGAAACCACCTGTCCACAGGGAGTACTGTATACGCCATATATTTAGCAAGTCTAAATTTTCGCGAATCGAGACTTCCCGACGATTTCGCAAGTGGTTAAATTCGCGATCGTGGAGTCTTGTACTGAATGGAGAAATGTTTACATATGTGTTATATTCATATCGGGATTAGAGTCGATATTTTCGCGTGTCTTTAATTTCGCGAATAGCAGCTCACTCGTGAAATTCGCGAAAATAAAAACCTTGCGAAATATTTGGTGTATACAGTCTTTTGCCTTACAACATCTGAAGGTGTTATTGACAGGTTTGTCTATACTAGCAGCTTAAAGAAGTCACTGACATCACAGACCTCACTCAAACAAAGCCAGTTCAGGTAGTGTTGGAGGACAAACAGTGTTCTTCAAGCTCATAAGCACAGAGAACTAATGCTCCCAAAATTGTTTAAGTTCACGACAGATTATGAGCTGGTAGACATTCTTGATTCTACTTTCTTCAGGTCTAAGATCTTATCATGTTCACAGCAAAAGAGAGAAAAAACAAAAAAAAACAAAAAACAAAAACAAATATACCTTTCCGGCAAATGAGATGGCATCCTGATCGAACACTTGTTAAAAATTACAAAATAAAAATACTCAACTACTTTGGCATTTCTGTAAGATGCCTTTATATAAATGCCTTAATAGGTAACATACACTCTACCTGTACTAAATCCGGACAGCTTTACTATACAAGATAACAAACACTCTACCTGCACTCTTTCTTCAAAAGGGATGACAAAAGGAAGCTCAGCCAAGATGACCAGTCTTCGTGCCATGTGGGTGGATGGTGGTGGTCCCTCTTCATCATCTGGATTGGGCTGGGCTAGGAGCTGGAGTCGTCTGGGGCGATACATCCTACCCCCATGACCCCTCACTCCACGAGACTGGTAGAAGGAGAAGCATTGATAACATCAATCAAAAAAAAATGTTAAGGTTCAGTGGTTAAGATCATTAGGGGCTCAATCTTGAGGTCACTGGTTCAAGTCCCTTGCTAGAAGTGATTGTGCCAATGGGCAAGGCACTACATGCCCATTACTACCTTTACAGTAAGTCCCATGGTCAACTGCTTACAAACACTCTCAGAGCTTCATCAGAAGTAGAATTGAATACATGCAACCTCACCTCTTTATCATACAATTTGATTTGGACAGTTTGATTGTAAAAACAACCTAACATTCACAGGTCTAGTGGTGGCCTGCAACATTGTAGTATGGCATCTACATCCAACCCTGACAGAGCATGTACCTCAGCAATTGTTTTCAGCAATTGCCAAAATACACGTAATGTCATATGGTACAGAGAAGACATTTTGAAACCCTGTGTGGAAATTGGAAGATTTCCAGAACTTTTCAAAGACTAAAAACAAGGGCAGCTAGTTTGATTCATTGTCAGAAAAACAAAATGCAGTGAGCAGCAACAGAAAATGGAATTTTTCATGTCATGAAGGCATGCGCTATTCTTTGTGGTACTCTACCAGTTAAAGGAAATCCTGCCAAACTATTGGGGGAGGAGAAGCCCCTGAAAAAAAAAGTCAACACATGGCGCTGTGTCGAGCAGTAGCTATACCTTCTGATCTGCATAGACGTGGACATTTGGTGCTAGCCAGTGATTGAGGGGACAGAATGGCCGTCGGATGTCCCTGGCATGTAGCTGCTTGACCAGCTGGGTGGTGACCTGTGGTCAAGTGAGCAAAATGCAGAGCAAAATATTGGTCTTTGACATCTCAATTTCAATCTTGTCCTTTTTCCATCACTAGCATTTCTTGATTCATAGGAGAATACTGTATATGCCGAATATTTTGCGAGGTTTTTATTTTCGCGAATTTTGCAAGTCAGGTGCTATTCACGAATTTAAAGACACGCGAAAATATTGACTCGGATCCCAATATGAATGTGATGTGCAAGTATACATTTCTCCGTTCAGTACAGTACTGAAACGCAAACAGAAAAATTGACCAGAAATGAATATTATTTATTAGTAGAAAATGGAGCAAAGAAAATGGGATTCCATCGGGATGGAATTCCATTTTCTTTGCTCAATTTTCTACCAGTACAGTACTCGACGATTGCAAAAATAACCACTCGCGAAATCATTAGGAAGTCCTGATTCACGAAAATTTAGACTCGCTAAATATATTGTATATACAGTAATAACAGTTTGTAACTGTAAATACCAAGATATGCTAATACAAGAATTGAAGACAACAAAAATTGAGGAAGAGTTTGAATTTGGTCCAGTAAAGTTACACAAAAGAATAATTAAATCTGGTGACAGTCTAAAATATATCTCACATACATATTCATTTCATGCTGAAATAATATGTACTACTCAATCCCTCATTTGAAGAGTGTATTTTCTCATTTCTTCTTCACAAACCCAACTACTTGACAAAGAATGAAAAATGTGAACAAAATACTCATATACAGGAAAAAGAGAGCTTTCAATTCATACACCAAATTAACAGAAGCATGAGACACATACAAATTGATAAGTCAGATCAGTAAATCAGTAGACATTTACACTTGTATATATACAAACACCAGGCAATGGCTTTTAAAACAGCTTTTGAGACCCAAGAATAATATCTATGGCTATTTTCCAATTTATTTAGAACTGTATCTGTGCATCCTGCATAACTAATGTGTTATGCTGTCTTTTAAATGTCTATCTTAAGAACAATATCCATATGATCATAATAAGATTGACTATAGTCGATTACATTCAACTTAATCAGTTCTTGCGTTCCTGGAGTTGTATCAGATTATCCACTACAGGTAATACTGATCATTTTATCTCTTTTTCACTCCATATGATGCACAGACCACAAGAGTAAACTCACTGAAATTGATTCATACTAGTGTGCAAAACCCTTGTTGGTCATAAAGGAGTCTGCGCCAAGACTACTACATGCACCATCCTGGCACTTGCAGCCTCTCCCAACAAGGGAGAAGCTACAACACTGGGCCTATGGGACAGTGCCAGGGTGGCTCATGTAGTAGTCTTGGCGCAGACTCCTTTACAACAAACAAGGGTTTGTGCCTGCAAACTAGATTCATACCCACCTTGAAGACATAGAGCCAAGTAGCCATGACTTTCTCAGCTTTCTTGGGGTCCAGTCTCCGTCTGACCCCTACACTGGCCATGGCCAGAGAGTACTCAGAGGTGACTGATGGAGTGGTCTCAGGGTAGGCCAGTTCCACCATCCCAAGACAAGCATTTCTCAGGGCCAGACTCATGTGCACCAGCTCCTCAAGACTGAAGGGCATCAGACTCATCTTATTTGGGTCTACAGACAACAGAGGCAGGGATATTTATCACATACTAGGCCTTAAAGGGATGGTATAGCATTGGTGGATATGAGGATTGGGCTTTTAACTTTTGGTGAGATATCAAGAAACCACTTATAAAATAGTACAGAGCATACCATTCTGAGAGGAATTCAAAGTTTATTTGATGAAAATCGGCTTTGGAATGGCCGAGACATCATCCAAAAACAAAGCAAAACAAAGCGATTTTATTAGGATCGCTCTGTTTTGGATAACTCAGCCATTTCATAACCAATTTCCATCAAAGAAACATTGGATTCCCCTTGAAATTACATCCTCTTTCACATTTTACAAGAGGTTTCTCATTATTTCACCAAAAAATGTTGGAAACCTGAAGTTAGGTCTCAACTAAACTATACAATCCCTTTTATTGTCAATGCTGTTTGTATACCAATATTGGTGCAATTGCTAATATAAAACAGAAGACCAAAGCCTGTTTAGCATGTTTAGCACTTTCTAAGGTTATAAAGAGTGTTTATTGTTTGACCAATAGAGTACACCTCTTCTGCATGGTGTGTGCAACAACTGTTTGAATAAATGTACAAACTATGCATGAAGGCAAAGTTTGAGTAAATCGTCTCAGAGACTCTACACCTCATTGTCTTAGCATTACATCAGTAAGAGTTGTAATGGTATCATCTTTAGCCAGCATGACTCCAACGTAACTTGGAGTAAAACAGGGGAAGTTTAGATCTAAAGGACAAGTTCAACGAGATATATGTGTGGACTGAGTGAATGCAGCAATATTAGTAGAACACATCAGTGAAAGTTTGAGGAAAATGGGATGACTGAAAAGTGTGCACAGTGACTGTCAAGCAACCAGCTTACTATGGCTTTGTTTAGTCATTGTATCAAGCAAATGCCATTTACATCTATTTGCTACTAAGGCACTGGTGATCCTTTGAAGGAGCAGAGTGTATAGCTAACATAATGACTTTTTGAGTGTTTTCCCCGAGTGGTCTTTGCAAACAGGTTTGACTCTCTCTCTCTCTCTCTCTAGATGCCATATCTGAAGATGTAGGTGATTATTACGTGCAACAAATCTCTGCTTCTAGCCTTCTCAATCGGGTCCACTTCTTGGAGTGAAGCTGATCAGTGGTTTTACTATGATACTAGTCTGATACATGTAAACGAATACACTCGTACAGCTATAAACATATTATTAAAGTGGGCAATGGCATCACTCGTTATCAGTCAAGAATAAACATTTACTAACAGAACAGACCACTGAATTAAAGGGACATAACACTATAAAGCAACAGATCTCTTTCGGACTTGAATCCAAGACCTTCCACGACCAAGGTGGACAGTAAAACCACTACCCCCTCTAAAGAAGGGGGCAAGAAGGAAGAGGAGGGGGAAAGTTGCTACTCACCGGAATCCTCGCCGTAAAACTCGGAGTCATGCAAGGAGACCAGGAGGTGACCAAAGAGAGAACAGAAGACCGACAGGAGGGGGATGATGCGGTTAATGTCACTGGTAGGAAGGTCTATCCCCCGGGATATCGTCTGGAGCAGAGGAATGTGGGTTCTGCACATGATGAAAATAAAGAAATGTTACATTGATTAATCTGCTTTCTATGCAAGCCCCTAGTCGCTACGACAACAGGATTTTTTTTTTATATTTCTCTTTTAAGTACACATTTTAATACATCATTACTGACCAGTACATTTCAATGACAGTAACAAGCATACATGTAGTTTGCAAACACTCCATCTCAATGTCAAACTAATCTATACATAATGAACTTACAATAATGAATCAGTTACTAGTAAAGGTGAGATTTGGCATCCGACCATAACATTTTTGAACTGGCACAACTCCCAAGCACATTCACCATGATTAAAATTGAGGTATTGAATCACCCACAGGTGTGGAGATCAAAAGATTACCACAACATGACAAATAGCAGGAAAAAAAAAAACATCCGGACTGTCCAGTAGCCACTACAAAACAGTTACAATGTACATCAAATTTCTACACTTTGCATTCACTGCCTTTCTTGCGACAAAGTGAACAATCAATGGAAATGCCTTCATGGTTTCCACCCATGGCATGAAAATGTATTGGTAGAACTTTTGTGATTTTTGTTTTGTTTTTGTGTGTTTTTGTGGGAGTTTTTTTTTTTTTGGTTTTGTTTTTAGGTGATTTTTGTAGACTTTCATGATTTTTTGCCATCAAAAGAAAGACAACAACTCTTCTCGATTCATTGATACTGGGAGAAAAAAAAACAAATGTTTGGCGCCCTCACTCACCCTGTGACAGATATTGATGAGACTGTTCTAAGAGTTGACCATAGATGTCTGATGAAGGCCTTGTTGATGGCTAGTGAATAAAGCAACCTGTAGACAAAGATATAATGAGGGAATTCAGATTATTTCCTTCATAAAAAAAGACTTTTAAAAATACAAATGTCCTAACAAACAAGGTATTACAGAGAAATCAGTTCTGCTTGTCATTGGATCATCCTAAACGTACAAAATAATTTCAAGTATCTGGGTCAACACAATGGCGTAATGTAATGTCATTTTACAACACCTCATATACTGGTATTCTATTTCTTTATTCTCCTCATGCGTTCATTGCTGGTTGCTAATCAAGTCTTTACTGCAACTGACAATGACAAGGCATTGGTTATGCTGAGGTACTTCAGTCATAGGCTTTTCACATGACAATTCAATGGTTTCATGCAGAAATGCTTGCATGGCAGAGTTTGACATGGTACAAAGTGTCTGGAGTAAGGTCTAATATGTGGGGATTCCCCTACTTTCCACTACATCAATACCAATTATGCATAATACTGAATATAAGAGTCATTACTTTTATGAGGGTTGTACATGTGGATAATCATTTCACAGAGGACTTTGTCAAAATGGAGTGACATACTTGCTCCTGGGTACATGAAGTTTGTGGTCTACCATCAAGGCGTGGCACAATGTACAGAGGGCTGTGAGGGCGGGGACATTGCCCTGTGTTGTCGTGGCGATCAGACACTTGACATGAGCCGGAGAGTTGACCTGTCTGACACACTGTTCTCGGATCTCTGAGATGGTAGACGCATTGCCAAACTGTGATGAAAAGAGAAATGTAAGACAGTTTAGGCACAGTAAACAAATACTCACGCTATCAAATGACTATACCGCAAACATGACATCATATTCATGGTATATTGTGCACTATACCATGAATACGATGTCATGGTCATCTCGTCTTCAACATAGCTATGATATGTTTGGTCACATGATGCTATGTAGGCCAATCAGGGTACAGGATTCCTTTAATGAAAGATTTGATAACTATAACACACTATAGCACATCATCTTAACACCAAAACAGCTAAACCCATTCAATCATCGCATGTTGGATGAGACCAAAACGGCATTAGACAAGTGAGAATAGACAAGTGAGAATAGACCAAGCGGTAATTTTCCTCATCCACCTACATCAATTACAAAAGGAATGATACCAGTTGCGCTGGGTCCCGTTTTATCAAAAGATAAAATCAATTTCAAATTTCCTTACCACACAGGCTGCCACAGACTTACAGTTGAAATCAACTATATAATCAATTTTAACTCTTCATAAAACAGGGCCCAGGTATGAAGGTCATTTGTTGGGGGGGGGGTCATTTTCAGTTCCTATGCATGTTTGTTGGATAGTGTGGTATTTTTTCTTCAACCTTGACCTTTAGAGGAGTTAACTTCCTCCCCAAATCATCTTTCCTGTCCATATCAGTCTGTTAATAGACACAAAGGATTACTCATAGCTCTTTGTATGTTTGTTTGCTACAGTTGGGGATATTTCACTGAAATTTTTTCCAGATTGACCTACTTCTCCAATGTCCCTCTCCAAGTCCTCTTCCATGTCGGAATCATCGTCAGCCATCATCATGAGGTGGAGTCTGTCAGCGCTGGGTAAGGTGGGGAGGAGAGCCCTCAGGAGTAGGAGGTATCGGATCACAAGATCAGGAGGGAATTCATCTACAGCAGCGTGTGGGAGGAATCAACAGTACACATTATAGAATGGGTAGTGAGAATCCTGCAATCTCACTGGTCGAGAACTGTGTGTGGATTTTCTACTGGCCACGCGCTGCCTCACACAGTGGTAAACACGTTATCACGCAGTTGTAATAAAGGTTCGTGCACTAAGCAAGCATTCGAGCACTCAGTACAAGATGCCTATTGGCTGAAAAATCATGCACCCAGTACTTTTGCCATGCATCCAGTAATTATAGGATGCATGGCAAAAGTACTGGATGCATGGTTTTCAGGCTTACGTCTATGGTAAGCCAAAAGGAAATGCATCCAGTAAATTTGCCATCGGGGAACATGACCAAAGAGTGGATTTTTGGCAAGGAGACTGTCCCCATTCTATGACACAGATGATGCACATGTCTTTTTGTGTGTCAATCAGAACAGTGTGCATGCAGTAAGTATGGAATTTAGCCTATACCCACTCAGTTTCGCCTCGTGGGTTAACCATTCCATAGTTACCTTATGCACACAATTCCAACTGACGCACTCAGACCTATGCGTCATTGGTATACTAACCTCAGATGACTAGATAGCTTTTTCATTTAAATATCAAGTCTGTTTGAGTCACATGAAATTGATATAAGAGCAGTGTACATCTTGGTCACATGACTGTCTTTTCCTATGTATTAATATCATCACTACTGCATAATATGATTATCATGCTAAAATATTTTGTGTGTCTGGGACTGTAGTTGTGCATTTCCTTATGTTATCTCTAAAGGCAGCCTACATCATGCAAGTACATGTAGCTAAGCCTACTACTAATATACACAGACACACGTAATAACTCACCAATATATGGCCCAACTATCGTCATGACTGCATATAGTAACCATGGCGACGGCTCCACACCAAGCTGTACTCCCTGACTGTCCAGTGACATGTCCCCACTACTGACCGTTGGGACCAGGGCTTCTACCAGCTGCTCTGGCTGTACACCACTCTTCCTGTGGGCTAGGGCTGGGATCAGGAACTCACTGATCTGCTCTGAGGACTGTCTGCATAGCAGTTCTTGGCACAATGAACACAGGAGCAGATTCCTATTGACAATACAAACAAACAAAAGTCACATCAATCATGTATTGAATGCATCTCAGAAGCATCACATTAAATCATTCTACACACAAGCAATCAATAAAATGCACATCAGACAACATAAAATTACACGAGTTCCCTCTTCAGAATTCATCCCAATATCTACAATATGAGCACCAGAGGCTACAGCTTCTCATGGTCAGAATACAAATCATCACAGCTTGAAGATGCTTGGTTAATATTATAGTGGCACAATTATGAATATTATCAGACTTTGTGGCATCTGCTGTATAGGAAAGTTTGAATGGAGGAAGAAATACTCAGGCTTACATAACTTGTGACAATGATGCTATCAACATCAGGGTATATAAGAAAAAAATGTCAGTACCATAGCAAACCGTTTCGTAAACAGTCTATTCTAGCACTACTGTCTATTGAATATTACAAGTATGATGTCACTCAGAGATTTGAACTATTTCTAAGAAGTTAGTGATCTTTTTTGGCTGTAATTGTTGCATAGCTTCATTTTCATACAATGTCAGTGCATATGGTAGCACGTATATATGATTAGACACGTAGGAGTTCTGACCTTTGACCTCTTAGTGCTGGGCTGGTGGCTGTGATGTGGACAGGTCTGAGTGTAAGGTCCAAGGCTGTCTGAGCAATGGGAGGAGGTCGAGTGAAGTCGATGCCTGGAGGGAGTCTCTCATTGATGAAACATCTCACACTCTTGTAATAACCTTTACACAAAGAAAACATTATCCTTGGTCACACCATGACAACTTTGATATCCAGCAGGTATCATTTCTACTATGAAGATAAGAATTTGAGTATCCTGTACAGAAAAAATACAGGAGGGGTGAGATGTGGCTGAATAGGTGGCAGATGGGTATGGAGGGGGTGATAAAAATAAATGGCATTAAAAATACACTCCTACCTTGAGTTGAACAAAAATACAGTATACAAGTTTGTTGGGTGAGAATGAGAAGGGCTTGAAGTTGCCACTAAGCCCATAGTGTTCGAGACAACGTAACTCCCTTCTCATTCTCAAGCGACAAGTTATACCATGCTAAATATTCAGATAGGAAACAAACATGTAAAACTAAACAAATGAGTGAATGTGTAAATGAGTAGATGAATGAATGGGAGAATGACTCACCATTTTGGACGAGATGCATCTGTAGCGATGCTACAGTCCTGACTGCATATTCCAGGGCTATTCCATACTGTTGATAGGTATTGAGATCAGTGTAGACCTCCAGCATCCTGAGGGGCATGGGGACTGGTGTAGACGAAGGGGCTTCAAGGAGTCTGGAGATAAGAAATATCAAGATGATTCAAGAGTTAATAGGAAGAGAGATTTGTGGTAACACCATGTGTATGTAGTCTTTGAAAGGACTGTGGTTTGGCGAAAGAAGACAATAGAATGAGGAGAGAGAAGGATGGAAGCAATATAGGGAGAGGGTAATGAAGGTATATAGTCAGAGTCAAAGGGCAGTGGTGAGCTGGAAGTTGAGGTTGCACCAAGGAAGACAGGATAGGAGACATAGACAATTGTAAAGGCCGTGTCACACCGTTCCGGGCAAGCTACGCGGGCTTGTGGCGAGGAGGTAGTTTCCAGCACGTAGAAGATTTTCAGCGGGCGAACAAGAATGTTTGCAATTTTCATTCATGCCTTGTCATACCGTACGGAGGAAGTTTTGCGGCTTGACTTGCGGGGATACAAATTTACTCCCCGGAGCTCTCCGCAGTTGGTCCGCACCTGACAGTATCTAGCGCGTAGTTGCCCGGAGGTGCTCACGCAAGTCCGATTTAACCACAGCCAAGTTTTGAGCATGACCAAAACTTTTTCCGGGTGAGTCGCGGGAATGCCCGTAGAGGTCCACGCAGAACGCCAGTAGGAGGCCCTTAGCGGTAGCACTTCCCAGGCAACTCCCACGCAGGTACTTCACAGTCTCGTATGCAGCCAAGATAATGAAATTCTGTGGGATTTCAGCCATTCCATTAAAGGAATTCCTTCACTGAGTTGTCAGCCCCCACGCGACTGGTATAAAGGTCACACAGTATACTCGCAAGTATAATTTAAGTAGAACGCGTCCAGCAAGTAAGACACATGCGCTGACTCGCTCAAATCCTTTTCCACCCTCAGGAATGTCCGGTATGCTAGAAAATCCCTACACGTAACAAGCCCGAGTAGCTTGCCCGGAAAGGTGTGACAGGGCCTAAACACGGTTGCGGGTAAAAAAATATGCGTGCGCACCTCCGGGCGACTACGATTGAGATACATGCTAGGTTCTGTCATGTGCGGATCATCTACAGGGACCTCCGGGTAGTCAAAATTGTTCTTTGCAAGTCACACGCAAGGCTTGCCCGGAAAGGTGTGTCACGGCCTTATTAAGGATTAATGCATCTGGGCCGAAGTTCCAGGTGTAGAGCACGGCTGTGCCGGCCTCACCTCCGCTGCTGCATTCCCTTCCATGCGAACTGAAAAGTCCCAACAAACCAATGAAAATTTCCCTCTGCACGGCAGGAAAATAATCAAAATCAGTTTCGCACGTAAACTACTAGCATCCAAACAAAAACGTAGAAGCTTTAAATAATGACGAAGTCAAGGGAATACGGTGATAGATCACGATTTAGAAATCTAGTCGGCGAGAGACATTTCAGAATGGCGCCATATTGCGAGGGAATTGTTGGCGCATGCACGAGCGGGATCTCATATTATGCCTTATGGAGAAATACAAATTAAAATAGAGTAAGAATTATGTAAAGAGTTTGGAAGTCAGTGGGGAGGAAGAAGACCCATGGAGGAGAGGGGGAAGAAGAAGGTTGGAAGGGTCACGGGGGAAATGTGATACTAGGGTGAAGAAGGCATGAAAAGTAAGTTTTACCTATATCATCCCTATAGAACATCAACCTTGGTATAGGGATCATCACAGATCCAACTTCTTCCATTACTGGACAGAAAGACAGGAAAATCCTTAATATCAGGAATCTAGCTGTGCTTAAACAAAGGGTTCAACCAATAGCACCTTCATTAATACTCATTATTGATGTGTTTGTATGGCTTCTCTGCTTTGCTCTTATGGGGGAGGTGAGTTGGGATTAGGAAATGGTGAGGTGGGATGATAGGAGGGGCATTTTACTTCAAGCTGACCTTGATGCTAGTGTAAACTTAAGTCTCTGACATTTACTATGGATGTTTCCTAGTGGCTCTCCATTCAATTTGAATAGTCACTACAATACTAATATTGAGACTCCCCTCCCCTTCAACCTCACCATTGCAAGTCAAGGAGTATATTAGTGAATCAAACATTTGTTCCATTTTGGCATAAAGCAGTATTTGTCCGGCACTGAAGAACTAGCGCTTTACACAGTCTGCTATAGAAACTGTCATTGACTTTGAAAATAAACCATGACTATTCTCTGACCTGCAGCACATCTGTAAGATGTGCATCATTTGATGCAGCCAAGTTTGGTGCTCCTGCTGTAACAATCGGATGCTAGTCTCTCTCTGCTTCAGGAGGCACTGACACAACCAGGTCTGGAAGGCAAGAAAATCAGTAGAGAATGAGACATTACCTTGTCAAGGAATTATTTCTTCACTTTCAGGTAGGTAAAACAAAGAAAAAGGTCAGAGAAAATGTGAATGAATCACATTCAAAGAACAGAATGAAGATATTCATTTTGATGAGAAAATCATATGGTGTCTTTTATCGCAAACACAGTTTCAACTTCAATACTTGAGAATGAAGTAACATATAAAATCAAACAAATGTCTAATTCTGCTTGTCTAAAGTCAAAGTTACACTTTACAATTATGACATAGTTTACAAAGGAGGCACAATACTGAAATATTTTTATAAGGTGACTTGGACAACTGATCTGTAATATCTCCTAAAAATTCTCTAATGTGAATATGAGTCACATGAATGAAAGATGTTTGAGGTAGCAAGCTGGAGATCCCACATAACTCTTCCACTTTGGTTTGAATGACAGCCTAAATTAATATACTGGCATGAAGAATGAATGAATCTTGTGCCCATACCAGTCTCTGCATATCTTCTGTGGAGTTGTAGAAGTGAATCAATAATCTCTGCAGACTGGACATTGTCTGCACATCGACCAGCTCTCTGGCCGCAGCTGCAACTCTCTCATCCCACTCCCGTCGGTGGCTTCTCTTTAGCTTGTGTCTACAGAGGGAGCCCCGCACAAATGACTGTATCTTTGTGGCACTTCTCAGGCGGTTTCTTTCTGCCTGCAAATAAACAAACAAAAATGCAACCGAAAAAAAACTAATCATACATGCTGTATTTCCCTTTTGATACATCATAAATCAAAATAGCATTGCATTGTTATATCATGTTCCAAATTGCTCTGTTGAGTCAGCTATATTTTTTCAGTCAATCATAACTGAACAGAATTCAGTCCATCAAAACTGCAAGTAATGACTTCAAACTTTCAATACAGTGTACTGGTACAAGGTATTGTATAAATAAAACAAACAAACAAACACAAACATAAAACAAACAAACAGTCAAGTCACTGTTTTCTGGACTACATGAATGTTTTACCCCCCAATATAGGATCTTTTGACAATACACTTCATAAAATAAATGAAAACATGCCACTAAAAAAAAACCTACACAAAATGACTGTCCACAGAAAGTAGAGATCATGCATTTATACTGTAAATGCTTCAGCAAATGATTGCACAGATGACACAAGGGCATCAGCCAATAATAAAAATCAATATACCACTTTTAATTACCAGAATCTAGGCAACATCTGTATTGAAAGCACTTTTATATACCTTTTATTGCACAACTTACTTCTCTCTTCCGTCTCTCTTCTTGATTTCTTTGTAACAGAGATGCAGTCGCCTCCTATTGGGGGAAAACACACACAACAATGCAATATGTATGTCACTCATACAGCTTTCAACACAGGAAGATCAGATTCATCATCTGAATGTAATTCTAACTTGCATAATTTAAAAGCACAAAGGAATTCATTTGATATACTTCACTGAGGAGCACAGTTCATATCATATAATTAATGTTTAGTATTGTTAACTACGGGGGGGGGGGGGGGGGGGGGGGGGGCATGGGGAGCACGTGCCCCCATATCGTATAATTAATGTTTAGTATTGTTAACTACAGGGGGGCACATGCCCCCATATCATATAATTAATGTTTAGTATTATTAACTACAGGGGGGGGGCAATCCGCTGGTAAAAAACAACAACAACTTACCAAAATGGTAATTCAAGGGTTAGTAAACTGCTTTTGAAATTGACATGAAAGGGTGATCAAGAAATAAGATATTTTTCTAAGATTTCTTTTGACCATAATTAAAGAGGTATATAGTGTGAAACATTGTTCAAAAGATTGTGATTCAGCGTGATTCCTGGTTGGCATTCTGAATATAAGCAGGATATGCGCAGTGTAATGAGAACATCCGAACGGCAAAAAGAGTCGCTGCAATGTTGCGTAATGTGATGTAGAATGTACACCTTTGTGACCTTGGAATACGCTTCGTTATATCAAAGCTAGATCATTTATTTTGCAGTGTTGCTTTACATACTAGTCTATATTAAAATGCCTTGCATTGCCAATGATAAGACTTGACCTGGGCTATTTCCTAATTTTTCAATGAATATAAAACACACACAAAAACACACACACAAACACAATCGATTAGGGGATGCTCTAAAGTGCAGATTTTGGACATCCTTCCCCTGCTTGGTCACTTCAACGCCCCCTTGCTGGTCATACCTCCCCCAATCATGAACATAAACCGACACCCTTGACTACCATTGGCGGATCCGGGGGGTGGGGGGAGGCGCACCGGGCACCCCCCCCCCCCCTCTTAATTTCCAAAGCGAAAAATTTAGCTACGAACGGCAGTTTGAGGACTGTAAAATGTCACAATTTTCAAGCTCGCTCGCTTCACTTGCTCGCATTTAATCTTTATGCCATTCTCCTGATGTTGCTACCATTAATTGCGAGCAGCTGCGCGCGGTGAACCCCCCCCCCCATAATATCCAAAGCGAAAATACATAGCTACAAACGGCAGTTTTTGGACTGTAAAATGTCAAAATTTTCAAGTTCACTCGATCCGCTTGCTCGTATTTAATCGTTATGCCATTCTCCTGATGTTGCTGCCAGTAATTGCCAGCATTTGTGCCCGATGTGCCCCCACCTCCTCAATTTCCAAAGCGAAAAAATATAGCTACAAACGGCAGATTTTGGACTGTAAAATGTCAAAATTTTCAAGCTCGCTCGCCCCGCTCGCTCGCATTTAATCGTTACGCCATTCTCCTGATGTTACTGCAAGTATCAATGCTAGGCAGCAAACTTTGCACTCCCTGCTCAGCAACAGGCATGCACCATGTCATGAGGATATAAGATAAAAGCTTCCCAAATATAAGAAAATCTCTAGATGTGGTGCAAGGAAAAGCATTATGTATATTAAAGGTATCATATCGTTTATCAATTTACTTTGCCAAGTGTATGGAAATAATACATTGTACACATTTTAAGGGGTACAACTGTAATTTAAGACAAACACTTCATAATATTGAATTACCTATCAAACCAAAAGCAAAGTAAAGATGTGTATCACATTATAAAGTAAAATCATAGAATAATATAAATGACGAGATGATAAATAGGAGAGAGTTCAGAAGACAGACCTAGATAATGATGGTGACTTCGCAACTACCCTGAAGGGATTACTGTTACAGAGGTAGGTATTTTTAACAGTTCATGGATAAAATAGTGGACAAGGGTAGACAAAACACAGCTTCTGGAGGTTGTACTGTATTCTGGCTTGGTGTGAGCAAGGTTTAATTCAGCAGAAAGCTACCATCAGACTACTGCAGGCACTTCCTGCATGGCAGCATGACAATGAAAATGTCCAGTAGGACTAGCTGATAGCAGTGATTTGACAGGGGCTAACCTTCTTGCTGGCTCCTCTCAATGACACCACCGGTCTCCTCCGAAAGTCACCGTCAAAACTATACATGGTGGCTCCTCCTCTGTGGCTGCTGGAACGATGAAGTCTCTACACTGTTTAGGCCTACAAGTAAAAAATAAAATTAACGATATTTCAAAACTTTGAATTTAGGTATTTCTACATAACAATCACATCCTGAAACACGATGTCACATACAATTTTCTCTCTTCATATGACAAATTATGTACAAAATGCTGAAAATATTGAGAAGGTATAACTTGTTGCTCTTGCTGTACATTTCTTTATTAAATGCACATGATGGTTAAGGCACACAAATGAAAGCATGTAGGATCTAGACTGTAGGGTCTACCTTTTCAGCAACTCAATGATCTTGTAAAGATTTGAATCACTAAAAAACCTGCACCAAATCCAGCGAAGTTTGACCTCCTGTGACGAAATTCGACAGCACGCAAGAGCATAGGAGGAACTACAATTGTACCAGGTATAGTTGGGTGTCCAACACCTCGACACCCTAATGTTTCTTCTATCAACAGATATTTGAAATATCTCACATTTTGCCTAAAATTTTACTCACAAGTAAAGAAAATACTCTGAATTCACAAGAGCGCATTAAAAATGTGATTTGCGATACAAGGTAACTCAGGCTTCGAACATGTGGGTTAATATCTTAAACTGTAACACACTCAGTTGTGCTGTAGTTTTGAAACCAACACCCCTACCCTCTATTGACAATACGTGTGAAATGCATGTAATGCTTTTCCAATGAATGTGCATCCATAATGTACGGTGTCATTGTTTTGCTGTTGATCTTGTTTATTATCAGGTTTTTCAGTATTTCGGCATCATCAAATCTCGAGTGAAGAATGCAAAACCATTGCGGGTAGTCTCATGCGTGAAAGCTTGTTCTTTACGTGCAATGCTATAAATCAGTTCGGGAAACCCACTCACAAGGGGGGCCCCTCCTTATAAGTAACCCGTCCCCCGTATAAGTAACCCCGTCCCCCTTATAAGTAACCCCCGGGGCACCCCTTATAAGGAGTCTCCACGCTTTTTTTGCAATGCAACGCGAAAATGAAAGGACTGCGGCAATTCGCTTGATTATGTCCATAAAGCTTCACAAGTTTCCTAGTTACTCACGAAATTTGAGCAAAATCGGTTCGAGGCATCATATCTAAAATCATGGATTTAAATGCGATGTCAAACGACCCATGCGAATGCTGAAATGCGAGCGATTACTGGCGTGAGTGTCGCCAGGCGCGGCGGCGCGGCAATGCTTGAGTGCAGACGTGGCGACTGAGTACGGAGACTTTCGTTCATTCAGGTGGCTTTAAATGAAGGAAAAATAACAAAAGTAACGAAATAGTCAACCACCTACCTTCGCAATTGGTATGCATATATACAAAAGGATATGTTCCAGCGAGCTGCGCTGAACAACTTGCTGAATGCGGGAGCTGTTGGAAATTTCAAGCTTCATCGGCGAAACTTGCAAGTTTCAACTTAAAATTTTTGTTTAGGGACGACTTCAACTGGACAACCCTATGGGAACGTATCCTTTTGTATATATGCATACCAATTGCAAAGGTAGGTGGTTGACTACTTCGTTACTTTTGTTATTTTTCCTTCATTTAAAGCCACCTGAATGAACGAAAGTCTCCGTACTCAGTCGCCACGTCTGCACTCAAGCATTGCCGCGCCGCCGCGCCTGGCGACACTCACGCCAGTAATCGCTCGCATTTCAGCATTCGCATGGGTCGTTTGACATCGCATTTAAATCCATGATTTTAGATATGACAAATTAGACAAATTTCGTGAGTAACTAGGAAACTTGTGAAGCTTTATGGACATAATCAAGCGAATTGCCGCAGTCCTTTCATTTTCGCGTTGCATTGCAAAAAAGCGTGGAGACTCCTTATAAGGGGTGCCCCTGGGGTTACTTATAAGGGGGACGGGGTTACTTATACGGGGGACGGGTTACTTATAAGGAGGGGCCCCCCTTGTGAGTGGGTTTCCCGAACTGAAATAGATGGGTGTCCGTTTCAATGTACTGTGTACACTGTCGATGTGTTAGACACCTACTTTACATGCAGCTGGCGATCAAACTTTGGATGGAGCTACATTGTATGGTCAAATTATGGGCGGCTTGCTATAAATTGAATTGTCAATGACAAGTACGTGTGATTTCAGGAATGATTGCATTGATTAGTTGCAGGTCAAATTCTTTGGGTTACACCTGTCCTGTCATTTATTTAGGACATGCATGAGCGGTGAGCAGTATCAAGTATTGCCAGTAATATTTAATTAAAATGACACTAGTATGGCTAATCTAATTCAACATCTAAGCACTTGCCTCTCCATGGATGCAAACTGATAAACGCTATAGTCAATAGACCCCACTACAGAGTACGCCCTAACGTTACATTAATTGTAGATCTCTATTTAGATCAGCAAACCCAAAGATCAGAGTGAACATGACAAAGGCAACCTCTCCTGAAGAAATTTAAAATTTACCAATGTTATGTAAACAGATGTAGCCTCTAAACTCATAAATTTAATTTGTAAGTTAGCAGTAGCCGAGTGAACCTTTTAAAACTTTACTGATCATGTTGACCGACAAGTCTATCTAATTCCGCAAAAACTTCTCATTTATAATAATGACATTTGCTGGGTCAGTTTTTAAAACTGACCCAGAAAATGTCATTCATTATAAATGAGAAGTTTTTCGCGGAATTAGACAGACTTGTCGGTCAACTGATCATGCTGATCGACTCAGTAAAAGTCAACTTGATGTGAAAATGTCCTTATCCTATTCCTATGATATGTTTCGTTTCGTACTAACATTTTGCCCAATATTAAGTCCGTATTTATGGACACCATTCATTGGGCGCAAGTGTTACTGTTCCATTAACATTATGGTTTTAGCCAGTTTTACCAGTGATTTACGGCGTTATTATTTACAGTTCGTAGACGATCGGCAGCCAGCGAGCGAGGAGGAAAATGGTGTTACATACCTACCTACACACACCGCGCTACAGCAGACAGGCTGGCTAGGCTACGCTGTATCCTTTCTTTGCCAACGACAGACTCAGTCAGAACTGAACTTCCCAGGCAGGTGGGGAATACCGAATCAACTCGTCCTCTTTCATACAATTAATATCAGCTTTCGAATCTTGAATCCCACACAGCAGACTCAAATCACTTCCCCAGCGAACATTCTGGACCAACCGCAATCATGATTCGGGGATTTTCTTTTGTCAGCAGCAGCAACCGGTGCGGTGTTGTATGCGATGTGGGTACGGCCACGGGTACGGTACAGTATACGAACCTACCTACTCCTCGGATACACCGTGCCGCACACCGGATAACGTAACAACACCCAGCCAGCCAGATGCTCGACCTCTGTGTTATGGTCAAATGTGAACTTTGACCCCTTTCATACAGATCATAGTCTTCACATTCCATACCTGATGACAACCGCGAAACTACAGCTGACAGTTTTTAATGTGATCATAGGTTCAGAACAGACTGTAATTATCATTAGGATTACTATTAAAACTGTAACGTACCATATTATTATACACTTCAGTTCGCCAGCCAAACAGTAAGAATTACACCAAAAAGTGGATACTTCACTAGGATTAAAAAAAAAATGAAAATGCTGAATAAAAACACTGGGGAAAAGTTTCACTTCATTTTGAGTATTTGGGTTCATGGAGTGCTTTTCCCTCATCATCATCACCATATATAGGATTATGATCACTCGCATATACATTATATTCAAACAGGGGAGGATCAAGGACTTTCGTAAAAAATTCTTTTTGGTGCCACTTCCGGGTTCAATCAGCTGACATGCAAAAAAAAAAAAAAAAATGCTCCTGTGTAAGTTTTGTTTCTTTGTTTGTTTCTGGTGCCACTTCCTGGTTTCATTGGCTAACAAGAAAAAAAAAAAAAAAAAAAAAAAAAAAAAAAAAGGGAGAGAGAAGGGGGCAAGAATCTGGTGCCCCCCCCCCCTTATCCGCCACTGACAAATATACAGACATCTGCAACTGAAGGAGTAGCACAGGAGTTCACCTTTAAGATGGGTCAGGCCTATCACTGAAATATATCGTCATGGTGAAGTGAAACAAAAATATTCTACAAATTGTATAGCATATCAAGAAACTCTGCTTCCTCTTCTATTGGATCTATGCAAATGAAGAAAGCCAACAAGTGATTTGTATCATTTCTTTGAAATATCTTATTTTTGAGGAAAGTCAGAAGGGAAAGATGATTTATGCAGCATTGTGTTGTTGTCACTGTTTTGTTTGTTTGTTGTTTTTTTTTTTGGTGTTTTTTTTTGCTGAAATGAGATAAAAAATCATGAACTGTCGCCATAAATTCAAAACTTGAAGAAATTTATTCGGTTCACACTTGTATGGTATAGGATGTTGCCTACTGTTACTGATACAGTATTTCATCACCTGAACTATCACAGGTCCCATGTGTTGAAATATACGCTGGTGTATTTTCCGCTTTCCCACCCATTATTGATCAATGCTAGCAAGTAACCACTTAGTTTGACTCCATTAGTAATGCAATGGCAAACTCAAGAAGAGGGCACCACAACATCAAACACATACACACCCACACACAGACACACATACACACACACACATACATGTACAACCACATATATTCACATACAGTTATTATTGAGAAACCTCGCCTATGTCAACCTGACTGAAGTCAGAAAACTGGGCAAGTCAAAGAAACAATCTACACATGGGAGTTACATTGTACCAACATTTGTTTACTTTATTGCGAAAGTCGAGTCATGCAAATTGAAGGGCTATCTCTGGTCTTTTTTATTTGACTTGGCTGAAGTTGACTGTATATGTTGAATGTCTCTTTGAATGTATACCTTGATGAGAAAATGGGTACGTAAATAATGCATGGTTGATAGTATGTCTGTTCAGGTCCATCTGTTATGTATTGCTGTTCTTAGACCCAGTGGAAGAACTTTTTTTTTTCCTGTAACAAATGCATATATCAACAATGGGAGAAAGCCTGATTAATGTATGTATGTCAGATATCACTCCCCCCCCCCCCCCCCCATCACTCGATATCACTTCTTTTCCTTGACACCATAATCAAATGTAATGTATTTGTAGAACACCAAGAACATATTTGTAATATCACTTTATTTTTTGAACCTGCTATACAACATACCAGTAGCTATTTCTCATGACAACACTACAATCACTGTGAAACTCATAATGCCATTTGAGAGATATTTATTGCATACAGGAGCGATCTAAATTCTCCTTGCCATATACAGATGCACATGTTTTCCATCGTCTTTTACAGAGCAAAAAGTAAGATTCTTACAATTGTTTTCTTGTAACATGGAGTAGATATTAACTGCATTCTGCAATAACTACATTTACATGTACACTCTTTCATGTACATCCTCCATGTCTCAAAAATCAAATGCTACTCATGAATGCAAGAGATGTGAGGATCTTTCTTTGGAAGCAGACAAGAAATTTGATTGCTTGACCTTCCGGACAAGATACTGTGTGTACTACATATTGATACCGAAAGCCATTCTACAAATGATAACCAAAGAGTTTCTTGTGGATCTGTTCACTGATCAAATCCATAAACAATTGACTGACATGTTAAAGATGGAATGACCCAAAATGAATAACTAATCCATTCTAAAACTCAGATAAAGAAAATTTTACTTATTATTACACAAAGTTCATTGCCAAAATCAATCTTCAATAATCACAGCTATTATATCACAATCATACAGTATAGACAATAAATCAATTGGATGCATTCACAAAGTGCACATCAATGAAGGTGAAACTGTCCAGATTACATGTGACCTATTCTATGATAGGTTGCACTTACTGTAAAAACCTGTTATTTTCATGTAAACATATTTTTGCCTATATGGAGGACACAGATATTTTTGCGAGATGTCATTTATCCAAATTTACACCAATGCTATCCATAAGTGCACCAATGCCTATTCGGGTACTGATATTTACCTCCGCTACGGGAGGAGGTTAGGTTTTCATTACCGTTGGTTTGTTTGTCCATGTGCAAAATAACTCAACAAGTTATGACCGGATTTGGATGAAACTTGCAGGAAAGGTTGAGAATGACACAAGGAAGAGATGATTAAATTTTGGTAGTGATCCGAAAATTTGTATGGATTTTAAAAGGATTTTCAATATTTTGGCAGGTAGGGTCAATGAACTTGGGAGTTCAAGCTGTGCATTTTTGCATGTGCTCTAGTTTCTGCCAGGGTGAGGCGCCCTGCGGTGCTGAGGGTTTAACGACGTACAAATCTGTAACAAAGGCTACTATATGTGTATTGGGAAATCGGGCGATTTTTTTTTCAGCATGCAAATGATAGTTTAACATTAGACAGTACAGTACCTATGAACATATCTTCTTTTTTTTTTAATAAGATGTATGGGTGTAGTACAGGGGATATAACATGAAACACATGTAATAGAGCAAGATTCAAAATACAGAGAAAAGGCTGGAAAAAGCAATCTATAACACTTCTGTCTCCCGCTGTCATTGCCATGGTAACGTCATTGGAGCTGGGTTCTGAAGGTATGACATCACTACGGCTGATATTGACAACCTGTAATGTAAAAGACCAGAAGGTTTGAATAACTTATTACTGTGACAATACTCTTTGCAAAAACAAACTAAAACAGAAGACATAAACATAAACATTCAGAAAATGCTTCATTTCAAATTCTGTTCAGAAAATTTTGGTATTCACATCCCACTCAAGAAAACAAAAATCATATTGATATACATGTGTATGTCACAAGTTAAAGACTATGCAAATCAGAGCTCACATCACTAGCACTACCTCCTTCATAGGGAAATATACTTGGCAAACTCTCTAAAAGTTTCACCTTTAACAAACATTGATAGTATCTATATCTCTCCGATATTTTACTTTATACCCAAGCTCATGTACTTTGACACTGGCTCTGTGGGGTCTTAATGAAGCTAACCTTTCAAAGTTTAAAGGGGATGGCTAGTAACTGATCACTGGGAATCAGTGGGAATGCTGGGGGATGATTGTTCCAATTTTTGTGGGATTCATTCTAAAAGAGTACATTATATATTTATTGTTGTGTGAAAATTATTTGCTTCAGAACAGTCTCATATTCAAGTAATGTGCAGTGTAATGCCCCGTCACTGTACAGGCACGCTAACCTGGAAGCATTAAACTGCACATTACTTGAATATGAGACCATTCTGAAGCAAATAGTTTTCACACAACAATAGATACATAATGTACTCTTAAATGAATCCCACAAGGATTGGAACAATCATCCCCCGGAATTCCCACTGATTCCCACTGATCAGTTACTAGCCATCCCCTTTAAGAGTGAATATAGTTTTATTGTGTCACACACATCATGTAGAGTCAATTTCGTTAAGTCATTTCACAGAAAATACTAAGTTACTTTTACAGGGAATGCCAACAAATCAAGGCACCTGAACTTTTGAATGGTTAATTAGTGACTGCTCAGGCTACAACTAGTAGCAAACATGCACACATCACAACTGGATGTGCAGCAGATTTAGATGCAATAATAAAACAGTGTACAATTAATACATTGAAGTACAAGTTGTAGCTTGCTGAAATGAAACTTAGACTGACCTATCACAAGAAGCCACCTTCCAATCAACAAGCAAGATGTGTTACATGCCATGTTCTAGTGGTCATTGCATGACAAACTTTACATTAGAAGTGCATTATGTGATTTGTTTCTGAACACACTCTCCACAAGACTCAGAAAAATCTCACTCCAAACTTACCTAATGACTGACAACTGCTATGTTCATGTACACTGTAGGTGAACATGAACAGACTCTACTTATCAGGTTTTGCTCAATTAATTAAGAAGGATAAATTATCAAGAAGATTTGACTTACATGAAGCTACTAAACATCTGTTTTCCATCCTCATTACATCTTGAATTGGCAAAGCTGATGAAAGAGCAAAAGACTGCCATCCATGCACACCACTTCATCTGAGAAATTAGAAATGAAACAGCACAGGGATAGTTAAAAATATTCTTTCTGTTAGAAATTAATTTGGCAAGCTTTATTGTTTCTTCATATTTTTCTGAGTGATACAATGTATCAAAACATTTTTACAAATAATGCTGTGCAACACAGTATTTTTTTAATTGTTTCATTTGCAGGTGCACATATTTTAATCGATGAATATCATGACATTGATGACTTCATGCTTAAAATGCATGGAACAAATCCCCTCAACAGCGTGTATACAACCTGTATTTGCATGTGTACATACATTCACAATATACCAATATACAATTGCCAATACATAGCAACAATTGTGATCTATATAATTTGTTGTTGTTGTTTTTTACATGTTGAAGAAAATCAGACATAATTTTTAATCCCAGTGGTTTTAAAAACAATGAGTTACAAAATTTGAAAGTATCAGTGGTATCATTTATGTCTTAATATCATGCAAGCATTATTTCTTATTCATGGTACTTTCATAGAAAAAATAAATTGAGTTTTGGTTGCTTTTATTGCTCTGTCACAACAAATCTACATTAAAGTTTTACAAATTTGCTGCATCTATGCAACAATACTGCACTTCTGGAAGAAAAATAGAGGGGGAAAACAATTTGTATATCTCTAAAATTTGATGCCAATACCTGTTGAATGTTATTGTGTGCACAATTTAAATACCTAAATTGCAAGGAGATGCAAAAGAGAGCTACAGGATTTTACACTACCTATGAATGTTTATAAATCATGAACTGATTACAAACCTTCATCATGAGTCCAAACATGCTAAACACCATACCAAGGAGGTTCATGTAGTCTGCAGTGGGATCATCAGGGGAATTTTCATCTGGTGGCGTGTATCTGTCACACACAACACAACAAGAGAAATGATTTGTTAATATAAGCCAGGGGCATATATAACTTGAGAGCAGGTCAAAAGAATCTAGTCAGTCATGTGAAATGTGAGCATTTACTGGAAATTTGTATGGAAAGACTTCTTTATGCCCCCCCCCCCTTATTTTGCCATTAGACTCTGTACTACCCTACCCTTGTCAGCTTACGCATGGATGCATACTGTCCCTACCACTTGCCAAATGTGCCTGCGTGCGTGCATCTGTGCATTTAGCTAACAAGGGTGGGGTAGTGCTGAGTGATATGGCAAAATTAGGGGGGTGGGGGCATGAGGAAGTCTTTCCAGTTGTGTAACTCAGTATTATACTCAATAACAATGATAAAACACATCCTGTGAACAAATTTAAGTTTGACAAGAAAAGATAAGCCGAGGGAGATTGCTGGTTTCTTGATGAGATTAAAGAGAGAGAGGGAGAGAGAAAAAGAGATACAGTTTATTCTTCTCTCTTCCATCTACATCATGTTTTCTCAGTTGTGGCCAGAAGCACGAAATTGCACACAGCAAAAAGCCTGCCAAAAGCAGTTTTGGAAGAACTAGACAGTGAAACACACAAATTGACGATAAAAAAAAAGAAAAAAAAACTGTGACATGATGTGTTAGAACACACATTGCAATTCGCCATATGTAATTTAACCCGCTAAAATTGAAAAAAAGAAATGTGATATGTATCAAAGTAGATTATATGATTACATTTAGACATGACTTTACACCATGTAGGTGGCTTTAGGCTTTAAATAGGGTTAGGGTTAGTTTTAGGAGCCCCCTCGTAACTATACACAGCCCTGTCGCTGTACACAAGTGTTGCAACACAGGGATGCCGTGCTTCGCATGGTGTCTAGTCGGGCTAGCCCCCTAGTAGTAGGCCTAAAACCCAGGATAGCCCCAGTCAGAGGCAGAGCTCCCAGAGTGGAACTACAAGGCTAAATACTGTAAAAGTGGATATTTTCGCACGACTAATTTTTCGTGCTTGGCCAGGTAAGAAGAGTTTCGCATGTTCTTAATTCCGAGGAATCAAGTCATCAGCTACTGAGAGTACTGGAACATATGACACGCAAAAATGATTGCGTGCTTTTATTTTCGCGCTAGCTTCTGAATCCAGCTCTATCAAATGCCGTTGTTCCCTTTTCGATTTGAAGTTTCAGTGCAAAAATATCGCCGACGAACTTAGAAACTTCCATAGACATTACATTGTGCTGTCATTACGATTCGGTGAAAATATTCATTCGAAATTTTGTCCTTGATTAAAACCATTAATGAACAGTGAATTATCACGTTTTCCCACACCATCCTCATCTACATTCAACGCCAATCCATTTTTATGTGCTTTGCACGCAGAGAAGTGCGTACTAAGTGTTCAGTGCGCGAATTATACGCGGTCGGTTTAAGGTGGTCGATATGTAGCTAGAGTAGTAGGGCTACCATACTAATCTCTCAATCCTCACAGCAGTCACATCCATCAAGTTCAATGAGTTTATTGATTTAATACTAAATACAGTGAGTTGTATGCTATTCAGCTCTCTGCCTGACATACCAACCTGAACGTGCATGCATATGAATGCAATGTACGTATTTAAGCTTCCCAATGATGCCAATGCTAATGGCAATGCAATTCAAGGCAGTGGTAGGTTACATGAGATTGCATGTATGGGACTTATCTACACAAAGTAAAAAGCGCGAAGCGTGAATCACTGAATCACTCGGTCCAGATAAAAAAACACGTACAACTAAGAACTTTTATTCACCGAATACTGAGTTTTGAAGCCTTAGATTTTACAGCTGATACACTTACTTTTTAATTTTGTTGGGCCTTTTGACTCCATCGGATGAATTTGGAGCTGAAGTAGTAGTCGACATGGTGACAGACGTTGATTTTCGTTCAATTCACGTCGCGCGCGTACTACAGTAATTTACTGTGCATGTATTAGCTCTGCATGTCCACGGATTCCACGGTCCGCCGCCCGACGCGAGCCGAGCCCCGGCGCAGCGCTAGCTGGCTAGCTAGCTAGCTCCACCCGTACCCACGTCTACCATTGCACCAGCACCACCACCACCGCGCTGTATGTACATGTACAGTGCAAGTGTACCACACATATACACGCACCATGGTAAAATCTGAAGAAGAAAAGACAACAAACAACCCAACGATGGCAGGGGAAGGCACGACGGCGTCCACCGATTCGTCGGCTCCATCGAGACTCAGTCGACTTCTTGCAGCTCTGTTTTATAGCTTGAGTTCCATACTCATAGTCTTCATCAACAAAGCTGTATTGACTAATTTCAAGTAAGTAGTGACATCACTGATTTGATATTGAGGTCAATACACGATGACTAATAAACGCCACGTCGATAGGGTGTGAGATTAGTCCCATACGTTTAAAAAGGTGTGTTGCGAAGAGTTATACCAACCAACTGGCTGGGATCGCGCGATCGGGCGGGATCGGATCGTGGGAATTTGGAAGGGTACATGTAGGCCAGCGCCAGGGTTCTAGTACATTCTACTTCTCTATTTTCAATCAGTACAAATTATGAGAAGAGACTACAGGCACAACAGCATTTCAACCTGCCATCTCTTGCCCATAGAGATGCCACAGCAAGAGCGGACATGATTTTTGCGCTTGATGATGGTTAGATCAGTTCGGGAAACCCACTCACAAGGGGGGCCCCTCCTTATAAGTAACCCGTCCCCCTTATAAGTAACCCCGTCCCCCTTATAAGTAACCCCCGGGGCACCCCTTATAAGGAGTCTCCACGCTTTTTTGCAATGCAACGGGAGAATGAAAGGACTGCGGCAATTCGCTTGATTATGTCCATAAGGCTTCACAAGTTTCCTAGTTACTCACGAAATTTGAGCAAAATCGGTTCGAGGCATCATATCTAAAATCATGGATTTAAATGCGATGTCAAACGACCCATGCGAATGCTGAAATGCGAGCGATTACTGGCGTGAGTGTCGCCAGGCGCGGCGGCGCGGCAATGCTTGAGTGCAGACGTGGCGACTGAGTACGAGACTTTCGTACTCGGTCGCCACGTCTGCACTCAAGCATTGCCGCGCCGCCGCGCCTGGCGACACTCACGCCAGTAATCGCTCGCATTTCAGCATTCGCATGGGTCGTTTGACATCGCATTTAAATCCATGATTTTAGATATGATGCCTCGAACCGATTTTGCTCAAATTTCGTGAGTAACTAGGAAACTTGTGAAGCTTTATGGACATAATCAAGCGAATTGCCGCAGTCCTTTCATTTTCGCGTTGCATTGCAAAAAAGCGTGGAGACTCCTTATAAGGGGTGCCCCGGGGGTTACTTATAAGGGGGACGGGGTTACTTATAAGGGGGACGGGTTACTTATAAGGAGAGGCCCCCCTTGTGAGTGGGTTTCCTGAACTGAGATAACTTAGCTTAGAACTTGAGCCTGATAGGCCTATAGTTAGAGTATAGGTTCTATTTGACCGAAAGATCGGTCTGTATCTGTCCGTCGGGGAATGTTCCGCGGAGACTGCGTCTGGCTTCACGGATCCCCTCCGTATACAGACCGAAGTCAATGATTGCGGCTCCTGTGTGGAGCAGTCGCGCACAGATCAAACGTTACGATAAACCAAATTTCAGACAGCTTTTTTACATTCAAACAAGTTTGACATGACATGACACATTATGCAGCAATATTTGGGATAAATTTCTCAATTGTGCAATCGAAATACTCACATAAACTCGGTTATAACGCAGACATTTTATCGATATCACAACATCGCCGTTCGCAAGCTGTAAGTCGCCATTTTGAATCTGTAAGCCAATCACATGCGAGGTACGTGTTTTAGTAAAACAAACACGTAGAAACTACATGTACCTCGCATGTGATTGGCTAATAGATTCATAGTGTATGTTTCTGCAGTTTGAACGTGACAACCTGACAGGCTGTGTTTTACGTTGAAAATTCTACTAAAATCTTGGATTATTCATTAATCTGGTGAGTTTAATGTATTTTTAAAGAGCTAATTTCACTATACAAGCTTAAATTTGCCGACCTAGGGCCGTGAATTAGACGCAATCGAGAAGGGTGAGGTACCTCACCCAATTTTCCATAGAGACAGTGGTTAAGAACATCCACACAGCAATGGGTACTGCAACCTTCCGTCTGTCTACGGAGGACAGCGTTAATGGCAAAATATAAAAAGAGTCCTCCGGACAGACGGATCTTTCTGTCTAAGGTTCTATGAGCTGAGGTGATACAGATGGGGGATCACTTTTAAAGGGAAGGTAAACCCAAAGTACAATGTGGATTGAGTGAAAGCAGCAGCATTAGTAGAACAAATCAGTGAAAGTTTGAGGAAAATCGGACAATCGATGCAAAAGTTATGAATTTTTAAAGTTTTGGTGTTGGAACCGCTGGATGAGGAGACTACTACTAGAGGATATGACGTATGAGTGGACAACAATACAAAGAAAATATAAAGGAAATTCAACAAAAATTCACTTTTCTAGAATTATGAAAGAGCAATGGACCAACCGCTTTCAGAAAGCAGGGGGAATAATTGCTACCCTTAACATATGTCAATATCAAGTTGATGGAATTTGTAATTTTCATGAAAAATGGATTCTTGCAGAATTTTCTTTATATTTTCTTGGTATTGTTGTCCACTCATACGTCATAACCTCTAGTAGTCTCCTCATCCAGCGGTTCCAACATCAAAACTTTAAAAATTCATAACTTTTGCATCGATTGTCCGATTTTCCTCAAACTTTCACTGATGTGTTCTACTAATGCTGCTGCTTTCACTCAATCCACATTGCTCTTGGGGTTTACCTTCTCTTTAATCAGTATGGGTACCCGGTAATAAATATCTATCAGTAAATTTATCACACTTCTTCTTTGATTGCCCTACATTACCTTCTTGACGTTATTTCTTCTTCTTTTGTTGACTTCCTCCAGTGAACTATGGTTTATTCGCAGAAAAAAATGTGACTAGAGTCTACGTCTACATTACAACGTGTAGACCTACTGACTGTACTGACGTACTGTAAAACGTGATATTTTCGTGAATTGGAGCCGACGGCCTTTTTCGCGGCATCAAATTTTCGCGAGTTGCCTCAAACATTCAATACATATAGTGTAGACAAGAACTTTCACATGCATTTTAATTTCGCGAATTATGGCTCTCACGAAATTCGCAAAATTAAAATGCACGCGACCATTCCTTGTTTGACAGCATAGGGGTCTATACTGCACTGGGCATGGTACACTAAGGTGGTCAGGAGTAGAACCATTTGAAGAAAACAGACAAAAAACAGGAGAAAAAAGGAATGAAAGCAACAGAGAAAGAACAGAGAAGATATTAAAGGAAGACAGGGGGTTGATCATGCTGGAGGTTGACGAGCTATCTAACATCACCAAGGAAGATAAAAACAATACCTCAACAGTACATACAGAACCCTTAGTCATCGATAGAGAATTGAATTTACAATTGCATAAAAAAGCAGGACTACTCAGATCAAAGCTCAGACTGTACCAAGGTAGCTCTTTTTCACAGTGAAGCATAAATGAATGGAGCAAACTTTCCTCAAGCATGGGTGAAAGTATGACTCTCAACAGCTTCAAATCCAACTTGATGGAATTTTTGGCCACAAGAAAAGGTTAAAAGAAATAAAATATCAGGGCACCCCCTGTCCAGTTGTTTTGTATCCACATGCTGATAGATATTCTATCTCAAATTTAGTTTTTTAACCCAAACTGCATGAAACTTACAGAAAATATCTATTATGTATTACCTCTACCTGGTTATTCACCTGTCTTGTCCGGCCCTTGGAAAGACGATGGTCTTGTAATGCTCTCCCAATTTCAGTGTGATATCGAATCATTTATGTAAATTTGAGTCTCGTTACATCATAGAAAATGTTGATTTAGCTTTTAGAATTAAAATATTTTCCAGTATGTAGATATCATATACATAGGCTACATATCACTCATCAGATCTTTCTAATGAATTTGAGCTACATTGTACATTGGTTTATAGAAAGTGTTGATGTGTGCTTCACTTTTCGTCAGTTCTGATTTATGTATTACGTTTTATTTGCAATTTTCTCTTTTCTGATAATTTTGCAGATTTCCATCCTATCAGGTTGTGGGTCTCGGTCAGGTGAGTACCAATGAGAGGGAAGGAGAAGAAAGAGAAAGAGAGAAAAAAAGTGCTTGTATGCCTTTCATGCACAGAACTTTGAAATTACAAATGCAAAGTAAACAGATAGCCACATATAAGCTAGTGGTTTAAGTTTTTCCTTTTCCATAATGTAATGGAGACTCCAATTTTCTGCTTTGGGGCCATTTTCACAAAATCTCCCATCCCCCTATTCTTCCACTATAGCTGTGTGTCTCGCACTTAAGATGTATTTTCTCCCGCTTGAAATTTAGCTTTTGCTGGTCCAACTTCAGTTTTGTCAGTACTAGTATGGTCAAGAGTATGGCTAGTAAGATGGCACGTGAGAGCATCTATCACTCTATCACAGCTTCAATGACCCTTTTGATTTATGTGGGCGATGCCTGGACTTGGAGTTTCTGATGTAATGACAAGTGTAGAGTGGTCTGAATAGTGAGGCCCTGTTTTATCTGGTATCACCTAGAATATGGGAGTCTGTTCCATATTTTCCTTATAACTGATTTTATCCCTGAGGTAAGCTTAATTTTTAATGTGTAATTATTATTGCTGGAGTATTGTCCCGGGTGTTTTCATTTCCATCAGGTGATGATATATTTCATTTTATTGTCCTATTACCATTCTTTCAACATAGTAAAAATGCTGAACGTAATGAAATCTTGTTTTCATCTATGACAACAGATGGTATCAACGATAGTCATACTCTTTCTTGGAAAAAGTCTGGGCATTGTTCATTTTCCTGACTGGAATTGGCAAATTCCTAGAAAGGTAAGTCTGTAGCAGTCATATGTGTGCTTTTGTGGTTTGTCTGTCTTTGGAAAGAGGCAGCCCTGTGCTGTATTCTACCATAGAATAAGTATTTACTGAAAGCTGAATAAAACGTTACAATTTTTACCAATAGCAGGGCTGCATACTAACCCATTTTTTCTACTGGTCCGACCTGTCTGTCTAACCAGTATGTACCCAGCTTTTCCATCTTTTACTGGTCTATTCCTGAAAAAGTTACTGGTCTGACAGTGATTTTTACTGGTCAGGGACTGTCAGACCAGTGCCAGTGTGCAGCATTGCCAATAGTATCCCTCCGTGTCCACAATATTCATTGCCTATGATTGCCTATGATTTTGAACATAATAGATAACTTCTGATTTTGCCAAATTTTATACTTTACAAGTTAGCAATCATGTAGTCCTGAGGGAACTACTGTAAAAGTGGATATTTTTATGTGACTAATTTTACGCTCTCGGCCCGGTAAGAAGATTTTCGTATGTTTTTAATTCAGTGGAATCAAGACATCAACTACTGGAACATATGGCAAGCAAAAATAATCATGTGCTTTTATTTTTGCTCTGGTTTCTAGTTGCGTGAAATTCTCGAAAATTTCCACACCGCAAAAATTTCCACTTTTACAGCATTCATAAGATTAAAAGAACTGAATTCTCTGATGTGCTTTCATGTCTGTAACTCTAATTCATAGTGTTATGAACTGTACTACAGATTTCCTTGTAATACTTTTGCAATTAATTAAAAAGAAATAAATAAAAAAGTCTTTTTCTTTCCCTTGCCCTGCAGTGTCTTCTGCAATCATTGGATATCTTGGTAAACACAATGATAAGCTCAGCCTGTAGCTTTGCAATGAATAAAAAATGTATGGTGCTCACACTGTGGGATTCTTTCGATACTGTAAAATGAGGAATGTTCGCGTGTATTTTGATTTCGCGAATTTCGCGAGAGCCAAGATTTGCGAAATTAAAATGCACATGAAAGTTCTTGTCTATATGCATTGAATGTTAGAGGCAACTCGCGAAAATTTCACGCCGCGAAAAAGGCCGTCGGCTGCAATTCGCGATGATTTCATGCCGCAAAAATATCGTGTTTTACTGTAGCCTGATGCTTTGTCCCAAAGGTCCACTTGTTGTCATTCATTGAATACTGGTATTGATTATTGACTGCCTGCATTGTAAGAGTTTTCTTTTTTTTTTTCTTCTTTAATTTCATTTGTAAAGTCAGTTTTTGCTATTAAAGTAACATGACACTGTATAAAAAGCGATAGATAAAGTTAAAATCTTTAACTATTGGGTGCAATAGTTTAGACTAGAATGGTCACTTCGGTTTGTTTAGCTGCTACCTCTCCTGCATTAAAACTTTTGTTTTCATTTGCAGATATGGCCCTTACCACTTATATACATTCTGAATCTCGTCTTTGGCCTAGGTAGCACAAAACGACTAAAGTAAGTACAATCCAGTGTAACCTCCAATCACTGTGCTTGTCACTAGGGCTGCGTTTATCAACTCCTTTTCTCGGCAGAAACAGGTTTTCCAAACAGCTTTCAAGGAATTTTTACGAGTTGATTAACGCAAAGCTGTTTTGAAAGCCCTATAGGAAAGCCTTTTACGAAAGGGTGCGTTTATCAACTCTCTTTTCTCGGCAGAAACAGGTTATCCAAACAGCTTTCGAGGAATTTTCACAAGTTGATAAACGCAAAGCTGTTTTGAAAGCCCTTTAGGAAAGCCTTTTCGAAAACCCCAAATTTGTGACGATCCAAACAGGTTTCCTAAACAGGTCATCAGAAACCTGTTTGTAAAAGCCTTTCGAAGTTGATAAACGCAAAGCTGTTTTGAAAGCCCTTTAGGTCGCCCTACTGCGGTTACGCAACCACGCCCTTTCCGGTTTTTGAAAAGACGCGCGCCACGTAAAGTGCACACGAGTATGTGTACACAGGTGTATACATACAGCTGTGTGTAATGCACGCATATGCTTGGAACAAGGAGGTGTTTCTTTCACCAACAAGATTTGAGAAATAGAGTAACAACAATCTCATTCCCTTTGATCCCATGTCTCACACCGCCACTCAGAAATATTTGAAGTATGTGCTAAACTGGAGCTGCCTCACAGATAGGAAGACAATTGATTCATGTGGCATTGTATCATGACTCGTCACTCTCAAAGGAAGATATGTCTTTATGATGGTACATGTAATTGCTTTTCGCCGTCCCTTCTTAGAAAACAAGCGGCACATTGATAGTACAGGCAGTCAGGGCTTTGGAAAGGGCTATTGAAAGGGCTATGGAAAGGGCTTTCGAAACGGCTATCGAAAGGGCTATCGAAAGCCGTTTAAACAGGGGAAAGTTGATAAACGCAGCCGACGAAAACAAGCGGCACATTAATAGTACAGGGAGTAGACAGGGCTTTCGAAAGGGCTATGGAAAGGGCTATGGAAAGGGCTATCGACAGGGCTTTCGAAAGTCGTTTAAACAGGGGAAAGATGATAAACGCAGCCTATGTGCGCACTGCTAGGAAACAAAAATCACTGTCATACTATCTCACTGGTACCTATGATACTATTCCTGCTATGTCATATTCTTCTGCTGTATTACATTATGATGTAAATATTTCAGTGATAGAATGGAAGTTATATTGTGAATCATTTCATGATTGGCCAAGTGAGAAAAAGGACAACAATAACAAACACCTGGCATGTGAAAATAATGGAACTTCAATGTGATGATTACATTTCACTTCAATGATTCTGCATTTATGCATGGAAGGTGTAAAGGACAACCAGTTTGTGCCATAAAAACAAGTAATGTGGGCATTTGGGAGTGCTGTGGTGTAGTGGGTGAGCCCCTGGTTTCTTGAGGAGGGGGTTCTAGGTTCAAATGCCACCCTACATAGTAGTAGTAGAAGAAGCAGTAGTAGTGGCAGAAGTAGTAGTAGTAGTAGTAGTAAATATGACAATTGTGATAGTATTGATAATAATGAAAAATGAAATACCAAAATTACTATTATTAGCACTTGAGTATTAATCCTTGTATTTGTTGGTTTCACAAGATTGGTTGTTTTTATTTCCTGTTTCTTTTATTTCAGTCTGCCTATGTTCACCGTACTCAGGAGATTTTCTATCTTATTCACAATGATTGCAGAATATTTAGTTTTAGGGTGAGTATGGAGAACAAGTATTGTACCTTCAAAATTGACCGAAACTCTAAATACATTGTACTAGAATTATCCCATTTTATTTGCCTTAGATGGCAATATGGCTTTGATTTAGCAATGCCCAAAGTCATCAATTGTAAGAATGCAGAATGTAAACAAGCATAAATTGTGTTTTCTGTTGTTCTTTGGAGCAGTTCAAAAACGGGCTGTACATGCTCACATGATTTCCATACCTGCCAACTGTTCAGTTTTAATCTGAATATTCAGATTTTTCACTGAAAGAAAACGCATTAATTTCAGTGTGTTCTGATTTTTTCGAAATATCTGTTAATAGTAAAGTATATGAAATTTATGAAAGTTCAGATTTTTTAATAATTTTTCTTTGTTTGTTCAGATTCATTAAGTCTCAGGGTTGGCAGGTATGCAACAAAGGTTTGCTTACATTAAGGAGCAAAATGCCAATCAAGGAATTGACAAAAGAGTATTGAACTTTAAATTGTTTGTACCCTGCGACTTGTGTTTAGAAAATCTTTGTAGTATACTTGAGAATACTGTAATAAACCTTGTGATAGATAAAAAGTGTGTGTATGTTTGCCTGTAATGAGAAAATGCACACCAATTTTCCTCACCTACTTATTTTTCTCTGTTCATTTTTTGTTTGTTTTTCCAGTGTACGAGCATCACTGAAGGTCCAGGTTGTTGTAATCTCCATGATAGTTGGTGCAATTATTGCTGCCAGGTAAGAGAATCCCTTTGTGAAAAATAAAATCCATCTTCCTTTTGACCCGCTGAGGACAAGCTGATTTTGCTAATAACTAAGAATATCATATAGAATAATTATATCATAACACAAGAAAGGTGGTCACATTTGATTTCTTGTTGAAGTCCGTAATGTACAAACACACAAACGTGGTCATACTTACATATCGTTGCTGGGGCGGCAAGACCTCGTATCTGAAATTTTGGTGAAAATGACTTTTTGTTATTAATCTTCAGATAATCAGTTAATATAAGTCATGTTCTGTCCTAATTCTAGCTGTCTTACCCCCAAAATAAAGCCACCACAGCATGTCAAAGGAAAGGCTTTCCCATTTGATGCAGTGCCTTGGCTGCCATTTTTTTTTTGCTCCTGAACATTTGACATTTTGTAGATACGAGGTCTTGTCGCCCCAGTGACATTATGTAGTACCCATTTCTCCAGTAGTAGGAGCTGCACCTTAACCAACTGAGGACATGCTGATTTTGCTATAATGCACCATTCCCATAGACACCTGCCCAAACACACTCAAGACTAGTCTTCAACAGGTTAAATTAGACTTTAGGCTGCTTGTACAAGCAATATTAGGCTGAGCAATTAAGAGTGTGATTCTGTTCTGTGCCATGAAAACATATGAGACTTCACTATTCCATACATTTCTTGTTTAATTTCCAATTAATGTGGTTGGGTGAAAGGGTTCATTTTAAATCTTTGAAACAAATCATGGCCAGGATGATAGTGGGGAGTGAATATGTTGTGTGTGAACCTCAAACAGTTTCAATTATTAGATTGAAGTCAAAAGAAATTAAGAGTAAAAGTGCTATCATTGTTCTGTGATAGAGAATCTTATTTCAAGACTTTATTCTAATATGATAATTTCACCCATGATATACATGTATCGTTTTCGTGAAATGGGTTGACTTCAATGCAAAGGAAAATGTAATCACTAGATAGATAATCTATGTACAACAAATAACATTGCGTCATAAAACCGTAAGCTTTTCACATTCTTTAGTCTTGCTTATGTCTGGCGCAAAAATATCTCTTACCCTGGCAGTGCTGACCTATCCTTCAATGCGCTGGGCTACCTTTTCATTCTAACCAACGATGTCTTCACAGCGGCCAATGGTGTCGTCATGAAGAAGAAACTAAATGCCAAGGTGAGACCTCATCATCATCTTTTTCTTTCTGCTCCTCCTCCTCCCTCTCCTCTGTCTTTCTATCTTCATCTATCTTCCTATTTCTTCTCCTACATCTTCATCTTTCTCTCCTTTCTCTCCTTCTTCTTCATCTTCCACTTATTCTTCTCTTCTTTTTCCCCTTCTCTTTTTTTCTTCTTTTCCCCTTCTCATTTTCTCCTTCTCATCCTTCTGTTCTTCTTCTTTCTCCTCCTTCTCTTCCTGTTCTTGTCTTTTCATCATCATCACCCTCCTCTGTTCATCCTCTGTCTTCATTTGGATGAGTAACACAGTTTTCTCATTTTGCTGTTTTTGGCATCAAAATTAATAATTCGTAAGAGATATTATAGTAGTTGTGCAGATCATTGAAAACAATTTTGTAATAAGTTTGTAATGCTGCCTATTTTACTGTCTACGCCGAATATTTTGCGAGGTTTTTGTTTTCGCGAATTTCACTAGTCAGGTGCTATTCGTGAAATTAAAGACACACGAAAATAGTGATTTTGATTCTGATATGAATGTCACGTACGCGTATACATTTCTTCGTTCAGTTCAGTACTCTGTGATCGCAAATTTAACCACTCATGAAATTGTCTGGAACTCGCGATTCTCGAAAATTTAGATTCACTAAATATATGGCGTATACAGTATTGTAAAAACTTTGCTCATTGGATATATCTTTCTTTTGTGCGACAGGAGTTGGGAAAGTATGGCATTCTGTATTACAATGCCGTCTTCATGCTTTTGCCCACTCTGGCTGTATCCTATGCTACCAATGACCTACAGAGGGCGATAGACTTCCAGCATTGGCACGACACATTTTTTCTCTGCATCTTCTTTCTCTCTTGTGTCATGGGGTAAGTTGTGATGCCTGTAGTGTGATTGAGCCCTCTTATGTCATTTAGGGGTCAAGAAAATCTCACCTGGGAATGATCCGGTTTAACAGTGATGAAGTGATGGTAAAAACAGACTGGAATTTTTTCAATATGATGTGAAGGTTCTGAGATGGACTTTACAGTGTATGTTGCCAAAGCCCAAAGGCCCAGGCTAGTTTTGATAGATTCTCACAGGGAGAGAAATGGAATGAAATAAAAGCAAAGAAAACAAAGTGTATAAGTGTCCTCTTTGCTAAATTCATTGAAGGAATCATGTTAATTCTGATTTTCCTTCTGTTTATGCACTGCAATATTGCTTGTCTAAATGGTAATTTCTCACAATGTGAGTCGCTAATTAGATTGCATTACATACTTCCCTTAAAGAGTTTTATTTGTTAATTCATATTTCATATGATGATCAAACTGAAATTAGGATAAGAGCATTAATCATATTTTCTTGTAATTCAACAAGGCTTCTATAATTCAATACTGAGTGAACCAATGTGCTGGGATGCTGAAATAGCCAATTATCAAACAAAGGGAGACCTAAATATCAGACCTATCATTCAGAGAGAGATAAAACCAGATGGGAGTAACAAAGTATTCTGTCATCTCTCCAAGGTTTGTGCTGATGTACTCCATAGTCTTGTGTACCAGTCTCAACTCACCACTCACTACTACCATCGTTGGCTGCCTCAAGGTATGATTCATAAAGGTCATGTGATCAATATGTCATCTGCTGACTCCCCAAGTCTGGATAGAATGTTTCTGGTTACTACATAGAAGGAGATTGTATATCACATCCAAACTTCAAAAGTAGTGCAAGATACTGCTGCAGCCACTTAGATGCACAGTCTGTGATATGTAGTATGCATTCATTCAATACCAGTCTATTGCATGTGTATAATCTTCAAACTTTGAAACGTAAGAGTTGAATTAAAAAAAGAATAAGCTAAATATAGCCCATTGTTATTGATTTCATATTGGTCATCTACAGTGCCATCTTCAGTTTAATATCGAAAAAGGTCACTAGAATCATTACTAAGCTTATATTAAGGTGACTGGATGGAAAATGAAACTCTTGATTAATATTCCTGCAATGTGACATACTACTATGTCATGACATTGCCTGGTCTCTGGTATGAGGTTTTCAATCTTTGCTGAAAACTGCGGTATCTGTACTGTACAGCTTGCAGATTATTTCTGTGTCAGTTTTAAGAACTTTTGGGAAGATGAACACTGTAAAATAGTGGTCTGCTTTCTTCATTTACTACCAGAAGAGATGCAAATATTTTTAGTGTAATGCAATGTCTTGGAAAATGTGAAGTGACTGGTGATGACATGTAGGAAGGGAAATTAAACTGATAATCCTGTGACATCAAAGACCTGAGAGTAACAGCAACTTCCCATCTGTACCATATGTCCTTTCCACAGAATCTTTGTGTCACATATGCCGGGATGTTCTTTGGCGGAGACTACATTTTCAGCTGGACCAACTTTATTGGGCTCAACATCAGGTATGGTTGTGAACAGAATACTGTAAAACAAGGAATGTTCGCATGCATTTTGATTTCGCGAATTTCATGAGAGCCCAGATTCAAGAAATTAAAATGCACATGAAAGTTCTTGTCTACACTATATGCATTGAATGTTAGAGGCGATTTGCGAAATGTTCATGCCACGAAAAAGGCTGTCGGCTCCAATTCGCCAAAAACTTCATGCCGCGAAAATATTGTGTTTTACAGTAGCATGGACTCCCCAGACTGTAGTGTCACCTGTTTTCCTTCCCACTGCTGTCAGTCATAGGCTCCAACAAACTGGATATTAAATATGTTGAAAAGCATTTGTCCAGAAATAAAAACAAAGAAATAAACAGAAATTGTGTGCCGAAATTTGTGGGCATTTCAAAGAAAATTATATACTCTGTATTCCATTCAAAATTATGCACTGAAGTCAGTCTTTTTAATATTACATTTGGCTTTTAGAACTTTGAATTCAGTTGGTGCCACACCATCCACAACCAAAACAGACTTCTATGACACTGATAGTTTAAAGTTTTGCACTAGTGCGAATTTCTAGATCTCTGAAAAATATGTACAATAAATAACACGGTTGTGTGCAAACTGTTGCAACATTCTTGCAGACAGTACTTTGTTATTATGAGGCCCTAATGGTATTCAAAGTCAATAACATGATTAATTGTAGTTCCGTTTTCTTTATTTTGACAAGCCAACATACTTCTCAGACCATTTACTGTAGTGAATAGAAGATATTTTCCCCCTTTGCAGCTCTATTCAGCCATCTCATTTAAATAGGTGTGTGCTGTTTGACGTAGAGGAGACTGGTGGGGTCTCTATTATACAGATATAGACTCTAGATTTTTCTGGGCATTGCTGATATTATAAAATGGGTTCAAGAATGTAGCCAATAGGAAGCGCTGAAATGGGTCACATGTGCTTTGGCTATTCTAGTCCCATTGCACTGCGTGTTAAATCCTATTGCCGATCGTCTGTGCGCGCGGAGGCTCCTTTGAATTGTATGCATACAGTACGCGCTGTCAATCCTGTAAACAACTTCTAGTTCGCACTGTTCGGGCTGCCGGCCGGCCGGCCTTTCTTCCCTTGTGCCTGCATGTGTGGCGTACGTATACTCGTACTCTTATACGTACACTTTGTACAGTACAGTAGACCAAGCGTTGTGGGACCGGACGCGTACATGGAGTCACTTTGAACGGCAAATCCAAAGATTTAGCACGTAAATTCTCACGCCGTTTTTAGAGTATGTTGTCTAGTAGGCCTACATGAGGAGTCTATACCAAGTCTTTAAAGTAAAGGGTGCATATTCTATGTAAAATAAGTAAGTTTTCATGCGGGAACTTAAGTGTCCGGAAACCCAACCCCCCATCATACTTACTGTATGTGCGGGATTTCCGAGTGTGACGTGCGTAACTGTTTGGGACGAACATCTTCGGACATATTGACCCACAAAGGTACGTGAAAAATGCTGAAAAATGCTGTTAGTTTTCGAATTTTCGACCCATTTTATAAAACAAATGATGCACAGGATTATTTCGTGGCGTTAGTGGAGGCGTATAGCTCACTCTCGGGTATTTACAATGTAGTGCAACATGCACTCGGCTTCGCCTCATGCACGTTTCACAATTGTAAATACCCTCGAGTGCACTATACGCCTTCACTAACGCACTCTATCCTGTGCATCATTTGTATAATATTACCCCGTTGGATATCAACTCCATGCTATGACCCGAGTTGAGATCCCTCAGATGGGGCAATGATATTGACAATGCACCAAATAAAAGCAGTTCATATCTGTTTTATAAGCCTAATAGAAATAAGGGAAATGTTACTTGCCTGATTGCAATCGCACTAGCCAATTCAGACATCAGGTTCTGCCATAGACATTTGCATTCTGATGGCACAGGTCACCTATCGCATTATTCATGTGCACAGGTCCATGTACATTGTACATGTTGGCCCGAATTCATGAAGGTGGTACAAAAGAAACCATGGTTTAAACCATGGACAAAAACCATGGAACGCCAAGTGTCGCACGGAATATTTTGTTACGATATGGGTCATTTTGTCGACAAAATGACCGTTTCGTTAACGAACTTATCATTCCGTGGAGGAAATGTTCATTTAGTTACAAAATTTTGTCATTTCGTTACAAAATAATAATTTCATCAACGAAATGACTGATTTCGTAACGAAATATTCCATGCTACGCTTGGCTCTCCTTGGTTTTTGTCCATGGTTTAAACCATGGTTTCATTTGTACCACCTTCGTGAATTCGGGCCGTTGTGTTTATACCAGCAAAGAGAGCGGTTTCATATTATGAGGTTGGTTAGGCACTATAGGAGCAATTTTGGTGATATAATATGAGGTTGTGCACAGGCAATTTTTTGATTGATGCCCCCGATTTTCAACCAATCAGAATCAATTAATGCTTTGAAAGATATTGTTTGGTTTTGTTTTGTTTTTTGTTTTTTGCATATTATGATTATTTATATTCATATGAAGTGCTGTGTATAAATGCATCTATCATTGCACAACTGGCAATGCAATTGATATATAACTAGTAACACACAGATATCACCAGTATCTGTCATTGGATGGTTGACACTGATGCCTTCCTTTTATGCCTCTTTACCTCCACAGTGTCGCAGGAAGTCTTATCTACTCCTACATCACCTTCATGGAGAAACAGCCCCAGACCCGAGGGGAGGCATCCGCCCAGAAACAGCCTCTGGAGAATGGAGGGACCAAGGCATAGGATGGATAGAGGGTGTGACTGGTACCACGGATGGCTAGAGGGTGTGGCTAGTACCATGGATGGATAGAGGGTGTGGCTAGTACCATGGATGGATAGAGGGTGTGACTGGTACCATGGATGGATAGAGGGTGTGGCTGGTACAATGAATGGATAGAGGGTGTGACTGGTACAATGAATGGATAGAGGGTGTAGCTGGTACCATGGATGGATAGAGGGTGTAGCTGGTACCATGGATGGATAGAGGGTGTAGCTGGTACCATGGATGGATAGAGGGTGTGGCTGGTACCATGAATGGATAGAGGGTGTGGCTGGTACCATGGATGGATAGAGGGTGTGACTGGTACCATGGATGGATAGAGGGTGTGGCTGGTACAATGAATGGATAGAGGGTGTGACTGGTACCATGAATGGATAGAGGGTGTGGCTGGTACCATGGATGGATAGAGGGTGTGACTGGTACCATGGATGGATAGAGGGTGTGGCTGGTACAATGAATGGATAGAGGGTGTGACTGGTACAATGAATGGATAGAGGGTGTGGCTGGTACCATGGATGGATAGAGGGTGTGACTGGTACCACGGATGGATAGAGGGTGTGGCTGGTACCATAGATGGATTTAGGGTGTGACTGGTACCATGGATGGCTAGAGGGTGTGACTGGTACCATGGGTGGATTGAGGGTGTGGCTGGTACCATGGATGGATTTAGGGTGTGGCTGGTACCATGGATGGCTAGAGCTCCTCTGGGGAATCTCTGGGGAGTCAGAGCTCATGGTGTACAGAGACCTGTGGTAGAGAGACTCCTCCACTCACTGGCTGAGATTTATGCTGCCTTGAATCAAAACTTTGACGGTTTGATTTCCTCCTTCTGAGGCCAAACTATGGCCCACATCTTTGTAAATCACTTCATTTCTGTACTTGAATCTCCCTTTGCTATCTGAACCTCCCTAAATAGCATTCTAGACCTCTTATGTGGAAGTGGGCCCATCATGTCTTTGTAAACGTGAAACCTTAAAAGACTTGACCTTCATGCATCACGGCACAGGACCAGAGTTTTTCTCATCAGACTTATCTGAGACGAGTGCTGTAAGAAGGAGTTAGATCCACAGAATGTGGGTGTGTCCAAACTTAGGCATGTGTGTGATGATAGCGTAGTCAAGCGGACTAATCCTTCTGCCCCTGTTTTAGGTCTTCAGTATTTTTTAGTGGCTTATGTCTCTTTTGATACCAAAGTCATGTATGTTACATCTCTGTGATGTTTTCTAACAGGTCACGAAGTCATAAAAAAGATACGCTGATATTTTACTCTGTGTATGTGTGTGTTTCATATTTATAAGTATAAATTGAATAGGTTTCAGTTTGTCATAAGATTATTTTTTTATTTTTTTACACCTGCCTTTGTTTTTTATAAAAATATCCATCTCAATACTTTTAATGTCTGAAGTAGCCTAGTTACCTTTCAAGAATCAGTTTAAATGAAAAACACGATAAAAAGTTACATGTAACTGAGAAACTAAAAGAAGGACTCAAACAGTATTCAGCGACTGTAGACTTTTGATCTGAGATTCAAGTATATGACAGCTTGCTGTATCAACAACTCTACTCAAACATTGGAAATTCAGAGAATATGTGTTCAGAATGTTATGAAAAATTAGAAATGTAATTTGTGCCCAAGTTAATAACAACTTCTTATTTGGGGGGGGGGGGTGTTGCATGTTGTGTAAGACTGATGGATGTAGTACTGTTCTACATGTACACACAAGAATTCTTGAATTCACAGAGGAGATGTCATGAGTTTCATGACAAGCTAGGGTGTCCACTTTATAGTTTCCATCAACTGCAATTTACAGTCACATTTCACTTTTCTGTACAATCCCAGCTTGAAGGTTACTGTAAAAGTGGAGGTTTCGTGGTGTGGAAATTGTCGTGCATTTCGCGCAACCAGAAACTAGTGCAAAAATAAAAGCACGCAAATATTTTTGCTTGTCATATGTTCCCGTACTTCCTGCCTTGATTCCGCGGAATTAAAAACATGTGAAAACGCACGAAAAATTAGTTGCGCAAAAATATCCATTTTTACAGTAAGATGAAGGTCAATCTTTCATTCCTCAACATGTGTGGTTTTCATGATTTTTATGCACCAAAGGGGTCATTCTTCTTTGTTATAAAAGATTTTTAATAGGAATATTATACATTATTGAGATTGTTTGTGTTTGATGAAGCTGTACTGTAAAAGCGGAGATTTTCACGTGAGTAATTTTTTGCACTCGGCCAGGTTAGATGAACTTCGCCTGTTTTAAATTCTGTGGAATCAGGATATTAACTACCAGAACATATGTCATGCAAAAATATTTGCGTGCTTTATTTTCAAGTTAGCTTCTGGTGCAAAGCGCAAAATTTCGTGAACATTTCCTCACCTCAAAAATTTCCACTTTTACAGTTGGTCAAGATTCTAGACTGTTTTGTTTTTTATGTATGTAAGTGAAGACGCAAATGCTGTATGTAACACAGTGCTGGAAGATACTGTATATGATTCAGTGTGGTGTTAGTGTGTCTGTCTGTGTGTGTGTGTGGTTTATTTTTTGATACTGCAAGATGTAAAACTGTTTTTATCGATAGTATGCAGGTGAAAAGTAGTATTTGACTTTGTGGAGCCGTCCTCCAATTTTGTGAAGAAAGTTATACTTGAAGGAAGAACGTTGAAACAGTATGGCACAAACTTTTAAAGCGCATTCTCCCTAGCCCTAATCGTGCTGCAATGGTTCATATGTAGAGTTAGCAGACACCTTTCTATGTGTTCATGTAGTGCTACAAATGTCTTCCAACCACAGAACATATTGATATCATACTGTGATGGGGAATTTAAATAAGCAATGTGTTGATGGATGCATTTGTATACAAATGTTACAACTTTTACAGAAAGGTGCCACTGTGCTGTCTATTGAAGCAAAACTGATGTGCAGTACACAGGAAGTCTTGGATCAGTATCACAGCAACATCTTTTGTCGAAATAGATATTTTTTTTTTTGTGACAATCATAAGTTTAGCACACATTTTTATTGCATGGCCAGTAATGACAACAGACCTTAATGATCCATACAATGTATTACTGTCTAACCTACATTGATACGCATGTGTTTAGAAGTCATTATGAAATGGCATCTCACCATCTTTGACGAGGTTTGACTTATTAATGAAGATTTGCAATTATCTGTAATTATTTATATTATTTGATGTGATGGAATTTGGCATTTTAATTGTTGACACTTTATATTGTATGACAATTATGCAGTTTGTGAAAGGACTCTTTAATAGAAAACACCATTGCATCGTTCAACATCAGGCGATATTTTTCTCTACTGCTGTACTCATGTCTATCTTACCATTGCTTATTGATGGCTGAAGTACATTTTCATTTTATAAACATCACTTTAATATTTTATTTATTGGCAAGATGCATACATTATGCTGTTTTTACAGCTTACAGTGTACAATGACATATATTATGTCTATGTAAGGAAATACAGTGTTGGAGAGATTTTGCAGAATGTGCTTTCATGTGTGTGGCTTCATTCAAACATGATTTGGAGAAGATTAAACTATATCAATATAATTTAACAATATTAATGTAATTCATTCTCAGAGATGTAAAGATATGTATCATATCTGCCCATGATTGGAATCACATTTTTACCCTTCACTCAATATGCATATTAGTTATGATGGTAGATGTTACCTAGTTTGAGTAAGAATTCTGTACTCACTCGATTCATATCACTGCCTAGAAAGTATTGTTCCTTAATCTCTACTCCTCACTTATCCTTTACCATCTTGGGTAATTAATCAAGCCTAACCTACTCTTATCCTAATGGTCTATCACAAGCCTTTCAAAGTAGTAAACCAAGTCCTAACCTTTATTTGTGACTTCCTGTATCATCACATAACAATTCAACCCTCACTTTTTCACTGATTTGGCTGTCAAAAAAGAAAACAGAAAAAAAGACTTGGCTGAGAAATGAGAACCACAAGGGCCAGGAAATCTTGGGGTAGATTCCCGCATGGTGTATGCCTTCTTGAAGACTGTTTATGCCGTGTATTTTTTGTGTTTCCTATTTTGGCGAATTTCCCGAGTCAGATGCCATACGCGAATTCAACAACACTTGAAAATATAAACTCTGTGATCCCATAGTACATGTGCATGTACATACAGTCAACCTTGCTTAAGTTGACCTCGCCCAAGTTGAATAATTGCCTAAGTCGAAAGTCTTTACAAGTCCTGTTCTTTTTATACTCTCCTGATTTTAATCCCTCATAAGTCAAATTTTCTCAAAGTTGAAGCCATTTCTTCAGTCCAAATAGATTCCACTTAGGCAAGGTTGACTGTACATGTAGTACATGAATAAGGTGTGCGCTACTATAATACAGTTTAGTTGGCCCAAGTCTGCACGTTACTGTGTGAATGGATGCACCCACCACTCTGTGCATTAACATATTCCATAAGCATAAATTTAGCAATTTGTTAAACTGTTGGGAAGTTCAAATTTGCAAAAAAAAAAGTAGACTTGCTGAACTGTATATGGCATATACAGTAACCTATTTTACACACACTGTCCATTCTGACCTTGCCCCTAATCAGGCCGGGCTTTTTTGGCTATGCTAAAACCAGAGGGGGGCGGATTCCCCCTCCCCCCCCCCCCCCCCCGAGATCTCGGCCATTGGTGGTGCGATCGCGACGAAATTTGGCATGCATGACACCCACGTCATAATCTACAAGATTGTGTCATAAAATTTTTTTTAAAAAATCAATTTCTAATTTCAATTAATTATGCAAATTTAGCTCAAGATCATATTTTAGCCTAATTAAAAGCATTCCGATTCTACTTTTTGGTCTGTTAATCTGTTTAAGCATATTCAAAAATTGTACATCACAAAAACTTCCAAAACTCATTTCAATTCTTATGTATTTTATTGTTTTCAAAATTTCTTATGTATTTCTTTGTTTTTCAACTTTGGTTTTTTCTTTGTTTTTTTATTGGAAATTGTCACTGACCACTTTTCTACCATAATTCGCATAAAATTAATCAATGAAAGTGATTAATTGTAAAAATAATCAGGTTTTTATGACTTTCATGACAAGTGGGACTTGAAACAGTCCCACGTGTTTCCATAGGAAATGTACACAAAATCACCAAATTGTGCCCGTTTTTGGGCGACACGTCGTTACAAAAATGGGCGTGGCTTCGAAAAAGTATGCGCAGACGTTGCAAATTTGGTCTCAAAAGTTGCGCGAGACTTGAATGAAGAAAGTCAAGAAGCCTCGCGACAAGGCTTTCTCGCGTTACAGAATTATAGCGCGAAACGTCGAGGGGGGGGGGGGCGGATTCTGCCTCCCCGGCCCTGTTAGGGTTAATGTGCTAAAGTAGGTACCGGTACTTGACAATGCAGGGATAGACATATAGCAAACTAGACTAACAGTGAAGAGGCTGCTCTTGATAACTCAATCATTATTTTCATCATCGTCATCACCACCATCACCATCGTCATCCATTTTCTTCATCATTACCATACTCACCTTCTCAGCCATCGACATTCTAGTCATTTTAGCATCACCGTACATGTGTCCATTATGGTGTGTACCACTTGGATAATTGTCTTATACTGTACAAGAGGTTTTAGACTGAGCTCTATATTTTGACATGAATAAACATACCTTATAGCTGTAAAGCTTTCAAACGAGTGTACATGTTTATCATCTGGATCGGTATTTTGACGATAACGCATGTTCAAGTCTTTGTTTTTCAGAAATGCGATGTGATTATTGTAGCATGTTCTGAAAAATTAGTGTATATTTGACTTTTTTGAAGCTGCACATTGAAACAATTGCCATTTCAGCTTTCCTCTTCTCTCTCTCTTTCTCTCTCTCTCAACAAATTTCTATAGTAACCATAAGTTCTAAACATGATGCAACATCACAACTCAACCTTTGAGTGAAAAATCAAGATTTTCTTTTTAATATCTCAGAGCTTCATCGATTACAAAACTAAGTCTTTGAGAGAAAAAAAGTATGTATTTACAAAACTCTGGGCAGAAATAATCATAATATGCCAAAAAACAAAACCAAACAATATCTTCCAAAGCATTAATGTACTCATAAATATATGAATCAAGAAATTAAATATCTAATATACAGACTTAGTATCTTGCGTTAAAATGTCAAGATCTCGTAAAGAGAGGTTAAATCAATTACAGCAAAATGTGGAACACTTGATCTTGGGTGATTGGAACACGACACAACATTGCAATCTGGTGCATGGGGGTTATTCTACAATGGGAAAACTGATCACGCAAGAATACAAAATCGCCCAAATACGCAGTATTTTTTGCCAACATCTAATCTTACAACATGATGGTAACTGCCTTGTCAAAAAGGGAATGACATTTCACTTTTAAACTGTGCTGTATTAGCACAAAGGAAAAAATATATATAAGAGTACTTAACATTTATGAAAGGGTTCAAAAGTCAACATGGATTATCCAAAGAAGATAAAATGGTTTCCAAGTTTACCTCATACATCCACCATCCTACATGTAGGGAAATTCCAATCCTCTGAAATGAAAACAATAAATTAGTTCAGTCACTATTTGAATCAGTTCCATCTTCATCATACTGAAGGGGATGATTTCTCAAACTACTTCCTACAATGGTAAAAAAGAAAATACTAAACATGGAGACCATCACATAAGAGACAACTACTCAAAGGTAAGGGGCGCAGTGAACAGAATTCTACAAAACATGTTGACGCAGAAATGTTCTAGTGATGTCAACAATGAGGTAGCCATGTTTACATTCAGAGTTTGGCAGTTTGGTACAAGTTTCATGACGGCGTTTGGGGAGTGCCAGCTATTCATAAAGTCAAAAAAAAACTTTGCTCAAGCACAACACCACTACTTTGCAGCACAAAATGGAAGTTAGACACAGATGTAAATATAAAATAACTGAAAAATTATGTATTTGTAAGCATTAATGCTACATCGAACTGAAGCAAGCTTAAATTACCACCATAACAGAACATCGCTACGCCCTGTCAGTTGAGACAGCCTTGTTGGGGCGTTTAGCTCTTTATACCGGATTATTTTAAGGAGGGAGGACGCTGGTATTATTCCAGGTAGCAACTGGCTCTGAACTACAAACTTGTTTGAAGTAAGCTGAACAGCTCTACAATCATTTTGCTATATCCACATTACATTAATCCATCACAGAGCCAGCTTCTGAATGGGAAAAAAAAAAGATATTAGTATTAAATACAGTGATAATCGTCAAAGGGAGGTGACGACTACTGATAATGTTATAGTTTCTTCTTTCGTCACCTTCTGTTTCTTTGCACATTTGCATAGCAATAGCACCAATGGGGCTCCAGTCCCCGGGAGAAACGTGCAAATTTGCCTCAGCACTCCTGTACACATACATATAAAGCATACATCTCAATTACATAACAATTTGTACACCTATCTACAATAATAATCAGCTACGTGATAGAGTTTACAGACATCACACACTTTTTACCATCTGTAACCTCCTCTTTGTTTGTTCAGTACTCCACAAACATCCCCATGCCTGCTCAGGATGCTGGATGTTTGAACTACTGTTTGAAAAAAATCACACCTTTCATTATCTTTGAATTTGCTGGAAGAAATGACAATCTTAAAACACAACATGAAATACTTCATCTCAATTCCACTACATCGTGACAACAGTTTGCAAATTTACACATAAAACTGTAACTATATCACTTGTCTGAGTACTAGTTATAAAAGAAACAAAGTAACTTGATTAAAATTTGCCTGGATCATTGGAGTCTACATCTGTCTTGGGACAAATTCTAATCAAAACCTACATGTATTGTGACAGAACCCACATGACACTATTCCACCATTGCTTACATCTGTGTTAAACTCTCGTCTCCCCTCCCCCTCCCCCCACATAAAATAAAAAATAGAGAGAAAAAAGAAGACCAGTTGAACTCATCTCTTCACATAAATGTTCTTTGGTATTCTCGTTTCTTTTCCATGTTGCACATTTCCATCAATGACGTGTGAACAATCCACACATTGGCTTCCCCTTCTACACCTAGCACTGTCCCACTAATCAACACTGAACAATGTTGTGTCTATGGTAGTGGTGGTGATTATACAGATGTGAAATGTGAATGATGGGTAAAGATTTAAATAGCACATGATTGCTGATATACTTGGTTTTTTCTTCTGTTAGACTTGATTGGAATCATTCATACATTGATAAAATCAAGCACTGACTGCTGTACTTCAGCATCATTTGGGTAAAAAGTTACACTTTTCTGCAAATCTGCACTTCACAAATACGTCAAACCACATTGCTGAAATACTGCCATTTGGAAAGTCGTCATTCAAAGGCGGATAAATAACAGCTTACAGAATCTTGATTGGGTGAAAATTTGCATTGTCAGTATCCTTCTACTGGGACTACTCTTCACAATTTCATTCACAAGCCATTCTAGCTACCAGTACATCACAGCCTGTGGACAAATTGTACACTAGCAATGTTACCAGTACTGCCTGTGTTTCCTTTTTTTTCCCCTTCATATCTGTAGTGTTCATAGAATCAAGTACATATACAATAACAATTCAAGGATTGCTCCATATATCTGTTCATTTATAAAGTTTGTACTTTAGTCAATGTCAAACCCCTCATAGGTATTATATATCTCATTCCTACGGTCAGTTTACAAGGTTACCTTCTGCCACCTAGCCAGTACTGATGCACGGATGGACAACTTGAAATATATATATATCAATTACAATCATAGTAAAAATTTATGCCGTCATTATTGTCACTCTACTTTATATTTAGTACTGGATTTTTCACCTTCATAAAAAGAATCGTCATAATTTATACTGATGATTTCCTGTCAAAATCTGTTTTAAAAATCAGACTGCAATGATTTCAAGAGACATTAAAATAAAGAAATAAAATCTCTCCAGCTCCATGATTACAGAACATTAAAATGGCTAAAAAACATCTTATATAAGTGTTGATAAGTTAGCACACCATTTGTGGGTCTTCGGTACTTCTTTTGTCAAACCAACCTCAATCTGTCACACAGTTTAAACCATGCAACACTGTTTAATCCAACTATGCGAGAATGACACAAGATTGGATACGTCAGCCCCATCTTCATGTACCTTGCAGCATTGCTCATACTCTGATTCCACCTCTCTACACCTTACATACTGTCACATGTTGCACTCCCTGCACTCATAAAAAGGGTAACAATCTAAAAAGTCTTATCCTGCAATAACTGAATCTCATGTGCATGGCATAGAGGGTGCGTCAACCAACAGGCTTTGTCTCTTTGTGGCTTAAATGGCAGCCATCTTGAATAAAAACAGCCTCTCACAGCAAATCCTTCAAATATGGCCAGAAAGTCACATTAGCTTTTAAAATTTTATGAGAATGTTACATCGCAACCTGCACATTCGACAGAAATACATGTAATGCCTCACTTCAACATAAATGCCTTTTTTGCTATCTAACAGAAATTTGACAAAATTCTGAAAAGCATTTTAAATCCTTTAAAAACCAGCACAAAGGTTCCCATTAAAATCCAACACATTATTTTGATGTCATCAACAGGGGAACTGTGCAGAAATATAAGAAAAAGATGGCAAAAATTCTTCAGGTCATCAAAATTAGACCACAAGCTCTCCATTCTAGATAGTTCTTCTTCTCGTGTGGCTGCATATTTCGATGCTAATTCTGTAATCTTGGCAATGCTCTGGTTGACATATCGCCTTCTCTACTCACTTGTTTTCTTCCCTGATCAGCAATAACTACCTTGAGCCATTAGTCAATAACAGAGATTACATCATGCTCCTAGTTGTGAATACATCAGTCATCTTGTGGGGCAGTCACATCATTACATCTATTTCTGGGTTGATTCAATGACCTTATAGTCAAGTTTTGCCAGGAATTATCCAAATGCTGATGAAGTAACTTGACAGGTTACAGCTACTTGCATGAACACATACAGGATTAAGAGACACAGTAAATCAAACACACTGACTATTATTATTGTCCGATGATTCTTTGGATTGCCAAACAAATTGCCATTTGATTTAAAAAAAAAAGATTTCTATGTCTGTGCAATACAAGTGAGGCTTTGGGTTGTGCACACCGTGAACTAAGCTTTAATATTTGATCGTAACACACACTGATCACAAGCAAATGTTTCAATGAATTCAAATGCAATAACAGCTATTAATAGACGAGTACAATTTTATACAAAGTGAAGGCAACATAGGTGATGTGATAATGACTTCAATAGTGATATAAATATTCTCTTGGTATCTCTTTCTCATATCTCCTCTCAAGAAGCCTTTAATCTCACTCTCTTCTCTTGCTCTATATCAATCTTTTCTCCCCTCTCTCTCTCTCTCTCTCTCTCTCTCTGTCTCCCTCTTTTCTTGTTTTAACTCTTTTTTTCCCCAATATGAATGGGTTCAAGTCTGACAATTTTCCAATGGCTGTTTCTGACATGCATTTCCTCCCATGCTACTGCTAATCTTGGTTTTACTGCAGGCATAATGCACATCCATCAGTGGAATTCTCAGTCATCTCTGCATTAAATAATACAATTATTGCCTCTTTCCACAATAAAAAAACCTCCATCAGTTTGCGTTTTTACCTCCTTACCTCCTCTAAAGGAAATATTGACATGCCTAAACTCACCATACTTTATATAAACCCTTTATCATACCTATGCAAGTCCACCCATCATGAAATTAACCCGTTGAGGACGCTTCCCGAGTATACTCGGGCAAGCATCTCTGGGAAATGCATGCTGTAGCAAAATCAAACCGTCCTTGACGGGTTAAGGGTCCATCCAGATCAAGAAAATTCTCTCACTCACAAAACCATTATAAGATGCATTTCCAAAAGAACCAACTCTCCTCTCTCACACACTCACTCTCTGTTTGTTCCATAATTAACACCTACTCTAAAATACACACAAACACACACATACACACACCAACAAACAGCAACATACATACACACATACACACCACACACCAGCAAACACTCGATGCACTCTTTAATACTAGTCAACAAGGAGTATCGCCGTAGCAGTGGGTGGAATGACATTGGCTGGGAGACGGTTCTTGGATCTCTACTCTCAGGTCCTGGTCTAAGCCGGTCGTCATGTCTTCCCCTCCTTCTTCTGTTCCATAAATATCGGCTCTACGTCTGTTGGTTTGTATTTTCTGCAAGGACAAAATCGGAAACAAATACAAAATTTTGACCTGCTGTATGAGATTCCATTGAACCCACGGATGCCAACCCTTAAAACAGTATTGTAGTATTCTGAGGGCTGCAAAGACATAGTTTTAATGGAAAAAAACAGTATTCCTACCCCTACCCCCTCCAGACATATGTACATGAAGTAATACTGTTTGGGAAATCAGGATTTTCCATGAAAGCTGCAGTATTTTTAGCAAGAAAAAAACAACAACAACAAGAGTTCAAGGTACTGCTAGGAAATAAGAGTTGGCATTCATTCACATGGCCATGGAAAACTTAGTCACTTAGCCAGAGCTTCGGTTGAAGCATTCTCTGATTCTTACACAGCAATTCTACATGGTCACAATGATTTACGACTTTGATAGACTTATCAAAAAGAGATATTCTGAAAGGATGTTTTAGGTTGAGTACATATGTCACACACACAAGCACAATGACAGGTAGAAAGTTATCTTCATCCAACCCATAAGCAGACCTCGTTAGCAAATATGAGCTGAGTTTTGGCTCTCTCCAAAGCGGTTCAGAAAAGTTAATTCAACCTCCCAACAGCCTTGCTATTAAAGGCATTATTTACTATTTGCAGAAAAAACAACAACCCAGCTTTAGTGCTTCAAACTAGTTCTAAAATGTGGGTTACGGATAGAAACAACCAATGTTCAAATTTGAATCGGTATAATCAATGTTAAGTATTGGTAAATATACAAAATGTGAACAATAATTATAATAAAAATGTTTCTAGACTAAACCGTCAACAGTTATGGTTTACTGAGAAAAATAGTGATATCTCCTTATATATCAGGCTTTATTGTGATATTGTTATATGGTACAAATGTAGGGTGTTTTGTGCTAAAACTGACCTACACATAGGCATCAAATGTGATATCTCGAACATCTTTTAAGTCATTGCTCCCAATGGTGAACAGTACCTTTAAGGTAAGAAACAGTTAGAGTGGGATGATGGGATACTTACGAATAAGGCGAGGCAGGCACACCCACAATAAAAACAGGATTCTTCTTGACGAATAATCTCCACATAGCCTTATGGAAGCCCCTGGCATCCAAATCCCATATATGGAAGCACTGGCAATGGTAAAAAGAGATGAGAATATTAAAAAAGTTTATCACATTTTACAAGACTGTAAACACAGTCCTAGAAAAAAAAAATGCATATATATGTAATTATATAGATAGATAGAGATAGATAAAATGTATACATATATTCTACAAAATACACAATGTCTTGGGTATGGATTAAATTAACACAATTATGTCCATCTTGTTAAGAACTTCTTTAGCAGCTGAGCACACAGTGCAATAAACCAACGTATTTGTCAAGCTTTCAAAACATTCAATCTGTTGAATCCTTCATGATATACCTGGAGGCATGCTTTTTCAATCTAGTTTTGTATGTATTGCATTCTTTCTTTTTCTTTCTTTCTCTATCTTTCTCTCTCTCTCTCTCAATCCAATTTTTTCAAAGCTGAGTTGATGATTTCTCATTGTGCCTTGAACATCTTAATACATGAAGTTAGCACATTACAACATTTCATTATCATCACTCATAGTTGTGGGCAACCTTCTGAAGTAGTTTGATGCTCATCAATGTGTTTGATACACATAATCCACACATCATTGAAGTAGCCAAAATACACTGTATTTTCATGCAAACATTGCTTTTGGCCAGGAGTAAAACTGGCTTTCCTTAATGACATTCCATTTGTTCTTTTGAAGAGAAATTATTTTGTCACATTTCAAACATTTATCACCACTATAACATACCTTTGCTGTAGACATCCACGTATCAAAGTCCCTATCGTTGTACATGCGGATGTACATGACGTAGGACTCCCCCGTGGCCGTGCCGGGAATGAACTCCTCGTCGCAGGGCGATAACCTGTGGTCAAGGACCGTGGCCTGGCGGATTTGACGATGCATCTCAACTTCGTACTTGTCCTGCGACATCTTGTCGATGTCTCGTAGCTTGACGCGGACCGCCGTGTTGAGGGGACGCTTCTTGAAGTAGAGATCCTGGCAGAAAGGGTTGGTAGAGAAGAAAAATTTTACATGAGAAATGAGATGTTTTACTTTGAACAGTAAAAAATCTTTCTGATGACTTTCAGAAATATCATACTTCCTTGTTTAATTTCTTTATTTCTAGCACATTATTTTAATTTGTCTTATACTTGGTGGAAAGCAAGGGAAAGCTATCAAACAAAATTATGAAATTCTCTACAAATTCAGGAGGATGAAGTAGCTTGATTGTGCTGGATCATTTCATGAAGATACCAGCCCAGATCCAGAAGTAAATTGCACATAGCACTTGAACTAGTACACACATCAGCTATGAGTCGCTGTGACGCAAAATCAATTGAAGGCCTGCTGAGTTATGAAACATGGGCAAGGACAGGAAAACACCAAATCAAATAGGCTGCAAACGGGTTAACTTTGCCTTTATTGTTGTGGTTGTGGTTGTGGTTGTGGTTGTGGTTGTGGTTGTGGTTGTGGTTGTGGTTGTGGTTGTGGTTGTTGTTGTTGTTGTTGTTGTTGTTGTTGTTGTGGTTGTGGTTGTTGTTGTTGTCTCTTACCTGGAAGTAGCTATTCATGTTAACCCCTTTAGCACCAAAGTGGTATGTCCTGGATACATCTGGTATGATACACTCCCTTCCTTGCATGTTCTCTGGTAGTCTCATCCACATGTCCCAGTCCCACAGCTGGGTACAAGAATCACAGGTTGAAACAGAGTGTCAGAATTTAGGACTACACAACTACATACATTCAAGCACATATGTACGAAAATGATCACGACTGCACAAGTTTCTTAACACACATAAATCTTATCTTCAAATATTCAAAGACTAGGGTCCCGTTTCATAAATCTTGTTACTAGTGACAACAGCCACATTTCTATGACAAATTTGCTCTAAGCTAATCAGATGCAAGGATTTCAGTAGCTTATAACAGCTATGACGACTTGTCACTGATAACAAGTTTTATGAAACGGGGCCCAGGTTCACCTTCAGGATGGTGCATGGAAACCAGTGGTATCCACCTTCCCTAAAAATGTATGAAATTTGATTCATTCCCTCAGCACATGAACTGCCTGTGGTCAACAATGTTAACCCTGCCAATACCATCCCTGCATCACTCAACCCTGCAATCTAATCTGTCATTTCAATGAAAGGAGGTTGACATTTTAAGAAACCACAGATTCCAGAGTGATACATTTGCAAAGCAACAGTGACACAAAATTTGAGTGTTGTATGTCACCACTTCCAATCAACACAAGACTGCATATTTATGTAGTGTTCTTAAATAGTGAAAAATAGAGTCTAAAATTGAAATGTGTCAACATGTGGTTCTGTCTCATTATGTGATTTAATTTCATTTAAAACACCACAGAACACAGACAAATGAGGGCAGTATGCATGAATCCCGCTACACTGAAAACAGAATTGATTTCAGAAGATCAAACTCAGTTCCAGTGAACAAGCAGTCATTTCTGAGTGATATTACCAAAATCTTATGAGGCACCACGAACTGCAAAAATGTATAGCTGGGCTGAAACACCCAATCACAGCTGCATGGACACACAATGTTACAATCAATCACTATGTGGTCCTAAAACCACACTACAAGTGATGCAAGAGAGTACTGTATACGCCATAAATTTAGCGAACCTAATATTTCGCAAATCAGGACTTCCTGATGATTTTGGGAGTGGTTAAAGTCGTGATCATGAGGTCCTGTACTAAACGGAGAATTGCATATGCGTACATCACATTCATATCGGGATCAGAGTCAATATTTTTGCGTGTCTTTTATTTCATGAATAGCACCTGACTCATGATTTCGCGAAAATAAAAACCTCGCGAAATATCATAGAACTCAACTGCCAAACTAAAATGGTTGTCCTCAACTTTCTGATGAAAATCGAGCCAAAATCAAGAAGATATACGATGAAATTGAAGATATTTTCTGCGCGAATTTTCAGTGACACAAAATGGCTACGAACGAATTGACTGCGCATGCGCGAACGGGATCTCACATATTCTCGACCGAGAACTGCGTGATAAAATATTTGGCGTATACGGTACTTCTTTCTAGGAGCTGCAGCACCCAATGGATCCACCCACCTTCTCTGGGGTGGGCCACTTAGGCTCCAACTCATCTTTATAGATGCTTCTCTTTAGGATCCAGCCTAGGCCTGGCATACTCTCCACCCGGTAGAGTAACGATGGGTCGTTACTGGTGTGCTCATAGCCCTGTGGGGGAAAATCAAGGTGGAAAAAGGCTTTAGTTGCTCAGTATTACTGCCATTACTCTAATCTGAAAAAAAGAAGAAGGTGAAAACACAAAGCCTAATACAAGCAACTCTCAAAAGGCAGGGATTGTGGTTAATTTTTGATGTGGTATTCTGGCAAGGATCAGTCAATAATTTATGCAATGATTGATGTGAAGGTCACTTCAAAAATCTCATCTACACATTGTATCTCTATCTATCCATCTGTTCATCTGTCTGTCTGTCTGTCTGTCTCTTACTCTTGGTCTCTGCCTCACACACACACACACACACACACACACACACTCTATTCTGTCAGACTAAACGTTTTACAATGATTCAGAAATCAAAATCATCAATGTAGTGTAAAAAAACACCAATTAACAAACCTGTAAAAGCTTTTATAATATAGCATGTACATGATTTATCAAAGCTGTGAGTATACACCATGAACATACATACAACTTAACACCCATTGGCATTCACTGACAGAGAGAGAGCGAGAGAGAGAATAAAGCCGAGAAGGAGGCCGTACCTGGTCGTTCCATGCTGACACACAGAACACACTACTGTCTTCCTCTAGGATAGGCAGGGTCTGACTGAAGAAGCTAGGATTGAAAAAAAAACACAAGGTCAAAGGTCAGTTATTCTCAGTACTCGTAAAAAGATTGGATTATGGTTAAAAGAAAGAAACAAAAACAAAGAAAGAATCAGACAAACACAAAAGTCGGCACATGACTTAATTTGAGTAACTTCAGGTCAACATATTCATGTTCTACTTGTTTGTTTATTTATTCATATTGGGGTTTTTTAATGATGAAAAGATTGCTGAGCATTTAGAAAGGAATGGCAGAAATGAAATGAATACAAGAGACAGACCAGTATGAGATAAAGAGCAAGGATAGTAAGCAAAAAGAAATATGCTACATTGGATGTAGCACAAAGAAATACAAGGGTCTCTCCAATTAACTCATCCATTGACTTTGTTTCCTTCCCGAAGAAGAATCAACTTATTCCTCATTTCTCACTTTGGAGCCTATCCTAGCTGGGAGTCTAGGGGTTAGAAAGCATTCTACAAAGATACTTTCTCATCAGAAAAAAAAAGAGAAAAAGAAAAACATGGCTATCACTTCATGACATACAATCACACAATGGTTTTCAATATCATGGAATTGTGAATATTAATTGTCATAATAAACTCAGAGAGAATTTTCTCGTCTCACTTTTCTAAGGTGAGAAGTTTTTCAGACCAAAGCGAGATATACCAATCTCTTCCTCGCTGACTGAAAAATCATCATGAATATGGAGACAAAGCATGCAGCCAGAACTTCTCCACACTTTGACGGCCTACACTGTGGTAACCCATACTACGGTAATCTACACTGTTTACATCGACCACTGCAGCCATCCTGGTTTCTGTGCCCTTTTGGAATGATGTATCACAGTCTATAGAGTGCCTCATCTGAGTTATCTGACAAGTTTTAATACTTTCACACTTGCTCATGTAATCACCTTTCTTAGTCCTTTCAGAGTATATAGCTTCATTTTATGTGCTTCTTCATTCATTTTCTGTAAGACAGACTAGATCAAATACATTTCTCAGCCCTTTTCCTCTGTTTTATCGAATTCAAATTGTTTATTCACTGATTTCTTTTTAGACAGATTTGATATATATATATACCCTTTAATTCACTGACACTTGTTTTATTTTCTCTCACTATTCAAATTCATTCTATTTCATTGCATTGCCAATAATGGTTGTACATATGCTTTCAGATATCTTGACATCAGTGTGCAATTAAGAAAGCTGTGGCCATAAATAATACATGATATTTCTCCAAATGTGCTACATCATGATCAGGGACCCTCTGCCTATCAAAATATAAATTTTAGTACAAAGCTTTGCCAACTTGCACAAGTAGACCTAAAGCTTTCTAAACTGAGGCTATTTGCTTGTGATGATGGCAATACAAGGTATAGCCATCCAATCTCTACTGAGGAGATTGGTTGTTATTCTACAATATAAGATTGTGGTGATCTTAACACAAGTACACTTATATACCTCAGCAAGTACGTGATGAAATGAGAAAACAAGAAGGAAAAGATGATGATATTCATGAAGTACATCACATTGATAAATGCAAGGAAATAAGTGTCATTTAGTTCATAAAGATTGCTCTATTTTTGCATGGAGATGGGCATCATTTGAACTCACCTGAAGAAATCTTCGGAAACATCAAGGTCTTCTTCAAGAACAATTGCATACTGTGCTCTCTGTGAAGATTACATGGAAAACAAATGAATATATGTGAAGCTCATGTACACTACATCAGTTTCCAAGAAAACATGATATGAATTATCAAAAAGCATAACTTACTGCAAATACTTTTTTTACCAATATCTTGTAAATCTGTTCAAATGTTAGCATGATACAAGAGACAACATGATAATGACTTTCTCCTTTTATGTTACAAAGATGGCTACAAATAATTGGCTTGGTTAAAATTGATCATCCGCATGAAACGTTCTTCTTTGTTTGATCTACATTGCACCTCCTCAATTCTGCTAAGTTTATTTTTTTCTTTTTTTTTCATTTTGCAAATCTCAGCCAGAGAATGAAACTTACAAATGTACACTGTTCTGACATGGTCTGTTTCAGAAGAAACTTTTGACTCATTTGTCTGCTCAGCTGCGTGATTATCAATTTTCTGAATGCCTGCACAGTTAATAAATTTAACAGCAACAACAAAGGTTAAAAGAAAATTAAGAAGCTAAAAGACAAAAGAAAGAGAAGTGAACAAAGGTTGATTCATGAATGTATTTTGACTACACACTCACGGGAAACATGTTGAATGTAGCAGTCAAGCTAGCCTTATAGTGCTGTGATATCCGACCATTCTTGACCCCCAGGGGTGTATGCTGGATCCCCTTCAGACCAAATAACTTGACCACCTCAAGGGGCTCCTCAAAATAGCCATCAATGAAGACAACGATCATCTCTGGATTTACTGCAGTGGTCAAATATAAGAAACAATGTACATAAGGCCTTCAGCTCAGAGCTTATTCTGCTAACTACAGTATTCGGGCGAAAACATATTGGATTTTATAAGCTTGAAAAGGAGTAAAGGTAAATATATTACATTGTTGATTTGCTACTGGGAAGGAAGGTTCAAGACAGTTTATCTGCTTTGTGCGACAAGTCTTTCTGTAGTCCCATAAATACATTTGTACAAATCTGTGTGTGTATTCACACTTTGTTGAGAAAATTAATTATACTGATAAAACATTACAACAGTAAACAATGGTGTTGAGTGATCAGACTAATACCAGGTTGAGGTAAACTGAAGGTAAACAGGTATCCTCATAGTGCTCAGTCTGTAGACATTATTTCTGTGAATCTGAAATTAGTGAAATGTTTTATTAACCAATCTAGTGCTCAAGACAGAGGGGCTGATAGAATTGACCCATGCCCATAATATACAGGCTGCTTTCAGTGTATCTACTCATACTACAACAGAATTCAGTGTAGGCATAGACTACATGTATGTATGGCTAAACTGTGCAGCTGCATTTCAAGGACAGCAGGAAGACAGAAAGAGCTGCTGTATTTGCCAGAAATCAGTCAAACTCGAATGGGTAATTTTGTCTACACCTTGCACTGTACAAAGATTTGTAAAACTCATCTTCTCTTTCTTTCTCCCTGTGGTGATTATTGGGTTTGTACAGATTGATAATCATATGCTAACAGGTAGAATTGTGTATAGCAAGATTTCACTCAACACCACATTACCACAGCTCATACGTGACCACTCTGTTGGTCGTTTTGATACTCCCTATTCCCAAGACTATTCACGACTAATCACCACAGTACAGCCACCGACATCTCAACATCTCACTCCCCACAGTCCCAATGGTTTTTTACTCACAAGTTCATCTCATGAACAGACTTTATTGTGTACAAGTGCTTCACCAGAAATAGCCTGATCTGTGCATAAACCAGTTGCTGTCTGGCACCCAGGCAAGGTAATTGTGTTTGATTTCTTGTTGGAAGTCAGTATTTAAACGTAGGCAACAAACTGACAAAAGTGGCCATACCTAGTACCGATTTCTCCAGTAATCAGAGCTTCACCTCAACCAATTGACAGGATGCTACATAAGCACTTGCCTGATTGCCCGGGGCAAGTGAAAAATCAAATTTGGGCAAGTGTTTTTGAACAATGAGAACAAATGTTTGCCTGAATTGGGCAAGCAAAAAGTTTTGAAGCCACCTTTTTTCACTTATTACCCCCAACAAACCCACAAAGTCAACCATACAAAAAGCCCAATGATAATGACTGTCTAGTGATAAAACACACTTTATATTTCATTTCAGCAACTTTTCAACACTTTACTTGAAGAAGCCCCAATGCAATGCAACGGCAACACTTGATCACACAGTTTGTTACTCCAATGTATTTAAGCGTGCAAATCAATATGTGCTGTTTATTTAAATGATTGTGTTTTATTAAGCCCTTGACTTACATATTGTTCACATGATTTTCTATGTTATTTCCTTACATTTTGAACTTTCTTTTCGGGCAAGTAAAATTAGTGTTTAGGCAAGTGTTTTGCAGCAAATTTGAAAATCTGCTTTTCAGCCCAGGCAAGTGATAAAATACAGTTATGTAGCACCATGATTAAGGACAAGCTGATTTTGTTATAATACACTTTCCCATAGACACCTGCCCAAGTGTACTTGGGACTACTGTAAAACGAGGAATGTTTGCGTGCATTTTATTTTTCGTGAATTTCGCGAGCGCCGAGATTCGCGAAATTAAAATGCACGCAAAAGTTCTTGTCCACACTATATGCATTGAATGCCAGTGGCAGTTCGCGAATATTTCATGTCGCAAAAAAGGCCATCGGCTCAAATTCGCGAAAAATTCATGCCACGAATATATCATGTTTTACAGTAGTCTTCAATCGGTTGAATAAAAGATAAACATGTGGAGATGGAACAGATTTCCCATGTTCAAACTAGTGAATACAGGCAGTAAGATGGCAGCCAGCCTAGAGAATACTATCCACTTTGCTTGAATCTATTTTGGAGTCGTCTTACCTCCCTGTGCTGAGAGGAGGGTACCCAGCATCCTGTAGAGATAATTTGGTCTGTTGCTGGCGATGATGATGACAGGCACATTGAAGACATGATTGTTCATGAGCTGAGGGACGGAAAGACGACACGCCATGAATAAGAGAAAAGAGGCAACATATCAGGAATGTGAACTTAAAGGGAAATGGTAACCAAATATATAAATGTATGTGAATAGAGTGAGAATGTATAAATACTATTAGAACACATCAGTGAGGTTTGAGGGAAATCAGACAATCCACTCAGAAATTCTGGGACTGCCATAACTGGATTCAAAGATCACAATTCATGATGTCACAGTCACATGATATAAAGAAAATATAAAGAGAATTCCTCAAAGCGTCACAATTTTAATGAAAAATATACATTTGTTCCACCTTTTAAGGACATATGTTGAGGGTAAAATTCCCCTGCCTTCTGAAAGAAATAAGCCAAGTGCTTTCACTATGTTAGAAATATGAAAATGTTTATTCTCTTTATATTTTCTTTGTATCAATATCCTACTGTGACATCACAAATCATTGTAGTCTTCTCATCCAGCTAGGGCGATACAAATCTGTAAAGAAAACAAAATCTTAATTTTTGATAAGATAGATGAGAAGTGTATCTATGCCCATAAATGAACGTAAATGAGTGATATATTCCTTTAAGTCATACAGATGACAGATAAACACATGTTTTATCAATGGGAGGAAAATCTACAATATCAATTATTTGTGCAGTGATCAACGACAGAAATCTCATTAAGGGGAAGCTATTAGTATCGAGGCATAGCTAAATAATAGCTTCAAACATTTACAAGATGGATTTCATAAATATTGCACATCCCATTTCAGTGGTTTCCTTTAACCCATTGAGGACAAGTCCCAAATATACTTGGGCAGGTGTCTGTGGGAAATGTGTGTTGCAGCAAAATCAGTCCATCCTCAATGGGTTAAGCAGCTTCTCTCTGTCAATTATCTACAAATATCAGCAGCTCTACAAGCTCAGGCAAAGTTATTAGATCAAACTTTCATGATAGAGATCAAGAAAACTGACAGTACTCAGATCTCATTCTGCCATGCACAAGCAGTGTTATCACATTCTAATGTATGCATTCCCAACAGAGAGGAAACAGACAAGATATTCAGAAACATTGCAACTTGTGAAAAAAAATTCCAATGAGGGATAAAATCTAATATGTGTCATTTCCAGTAAATTGATTCTTGCTGACTTGCTAAATAAACTGCAAAGCCTTCTCAGGCTAAGTACACACCCCCTCCACCCCCATGTTCACAAACTTTAATCTCAATATACCATCCAGTATTCCAGTGGAAAGTGGTAAGTCTAAGCTAGGGAATTCTAAATGGAGTGTTGGGAATTATCTCTCAAATGATCTGACATTTACAGCTACCATCAACCATTTTCTCTGTGCAAAAAATTCCATCAGTTCTAGAAGAGGATGAAAGCTTGTTTGATGGCGGTAAGAGTGTAAACATTTCATCAGCATCAATCTCTTAGGAGTTTTCTTTGCTCCTGATCACTGTTGGTAGAGGAATAATAATCTCTTCATTCATAGGCTCCAGCTGTAATTATGAATCTCTAAGGACCCCACATGGGGAGTATTCTTCGGGCATAGCTGCGGTTTTCTTTTTCGATACAGTCCCTTCACTAAATGTATAGTTAAGTGAGGGGAAGGAACTAATGCAGTATTCCTAATGACAATACAAATATGTCAGTATGTGTATGCCTACACTTCTGTCTCTAATAACTGGAGATTTATGTACCTGCATATAGATACAAATGCTTGCCAATCAGTGGCATTTAAAAGATAATGCCTCCGGCACCCTTCAGGCAGAAGCATAAAAATGGGTACTACATGATGTCATTCTTTTCAACAGTAACATAGACAATATCACACATATCTATTTGAAATTGATGGCAGAGCAATATTTCTGTAACATGAGCAATCTATTGCCAAATCCTGGCACAAGATTATTAGGATGAGGGATATATAGACATCTTTTTCTGAAATCTGGCTGATAATATGGAGGACAACCAACCTGCTCAGGGTGCATCTCAATGGGGGCGGGGTCCTCACAGCTACAGAGACTCCCGTACCCCTCCACCTTGGCACAAAACTCTCTCCTCCTTACGTTAGCCTCCGTCTCCGGCCACTGACACTCGCTCTCTACCGGGTTACAGGGAAAGGTGCGGAGGACAAAATGAAATCATCAGCCGTTGGTCCTCAATCACTTCTGTTCAATAAAGTATTCTATTGGTTTTCCTATCATCGAGTTGCATTCTTAGACAGTGGTACTTTCTGCTCTATTCAAATCTGGTGTACTTTCATTGTTCAGACAAGTATTGATCAACTAACCAGGCAAAAAAAAAAAAAAAAAAAAATGAGGATGATGACATTCAATCATAATTACTTAAGACTATGCTTTTTAAAAAGTCACACACAATATAAATGATATGGGAAACATTACAATTGATACAAATATGCACAGTTTCTTTTACACAGTCTGCAATCCAATTAACATTACCAAAAAATTCAAAGCTGCAGCAGTTAAGTGTAAAGTTTCACAATAAATAGACCTACAAAATGGTTAACAGGCCATCTTATGAGCCTGTTCATGGAATACAAATTTCTCCTTGATGTACCTTTCCTCTCAAAATATAATCATATCACAATAGCTACAAGTATTATTGTATCATCTAAATATACCATTTTGTTGCCTGGTGTAATAATCATGATTGTATTATTCATATCAAGGAGGTTTGACAATGTGCTAGTATGAGACCAGCACTGGAACAACCACTTGGCAATACATCAATACACTCTTTTATTAGCTAATGTGGTGAGTGATGTCCACAATGCAACAATTACTGAACAGTGAATTGGGACGAGCCATTCATCAAAAGAATCCAACGCTGTGTGTCCTTCAGATGTTCTATGAAAACACACCCAGCAGTAGAAGCAACATGAATAATATCAGACAGAATGGTGCAAAAACACATGATTACCTTCTTTGGATGAAAGTGGTATGTTAGTCTTCAGCAAGACTGGTGACCCCCAGCTGGACAGGTTGGGGGCTTTGTGAAGCTGCTCTGCATAGGCTTGTCCTGTGGGTAGTATAGGGGAGAGAAATGGTTCCAGTCTTTGTCCTTGAAACAAGTCTAAAACATTCACTGCATGGAAGTGAGTCAGTGGGACATGGTATGATATTGTGATGGCTAATTCCCCCCAGCTTTCTATGTGATTGATGCACCTAATAATGAATATGGGACTCCAGGATCAATATACTAGTATCTCATGTCTCATGCATACTGTGCACTGAATTCCAAAGCACCTAACAATATTCATGCAATGGAATGTTCATTATTGTCTGGAGTGATCAACTATAATTTACCTAGCAAACCAATATTACAATAAAAAAACAAACATAGAAAGATATCCCTCATTTTGATATTTTGCACATTATTATCAGTCGTTATCAATGTCAATATCTGAATATTGATTGTTCATGTGTTTCCCAAAATTTGCATGCTTTCTCCTGATCCTCTTCAGTTCATTTCTTACTCCTCTCTTTTTGTTCTGTTTACAAAATGCATTTTAACCCGTTGAAGACTAGTACCAAGTATACTGAGGCAGATGTCTACGGGAAATGCGTGTTGTAGCAAAATCAGCCCGTCCTCAGTGGGTTAAGGACTACATCTTCGGTGATATGTGATTTATCATTATTATCATATTACAGATTCAATACCTGGAAATGTCAAAATAAAAAGGTTTAAAGGGGAAAACATGATATAATTTAATTCTGTCAAATTGTGGATCACTTTGATGGAACTGGTCTTCCTAAGATACATGTCTTGTTGTAGATGAAATGTGACGGAAGGCTGGATGTTAACATATTTTGAGGATTGGTGAGAAATCATCATAGCTGCATGCTTATGTTTCCCATTAAAAAAAACACCAAAAAACCCCCCAAAACCTCACCACTTTGTGCAGCATATGGCACATGGCAATATGCCTTAGATTGTTTTTAATTTTTACAAACGCCAATTTATCAATATTCAAACACTGCTGTATGAACTCAAAATGTAGCAACAGTACTCTATTCAAACCCATGAGACAGAACCTAATTTGGCATAGAAAGGGTTTATAAACTGGGTCAGAATTCCTTTGAGTAGGCAGAAAAGCATGGGAAATGAATATCACGGCACCATCACCATCAAATAAATCTTCATCTTTGGAAGCAGAGTAGTAGAGCTCATTGAAACATCCACTCAGTCATGATGTTCAATTTCAGCTCATTGGGCAGACGACAGTTATGCTGGCAATTTCCGCAATCTCTAATTGATGCTTGCTCAGGGGATCTGAATCACCGAGTTTGGCCAACATTTTTAATGGGGTTCTTGAGAAGCAGTCTACACCAGACAAGGGAGATATTGACGATGATCAATATTGTCTGGTCAAGAAAGAGCCTGCCCCACGATAATAAATGCATTCATCGTCGTAAGATTGTCACATGTCAATCAATAGATCACAGTCTTGGCCGCTCATCAATTAGGGATATATCATTATGATTTATGCAATGAGAGCAGACTGTAAGCTGACGTCAAGAAGTTTGACGCTTTTACAAAGTAGGCTAAGCAGGATAACTCATACTGTTAATTACCATTTTGATTAGCAAGACCCATTTTCCAAATATGAAAATTAAATGAGCACAGTAAGGAGAGAGATGAAACTTTGTGGTCGCATGACTATCACATCATTGAGTCTAGCAAATAAAGCCTAGGCTGAATTGGTCTGCTGAAATTTGAATTCATGAATGCGATTCCCTTGACTCACTGGTGAGAAATCATTTCATGACTCGCTTTTCGGATCGTCGCCCTTAGGAGAAATCTATGTCTCTCTCTTTCAGACCAAAATCTGATTCCTGGTGTCTAACAAATTTGCATTTTTAAACGATATGAAATTAAGGCCAAGTCAACATGGAAAGAATGATTAGCCCTGCAAAATTTAGAACCAAATGATTACAGCTGCCGGAATTAAATTGAAAAGTAAATTTAAAGAGACCAACTAGGCATATTGCAACAGACAGGCTAAAACTGCTGATTAGAGGCTTGACAGCCCAGCAGCATGGCGCTAGTCGCCTGTCACGCAGCAGAGTGTCAGAATTAGTGCCAGGGATAGAAATATCATGATATCTGATACCTAGCAGAGATTGGACAAAAAAAAAAAAAAATTCCCTGTCAGGCTGTGCTCAATGCCTTATAAAGGATTTCTTGGTATTAAGATGGGGCGAGGTATTCCATGTGGCACTGAGTGGAGTTAAAGCCTTCAGGTTATGAATTTAAGCCATCAATTCCAAGTCCCTGAATGAAGCTCACATTCCTCCATTTTCCTTCACCTCCTGTTTAAAGCCACGAGACTGCCACAAACTGGAGTCAGATGTCTACATCGCTTCAGGATATGTCCTCACAGATATTTCTTTCTCTTGTTCGAAGAAAGTCACTACAGGCATCTGTGGTTACTTTGCTCATAATGTTAACCTAAAAAAAATAAATGAATAAATAAAAATCGCATATTCTGGGATTGGTTTACTCATATAGTGAATAAATAATCTGACCCTCTTTACATTGTTTCTGACAGTTAAGACCGTACATGTACTTTGACTTGACATTGAAAGGGTATTGAGTACAGTGGATTCCAAAACCTAAAAACTGCACAGTGGGTCAAACTTGTAAGGGTATTGAGTACAGTGGATTCCAAAACCTACACACTGCATAGTGGGTCAAACTTGTGTGTTCAAACTCACTTGTATGAGCAATGCATCAGATAGTCCAGCGTACATTTTTTTTTTTTTGTGGTCATATCATGGAATATATGTTCACATATATGTACATTGTAGTCTTGTCATCCTATGGCCAACATCTTCACACACAACCTCAGTAGATTCCAAAAGTGATGACGTCACAGTCTTTTGTTTTTAGCTTGGGTTGGAACCATGTGAGCGTATTAACACTCACGCCAAGTAAGGTTGTCTAGAACCAGTTTCCATGGCAATGAATGGCTATGACATCACACTTTGGTACTCTATAGGATCTTCAGATGATGGCTCTAAGAGGGGTAAACCACTCTCAACACCATTGGTTTCAATATGGTGTAACCACTAATGAGATGGGGATGCGGTATGGTTGCTAGGATACAGACGACACCCTGGATGTTGCCTGCACTCACCATGTCTGTTCTTTTTCTGGGTGACAAAGGCCCAAGTGTCTCTCCAGCCCAGGTCAGCTGCCTTCTCACTTCCAAGGTTCTTCAGCATTCGCTTCGCTTGCTCCTTCATCTGAAACGTGCCCTCATCCTGGTCAAAGGTCAAAGATGAGAGTTCAGTAGTCAAGTAATCCACAGAGTGCCATTGTTTTAGTACACAATAAGTTTTGCCAAAAAAAATAAAAAAAAAATAAATAGATACATAAATAAATAAATAAATGAATAAATAAATAAATAAATTAACTAACTAACTAACTAACTAACTAACTAACTAACTAACTTACTAACTAACTAACTAAATAAATAAATAAATAAATAAACTAACTAACTGGTTCCTTATCAACAGCATCCACTGGAATTATACTTTGCCCATAACTTTGACTAGGATTATTCTACATATTTTGATAAATTTATCATGTCACTAAAGTCATTTGTTACTTTACAATTGACGTGTAAATATGCTATCAGAACTACATCGTGTATGTATCAATGCTTTTGTACAAGTCACTTCATTTATGGAAGTGTTGCTATAGCAATGACAATGATGATTACTGCAATGCGTGTAGCAAAAGTATCATCATCATCATCTTCACATCATCATTATCTGAATATCATCATAATTACAATTGCTACACCGTACATAATTAGAAGTCCATTGCAGTGCTACATGTTAATGTGACTACTCAGGGATGATATTGAGGTTTGTTGAAAAAAATCGGAATTCAAAATTTTCAGGTGATTTTCATACATGGAAAAAGCAAAATGTGTATAGACTTGAGGAAAAAAAATCTGAAATCAGATTTAAATCTACAGAATATCATGCCTGCTACTTACTGTCTTATCAGATTTTCTGCTAAATCTACTTCAAAGAACGCCAGATGAACATGTGAACACTATATTTACATCTGCTTACAGCTGCTCACAAATACAAGACTGTAAATGAATGCGTAACCAAGAACTTATTAATTTTTCATCATCACTTTATGACTTAACTTCCACACTGATTCTGTGATCTGTATTATCATGGGTTTTTTTCCCCAAATTAATGTGATATTAAAGTTCTTTTTAAATCACTATATATACTGTTGTTCCTATAATGTGGGAAGTAAAAGCTAAAATAAGACAGAAGTGTAAGAAGTTGTAATGTAGACATACAGAATTCTTGAACATCGTACTTATGGAACGTCAACAAATCATAAGTTTTATTTCATTAGTGCATCGGTGTAGAAGTTGAATTGGTTAGATGTAATGTGTATTGATCAGAAGCAGCCATTGTTATTGTTTTGTTCTCCAAGGAATGACAGAGTGAAGAGAATAAAGGAAGCTTAAAAAAACAACAACAAAAAAACACCACCATCCACAGAGATCTCACCTGACATAGCCAACAATAGTTCTCTTGATAAACATAGTCATATCAATTTTATTCTACTGATGGTTGTTTCGTTTTAATTTACGAATTTAGGAGATTGATTACATGAGATAATTTTTAAAATGTCATTCCACTGTGTATCATCAAAAGAAAAAGGACTATTAAACAAACATGTTGTTTGGCAGGAAAACTGACCTACTACCCTAGCGTGATTCAAAAAGCTGTCAATCTTTGGCAGAGAAACTCCCCCTAACTCAAAAATTAGATTTGCAGTTTGCAAATTTGAAAGGGCAGGTGGAATCTGAGGGGAAAGGAATGACTTAACCAAGTTACCAAGACAGGGGGCCATTCTATCTCTCTATCATTTGCTGCATCTTGAATCTACTCTTGGAACAACCACAGGTACAGGTAGCACTCCTATGGAATTCTCAGCTGTAATTCTAATACCATGGGGCTAAACTGCACTCCGTTTCTTTCTCTTCATCCTGTTTTGAAAGCAGCCGAGCTCACCTGACTATTCTAAACAGACTTCAGAGCTAGTTCAATGATGTACCCAGCCTCTCCTCTCTCGTTGGTTTGAGAGAGACACATGATAGTATAATCTAATTTCTACCCACTGCTGACGATACCTTGGTGCTCTTACCAAACAACAGCCCACAGCTCAAATGAACTTACCAAGTTAAGAGATTTTACTCTAAGTTCTGCACAGAATTCTTGGAAAAAACCAGTTAAGAAACTATATCTTGCATTTTGTTGCTACAACCATACAAAAACTGAGCACACTGTATCAAGAAATCAGTTTTTGAATTCGTATCCATGATCAAAACATCATACAGCTTAATTACAATAATTCAAGATTATGGGATTCCTTTATTATCACTGCTAGTACTCCTTACACAAAAGTATTCCACATTTCAATAAACTTGCATCTCCAAATGATGATTTGCTTCTGCACATGCATGAAATTTTAAATCAAAACTTTCAACATTAAGATTTAAAAAAGAAAAAGCTTCACAACTTAAGTACCTGAATTGAAGACTTTCTCAATACACATCCATTTTCAAATAAATAAGATGGAAATATTTTTCATCCAATTCTTGCAGCATGCCCATAAAGTGAACTGTTTAGCTAAGTTTGCCAAATGGTGCTTTCATTAATCAATAATTTCATGTAAATGCATGAATTTTGGATGTGACACGCAATTACACCCACTCATATTGACTTAAACCATCATAAGCTGTCAAAATTGATTCTGTTGTGTGGCAGTTTGGGACATTTCATTCAGTTATTTACATATTCTCTTCAATCTCACACAAGCTTGATATCGATTTTGTGATTATTCTGGATAACAGCCCAGCTGCACAAGGATTCTTAATAAATATCCTTCCACCAGTAAGATTTGCATCAACCCAGAGTTGAATGCTGATGATATAGGCACGTAAACATGAGAAGGGGCAGCAGTGGGGGTAGAGTAGATAACGCCATCATATTTTGGTTGTTATTTTGGGCTTACAGAAAAGAAGTGGGACTGCACTGCTCTGCTCATTTGTTGAATGATTGCCATGTACACATGTCATATGAACAGCTAGGTGTGCAATGTGTAACATTTCCCTCCTAGACATGCACCGCCAACATTTATTTGACATATGCTCCACAATGACATGTAATGAAAAATCAATTCATAGCCAGAAATTTTCAATAAGAAATGTACAATGCACCACTTCACCAGTAACAGGCCAAGATCTCAATGACAAACATCTTACAGAATTCAGATTTACAGTTTTTAATCAATTCAGGTATTGGAGCAATATCCAGCCACTGCATCATTTCTTTTGATAGTGACAAGCATGCCCCACAGGGACATAATCTTTGACATGACAGTGTTCACTTGGACTTATTATTTAACCCATACGTTGCCAGGGACTTTGGACAGTGTGTACAATGCTATGGGGTTCTCTGTGCCAATCAGCACTCAATGCACTCAATGGGTTAAGGCAATCTGGGGGGAAACCCAGATGGATTCAGATGTTTTCTGTCAACAGCTATCATGTGACTGAATCGGTATGTCATTGAACTTGATGACTTGGTTTCCTTGTTTGGGTTTCTATCTTTGAGAGGTAGAGAGCTTTTCATTGTTAGGAGGGTCTCTCCCATTTCTCCTGGGAATCAAGTAGAGTGATAGGGAGGAGAGGTTGACCTCACTGACACTTGGCTATCTCATGACAGCTTGAAATGATAACCTTAAACCACAGGGGAAAAACACAGAAATATAAGATGTTCACTCACAAACCAAAGAACAGTGTGGGTCCTTGTTTTAGAATGGAGCTCTATTGAAGCAATCTAATGAGGTAGCATTGCCTAGCAACCGTTTGGGGATTAGAGGATTCTAGTCTCAGGATAATCCATCATCCTCCATATTTCTTCACGCTTTCCCTGCGCCTTTTCTTTCAATATTTGCTCTCTCATTTCTTCTTCCTACCCACTGCATCAAATATCCAACTCTACCCCCAAGATTCGCCATCTATCACATATCTCTTTGTCATGTCAGTCCCATATGTGTGTTTTTATGTTCATCCAGCTCTCAATGAATATATGGAACTAGAACAGGAAGCCTCTCCAAAGAATCGTTCAGAAGTCAAGGAGGGTTCTTATAAAGAGCTCACTTGATACTTCAACCAGAGACGATAAAGGGGAAAAGGGGGGCTGGGAGTCTGATGGAGATGGTGGAGGTGTCTGGTGGCATCCTACCTTGATCGCTAGGATGATAATGCGGCCATCAGACACCATGTTGAGGAAGAGCACCATGGCTTCGTCCTCGTGGGCGATGTAGGTGTCAAAGACCTTCTGCGCCATCACGCTCCCCGTCGCCTGGTTCAGTACGATGCAGTGGATACCCCTCCCTCGGTCCTTGTCATCGTCTTCAAGGATCTGCACCATGGCAACGGATGATAGTGGGAGGGGAGGGGAGGAGGGATGGAGGGAGATGGGAGAGATAGAAGGAGATGGCAGAAAGAGAGAGAAAGACAGAAAGAATGACCAAAAAGTGAGGAGAAAGAGAGAGAAAGAAAGAGAAAAGAGTGTTGAGAGGGGATAACAAAAGGGGAAGTGGGAGGGATGGATGTAGATGTAAGAGATATATGAGGGATGGAGAGAAGAGAGAGAGAGAGAAATGAGAAAGAACGAGAGAAAGAATGGACAAGAGTGAGAGAGAAAAAGAATTTAAAGAGAAAGAAAGAAGAAGGACCCGTGGGTCAAGGGGAGGGAAACAAGAAAGGGAAAAGGGGGGAGACGAAAAGGAAATGTAATAAGATGGTCCAATTCCCTGACAGGAAATCAACTTGAGCCTTACACAAAAACAAGTATAGTGTTATCATTCAAAACAATTTCCAATAAGAGATTTCCACAGTATTTATTTCAATCTCACACATTACACACAAACAGAAACTGTGGTTTGTTGCTTTTTCCACTTGGATGGAAGTGGCTGAATTTGTAACTTCATATTACACACAAAAAGTGTGAGGCAAGAAAAGAACAAATCACTTCAGATCAGACGTCGAGATGGTTTTCTGCAATTCCTGAAAACTTTCAGGTCAGCGCTATCAGCATGAATCATCTGAAATCAAGAATTTTGCCCCGAGGTTAAAATAAATGGATCAGAAATGCTAAAATGTCGCAAGAGATTGGGGAAAAAATGAGAGAGACAAGAATAAAAACACCAGCACACAAAGAGACAGACAGACGGACACACAGGCTCACTGACAGACAGACAAGAATACAGACATACAGACAGTCGGACTGAATCAACCCTAAGGCAAGTGATTACTACAGGAGACACTCACAGACAGACAAACACAGAACACATGGCCAGGAAACGATGGACAAAGATTAGCATACTGCAAGACAGACAGCAGACAGACACATAATAACTCACGACTACAAAACAGCAAACGTGGGGAAAGTTTGAGACATGAAAGAAAATGGGTGACACACTGATCTAATTGAAAGTCGTGTCTCCAACCTCCTCCCAACCTACTTAAAAAGACATTCTTACATAAACATGAGAAGTATGAAATTTGTATGTTGCATGTACGCAAAATAAGGACAGACACGTAGACCCTAACCATTCCTGACGTATCCCAAAGCAGCAAAGATGCACGCCATGCCGAGATGTGGCACATTTAAGGAGCCGCCAGCCAAACAGCGGCGCGCTAATGTTTGCTCATGAATATTTTACCATCGCCTTCATTATCTATTCATGGCGGGATGAGTCGTACTCTTCAAATAAGAGCTGGGAAACGAACACACATCTCTTAGCTTACAGCCGTGGAGGCTTTCAAGCTCGCAGTTTGCTAATTTTATGAGCCTTTTTTATCACTTCTCTCCACAATACTTTTTAGACTTGCCATATTTCACTCCTATGATATGAGACATCTTGCTACATGAAAGAGCCAAGAGTTAAATAATATATCACATTCTGCCTGGTTATATACCACAGCTGCCAATATTCACACACGAACATAAAATCAGGGAGGTTGGAAGAAGCTTTCAAGAAAATACTTGTGTTGATACATCTCTATGCGCAACAAAAAAAAATTGAAAACCATGGAGGCTTCTATATTCTTGTGATGAAAATTATGGAGTTGAATTTTTTATGGAGTTTCCTACAGCATCTCGGAGGCTTGGTGGATGTACTACACTCATAGACACTCCCAACAACTTACATGACAATAACAGGACAGTTTAGCTTCACCCCTCAAGAACAAAAAGCTTCAATAGTTGAGGTGAGCGAGTGAGGAATTTTCCCAGTCTTGCTGGTTTATACTGTCTATTCGCAAGTGTTCTGCTTCTGTTTTGCATGCAAACAGTTGAAGCCTTGAAGTGAGGCAAGACTGAGGTGCTCATGAGCACTCCTCTCTCTCCTATCAACACTCTCTCTCATTACTGGCTAACTACAGGAGCTGCTTTTAACATGGAATCAAGAATCACTAACAAAATAGACAGCCTACAACAAAATACTTTTCATAATCAAACATGATAAAACGTGATAAGACTTTTCATCAAGGCCACTAAGTTTAGAATGCCCTGATGCCATCCTGAACAAGCTAGAGGAGAAGTGAAGGGCTATGGTGCATGCATAGTGGATGACATACCAACAGACAGCTGTGAAATGCTAAATCTGGTGGAAATCATTTGAAAGGCAAAAAAGGGCCAACAAGGGTTGAAAGTCAATCTGAGGACAGATGAAAGACAGTGTCAAGCCCTCACTGCTCAATGAGAAGGAAAAGGATATTCTCATCTGTAAATTGGCTTGAAAACTTTGTCAAGTATCATGACATATCGTAGGTTTCCGGACGAGACTTCCTGGGGTGTAGTAATTGTCACCATTCCTCAAAACCTGAAGGCTGATTATGGATTTTTTTTACAACCTGGAATACCCTTGTGATTCTGAGCTTATGATCTGTTTGGTTTTCAGGGTTGCACTTTCTTATTTCTTGGCTTCATGACATTCTACAATTGTGATAAAATGATTATTAGGACATCACTTAGAAATAAAAAGAATTCAGAAGTTTCCCAGGTGGTTGCATGTCCTAACATAATAACATGTTTAAACAGTACAACATAGCATATGAAACACAAATGATAATTCATTGAATACAATATGATTTCAAAGAGTGCTCAAAAAGATTTCAAACAAAAAAAAAACTTTTACAGAAATTCTGTGGCTGGCATAAAGAAGGTGAAGTGTGCAAGGCAAGCTTTACATCCATTGACGTATGAAAGAAACCGCAACAGAGCTGTGCGGCTTTCTTCTCAAGACTTCCAAATGATAGCTTGCAGGCAACTTTTTTTGAAACATGTGTTTGTACAACATAAGGACAACATTCATGGGTTTTCAGACCAGGGACCACAGCAGTATTGAATCATGTTGAAGTAATCTGTCATCTGTAGGCTATTTCCAAAGCAGGGAATAATATTTCACTCCATCTAATGTTATACCTTGCATGTTTTAGAATCCACACCAGGCTTTCATACCCCTACATCACACACAGCTGTGTCTGACAACCAGTAATAGGGAAGGCAAAAAAGGGTTGTACAAACACCATCTTTACAGCAAGCTGCTTTTATGAGGAAATGATTGTCCTGTGTTTTTCCAAGCTAGGAGGCTCTTTGGAGTGCAACAAATGAAGTAACCGTGCCGTTGCTGTCCAAGTTCGAGCAATCCCAATTTGTTTTCCTTCCTCTGGTTTTCTTCCCTGGCGAGGGACTTTGGGGTGAAATCCTGCGACCACATTTTACAAGCACATTAATCATGTCACATGGCAACGAGTAAAGCTACAAACCGACTCAGCAGTGTAGGGTAGCCAAGCTACAAACTCACTCAGCAGTGTAGGGTGGCTTGATAACCTCCAGAAGAATTTTACACAAGATGACAAAGATGGTGACTGAGAGAGCTGGTATTGAGTGAACTCAGGAAAGCTGTACCACATTAACTTCATTTGGTATGAAACTTAACCCATCCAATCTCAAACTTCACTGACCACCATTGTTAACCACACAATGCAAATGAGAAGTAGTTCCTTTGTTTTAACTGTGATATACCAAACTGATTGGTCTTTGTTTGCTTGTAGTTACCATGCATGAAAAGTCAATATCTTTCTTGTGTGTGTGTGTGTGTGTGTGTGTGTGTGTTTTTAAGGCAAAATATTTAACTAAGTGTACATGTACCACCTACCCAATGAGGGTGTATAAAATGTGCCTAAGGGCAACAGTGCATCCTGAACACAGATTATATTGGATTCTAAGCTGACTACACACCATGGAGGAACACGCACAGTTACAGATTCTAACAGCAATACGAATGAATACAAGCTTAGCAAATAATCATGAATTTAAGAATGAAAGAGAAGAAAACCCACTCCCCATCCTAAGAACAATCATCCCTAAACTCAGTGTACAAGCAGCTTACAATCATTGTAAGTATGCTCTTCAAAGCTAGCATTGATCTTGATGTCATCAAAATACATCTGTGTGTTGACATCGGGAGTAAAGTCAATACATTACTGTACTAATTCCATTTTGCTACCAACCTTTATGAAATCAGTCCTTCATACTTCTCAAATAACTCCCAAGTATCGCAAGTTCACCTTCCATGCATTCTTGTAGACTATTACCTAAGAACATACGTGTAGCAAACTTGGGGGGGGGGGGGGGAAGGGGGGTTGAGGGCCTCGGGGGACATTTGAACATATTGAGATCCTATCCCCCTAGGGATGCTACTTGCCAAGTTTGGTGAGAATCTATCATGGGATTTTCAGGAAAAAGCTGAAAATGTGACAAATTTTAGGCACGATGCACGACGCACGACAGACGACGCAAGCCGGACGATGAATGATCACAATAGCTCACTTGGGCCTTTGGCTCAGGTGAGCTAAATATACAGCCATAAATCACTGTTGAGTGCTAATGTTATTAGAATTCAAATGATGTTCAACTTTTCTGATTTTTATATTCATAACTCAGAGATTGGTGAAAGCCATTTATATCCTATGTAGGTACTTGACCTTTCCATCAAGCAGTAATGTGGACATACTGGCCCAAAGTCACAGAGGTAGTTTAGATCAAATCCGTGGTTTGAATTCAATATGCGGATAAAAATAAGAGCAGAATATGTCTACCCTGCACATGAAGAATTAGAAGGCAAAAAGAGATAACTCCATTTTTGTGAATTTGAGATATTTGCTATTAAAGCTGCTAAAAAGGAAAATAATAAGGAAATATGGGATATTTTTCATCATAACTTTAGGAATATTCCTTCTTATGTAAAACAAGTGAGCAACCATTGGAAAGGTTTTATTTTTTCTTCAAAATCTAAAATGTTTCAAAATGGCGGTTAACCAATTTTGCAAATGAAACTCTTCATATGCACATGTCAGTGGCATTCTATATAGGATATCAGTTGGTGTGTGTCATCAGTCATATGCATCAATGTAGTCAAAATTTGCAAAATCTGAGAGCTAGATTTAAAACTAGCTGTGTGAATTCCAACCAAAGGGGATGAAAAGGAAATCCTGTAGTCATCTACCTCACCAACTCGATATCTTCTGAAGATGAAACATGTCAAACTTCTACATTGATATTCTGCATTATCCAGCAATCCACACTCACCTCCAAATCATTCAACACATATTGAGTATGTGTATATTAGGCCCCAGGGGTACTTCCGATGCAACATATATGAAAGATTCTTCTTCTTTTCTTTTCTTTTTTTTTTAAGAGACAGGCCTGTTACATTGTGCATTGCTTGCATGGTACGTAAACTGAGAAATAAGTGAGGATGAAATGAATGAACTATCCTTTTCCAATTTTGCAGAAAGTCAAAATATCAAACAAATCATTTTGTCGAGTAAAACAGAGGGGTATCTGAAGGGTAGACTGAGAAAATAATGTGATGAGATTCAGCAATTTCCCACATCAAATCGACAGACTGAGTGCTAAAACATGTCTTTTCTAGCAAGATGAAATGAACAGCTTCGACTACCAAGAGATCTACAAATGCAAATGCACAATCAATCTACATATAACCTATAATCATTACTTACTACAACTTGCAAAATCTGCTAATTAAGAATTGATCTTGCATACAAAATGTATCTATGACACAAAAAAAAAGTATGTCTGGATAAAAGGATGTGTGCCTCAACATAAAGTTGTTCACATACCCACAGCGGTTACAATGTCTGTATCTCAGATGTGTGCGGTGAGTTTAAATCACACGTTCTCATAACCGTCTCGATGCACGCTCAGCAAAGAAAATGATTTAGTGCGGGATGAACAGATCCACATTAATATTTTTCGCCTTCTCTCCTTCTCTCCCCCTCTGTCTGTCTGTTTGTCTGTCTGTCTCTCTGTCTTTCTCTCAGAGGGAGATGCAGACAAGATGTTCACAGGAGATGAATTGTGTTACCACGGCAGCAGGGAGGAGGAGGAGGAGACTTGGTAAGTGATGCATGGAGCAGACCCTTTCCAAATGTTATGAATGAGGGCAGGAAGCCGAGATGTCGGTATACCGGTGGGACAGCCACGGTGGATGGAGGGGGGCCATGATTACATCTCTCTCTCTCTCCACACAGGTATATTGAATGACGACGGACTGATGACACCAATGAATGGACTCGGCATGATGAGTTGCCTATTTCTGCATGGCAGCATGAATTATTTGAGGCACATGTTCTAGTTAAAACCTATTCAAGGGAATGATTAGAATCACGTTACAAAAAATCTCGGTCACAAACTTCAATTGCTGGAGTTAACCATCGCGTTTTTGTCTAACTAGGACTAATTATGTCAAGTCAGAGCTATGCCTACTGACAATATATATTTTTCTTTATAGAAGTAAAAAATCTGGACATAATGTACAAAGTAGCTTAGAAAATGAAAAACAGATGAAAACTCATTATTCTCATAGAATTCAAAGTGTTCAAGAATATTTGTTATCAGGAGTTATAATGACTGCCATAAAAATCTGTCCTACAGGTCTTTTATTTTACTCTTTCTAAGACCAGTACAGTGAAAATATTTTCTGATATGAGTTTGCACAAAAAGTGAAAATCCTGAAATTCTGATCTCAAAGGGGGCATCACTATCATAACAGCAGCACGCTCACAATACATTGACTGGAACTCATGTGCAGTAGTGTGTAGGCAGCCAATACCAGTATCTATATATCTGTTATATAGAGGTTTCCCTCCAGACTGGAGAAATCTTCTTAGATCCTATCAACTTCATGACGAGTCGTGTGACCAATCAGCTTGCTCCAGTTTTTCATCTCTCTCTCTCTCTCTCTATTCTCTTTTACTATAAACCAGTCTGTTTCCCTCCTGCCCAGGACGGTTATCCCTCATGTGGCACGATTTGTGAGAATTGAGATCAGACGGCTTCGTGCTCCTCCCGTCTTCATTCCCCCCTCCCATGGTCCGGGGAGCTTACACGGATATTGATTAGGCTCTAACAATCAAAGCAGAACGGTATCTCCTACGGGGTTTTTACATCCAGGGTGCCAGCACAAACATGGACAAAAAAAGACACCTTCTTCAGATATTAACTACACGACCACAGAGGGCTCACTTGACCTTTGCTACAACCTAGACTCAGTCTGAGTCAAAATCAGAGGGTTCCTGACTCAGTTCAATATCACATCCTAACTCCGATATTCATCTGATTACAAATTTTCTCTTCATTTTGCAATTCCATGGGTTAAGAGACTGGGAACAGTGTCAACGAACCGACTGTGAATTAGCTTAGAGTTGCCTTAAGGACTGAATTAATTAATATTCACAAGCCAGTAAGCTTGAATACATTACATTGACATTATTTGATTTTATGTGTGTACACAGCTACAAATGACATAACTTTCCAATGAAGAAAACACACATGATTTACATCCTCAAACTGCTGAATAAAACTTCAATTTACAATTTTAAACATAACAAAGACTTCATCGTTCATTCTCATGCTCCAACTTAAAGAAGCTGAGCAATTTTTATTAGCATTTTGTTAAGGTTTTTTTTCAGACAGTAGAAATGACCATTGATTAATCTCGAGATTTGTGATGATGTGAACAGGGTCAATAATCTCAGCATCCTTCTGCAGTAATGGCCCCCAGTTAGGAGCGGCAAGGCACAAAGGAGTCCTTGATGTACCAGGCATCCCACATCTTATTTGCTCGTCTCTCCACCATCATCCAACAGCTCTTCCTCTTCTTGTTTCAAGGCGGAAGCATTCTCACCAACGATTGGTGGCAACTCGTCGTCAATTCTCTCACTGCCGAGCAATCCTCAAAGCTCTGATTGGAAGTTCTGCGACACCTGACCAAAGGCTGGCGGTAAAGAGATTCTCAAGCCAACGTCCCGCTTGTTCTCAAATTACAACTTTATCTAAGGGTGCTTGACAGGCGGCAGACAAATGATATTTTGAAAGGTTGGGAGGGGCGGGGCGGCTCGGTGGTAGCATCGCAATGCAGAGGTACAGACACTCCACGGAAAGAGCAGCCGGAGTAGTATCAAGTTATTCTCAGCGAGTCTCCCATGCATGGCATGATATTGATGCTGTTTGAGAAGATGGCACTGGTCACTTTCAGTTTATCAGATGAGCTTCATCTCATTTGTTAAAAACAATAATATCATCTTTCACTTTTAATGCGACACAAATGACCTTTCTAGCTTTTGATAATTTTTTACACAATACAGCACAAACGTTAGAGGCTGCTGTTGTGATGTGACAGAATACACGAGTTGCATTCATACAGACAAAATAGCAGGATAATGATTGCGATTCAAATACTGAGATTAATTGCACCTGCTCAGATGGACAGAAATATCCCACTAATTACTGATCGCGATAAATTTGTTAACCAAACTGTGCTTGCCTGAAATCTACCTAAATGGTGACCTGTGCCCTTGTGTTACAGCGCTGTTCAATCATGCATGTTTTGAATGATGAAATAAAAAAACCTTGAGACACTTTGCTTCGCTATTCACACAACCATTGCAATGCAAATTATTATGCTATTTCTCAAATCACTGAAATAATTGCAAGATTTCTTGGGATTTGAATTGTGATGCTGATTGTACTATTCAGTGAGATTTGTATGTCCACACAAAGAAATATCTCAAGATGTGGATTGCGATGCATACCTTGAAGATTTGTCTCCCACTAATTAGTGTCGCTGTGAATCTTACTCTTGATCCGTATTATCCTCTAATATTGCTTTCCCTGGGATGAACTAAAAAGACTTGCCATCTGATGACTTCACATAATACTGATCTCACTTCAAAATATTTCTTGTAATTCTGTTAGCACTCTGAGCCTTATGGGAAGAGCATATCATATATTCATTGTATTGTGTTCTAATTTCTAAAGAATGATATAAAATTTGGTTCAGTAAATAACGACATGTGGTTGTTGGTTTGAAGACTTAACTGGCTGAATTCTCACCATCACACTAGCTCTCGCAATAAAGTGTATGGAACACTCAGTGTGAGGTAGTGACACAGTTTGATCAGGACTAGTATGTATGGTACACATAAATACTGTGAACATGTAAACTTTACACAAATAGTGGTCAACATGCACACTACAAAGAACACAAACACAAACACACAAACACACAAACACACACACACAAGTACACACACATGCATACAGATGAACAGGATGATAAAAAGAAAAAATACCATACATAAAGATGGGCATTAAAGATCCACACAACAGTTTACAGCTTCACATTGTATTACTGCAGTATGCAACCAGCACAGTTTTCTTTGCAACATCAATTTGATCTTACTTGAGAGTAAGATTCCTGCTCTTTTGGCTACAGCCAATAATTTCACCACTTTGATGCATTGCAATTACAAGATTTTGTTTTCATGAGACCTTACCCAAATTTCACCTGTAAAAACACTGTGCCATAAAGCAATACGTCTGTGAGCATTGTTTGTTTGTTTGTTTTTTTGTTTGTTTTTTTAGTAACTACACAATCTGTAGAAGGCTTTTTTCAGTTTCCTTCTCAACAATGGCACCATATATGATAACTGATATAACTCATACCATAAAGACCAACCATGTTTATACAGCTCCATATACCATGCCTACTGTCCTACCCTATCCAAACTCCCTATATTCAAACTATGTTACCCTTCCCCCATCAAACTACCCCCATCCTTATCACTCTTGACCCACCCCAATCCTATTACCAGCCCAGATCCCATAATCTTATCCTGTCCCTAAATTCTCTTATCCGAGCGTACTACCTCAACCCATATCAACTGCCATTCCCTAACTCCACTACCCCCATCTGACCCTAACCCAGCCCCACTACCCTACTTAAACTGCACTTGCCCACCCCAATCCTATCCCATGCCCACCACCCCACCTGTATTTCACTACCCAATCCATGCCTCTCCTAAAAATCCTATCCAGATCCTACTATAGCTCAAACTTATCGACTACCACAATCCAACTCCACAAGTAACCCTAGCCCAAATCTCATGGTCCATCCAAACCCTTACCCACCCTCACTCGTCCATCCAGTCCCAACCTTTCCCCATATTCAAACCCTTCTTCTCCGCCCAAACCTCCTTCTCCCATCCCACATGCCCAAACCATTCTCCAAGAGGATGGTACGGCCACATCGTTCCTCTGGACTTCTTACTCACCGGTGTTCCACCGACAGACACGGCAACTTTGTTGGCACTTGATAGGACCTCAATGTCCAGCTCCTGGGGCAAGGTGTCCAGGATATCCCTTCCTCCATCTTTGGTTTCTCTTGTCTCCACGGCAACCGCCTCACCTTCACCTGCACCTGTTCCACCTGGATTGAAGAAAGGAAGAAAACTTTGAATTGCATCAGACGTCACGTAATAAGTTTCTCAAATGGTCTTTATACCAGAATGAATCTCTTTTTTTATCATTATTCAGAATATACACAAATCTACATTATCATATTGCTGACAAAAGTTACAATGCAATCAATTCAATTATTTGTATACCAAAAATTGTTTAACTACAAATTGATTAAAAAATATCTGAGTGATCAAATCATGGAGAAAGGAAAAAAAAAAAACTGATGACTTTTCTTGATGATAATATCAGAGATCATAAATTACTTGAGAGTGAAAGTAGAATGGCAGGAACATGATAAAGTGAAGTCATACTTCAGCTTGTAAAGCGCCATCTCTGTGACATTTATCATGGAGAATAATTCATATCATAATATAGATGCTTCCTCCCTCCTCCCTCCTTCCCAAGAATGTCTCTGCAAAAATTTACTAGGTGATCATCTTTGGTGTCTGTGAGATGCATGTGAGTTGGCCAGCGGACAAGGAAAGCTTTCAGAGGGGAAAAAACGACACATGCCTCATCTGGTTCCACACAGATACCTCTGGGAAATCCAAATGTGGTTCCTTTTCAAGTTCACTCTAATTCTGCATAATTCGGCATAGGGGGAGCTACATCTCCTGCTCGCGAGTATAATCCTCGGTACGTTGCTTTGCTGGCAATTTTCCGAGAGCATTGCGCGAGGGTCGACAGAATAAGGGGATTGCTGTCGGAAAATGTGAGTGCTCTGGATGGAGCAAGAGCAGAGAAATCTTATTACTGGGATATTCACTTAGAGAATACATTCACTCTAATGCTCTTTTAAATTGGGTTACCATGGAAACCGTATATTTTGTCAGAACTTGCATTAAGATGCACGGTGCAAAGGTTTATCTACTATTTGCAAAGGATGGAAAATGCAGCACATGGCTGCAAAGAATGTTTCACTCACCATGTGCACAAAAATTTTATTCCCTCATCAAATTATATCTATTTTCATTATCAATCAAAAAAAGAATGTGTATACAGGTGCTTGTATATCAACTGATGTCTTCTGGAATCAATTAGTATTCAAACTATGTTCACCTTTTTATTTACCAAAGAAATGGTCATCAGATGAACAGAAACCTCATGAATGCTTATTGAAGACATTGTCACTACTAAATTCACTTGACACTGAAAAACAAACAAAACAAACAAACAAACAAACATGGTTGGAGCCCTGTCTCTTTGTTGTCGTCATTCTCTCTTCCCAAAATTTGTTCATGTCTAATTGACGGGTGTTTGTCTATTCCAGAAAGATGGATGGAGCGTGGTGAGAATAGTGTCGGCATTTCCCATGAAAGACTTAATGGGATAAATGTCTTTGTCTTCCCGCAAGACAAATTGAAACAAAACCTCAATCCATCACGAGGCTTCAACACCGGTCCATAGAGAGCCTGTCATCCAGGGTGAGTGATGCAAGGGAGTGTTGCTATGGCAACTATCATCTGGGAGTGATGGGGGATGCCTGCAAATCCATTTCCTTGGCATTGTTTAATTGCTAAATATTTTCAGGGGAGGGGGAGGAGGAGAATTTCGGCGGGCCATAAAGACAAATTCATATGGATGATGACCTCCACCTACATTTGAGTGAAATTGGATGAATATCATTATTGAGAAAGTTATGCTAATTTCAGTATTGGTAATTTATCTTCCTTGACATATTCACTGAGCCTCTCTTAGCAACCATCTTGGTCTTATGCACTTGATATCCCTCTTACACTGCATCTCAGTTGTTCTTCTTGCATGCCAAAACTAATTTGGCACTTTGTTGTAAGACTTTTTTATGAGTCCTCTGACAAAACCAGATGTAAAAAATCACTGCACATCTTCTTTAGAGATGAGTATTGATTACTTCATACAAATATCAGCGAGACACAAGATCAAACCAGTTTCTACACACAGAAATGAGAGATTTCTCCCCCGAATCATGGTATGGTTATATACTTGGGCCATGATGTCTATGTCAAGGTCTTAATCAAACAATATGTGAATAAATGAAATTTTTGTCAAAATCTTGCGTGTCTATTGCTTCCATAAATTCTTCGACTACTTTGAAAACAACTTTCTTTTTGAGGTAAACCCTTTAAAACCTCGGCCTAGGCAGGACAACATTCCAATCAAGTCACAACAATGGCAGCAGGGTGAATGTTTTCGGCCAACAAAGAACATGTCTGTTATTGGAGGAGGCCAGGCTACAAATCAATGTGGCATTCCTGTACAGACAGACACAGACACACACACACACACACACACACACACACACACACACACACACAGACAGTCACACATACACAGACATCAGGTGCTATGCCACATTATGAGTCCACCACACGTAAACTTATAACAACATGCTCCAGCTATTGCACATTTTAAATGCAAGCTACATGTAGTACTTAGTGACTGAATTTACTTTAGGATATCAACATCTTGCATGTGTGATTCTTGCAGTATGCTTGTGTTCATGCCTTGGAAGATAATGGTGAATTACTGAAAATCATCTTGAAAGGCCACACATATAAAGGAAACAAAATCAGAAATCAAACTTGTATTTTTCAACAGCAAACAGCCTTTTAACTGACACTCATTGTCATACAGACTCATAAAGACTATTTACTTACTGTAAAACCAGAAATATTGGTGGCATGAAATTTTTGTGAATTGGAGGCGATGGTCTTTTTCATGGCAGTAAATTTTCACAAACTGCCACTGGCATTCGATGCATATATAGTAAAGGCATGAACTTTGGTGTGCATTTTAAAGGTCCTGCTTACCTTTGGGAACAGTGATTTTAAAACTTTTCAAGATTTGACATTTAATGCATATGTATAGGTCTGTTGTACCACAAAACATACTATCATATAAAATGTTCGTGATAAAGCCTAAAATATAACGAGATATCTGTATTTTTCTTAATAAACCGTAACTGTAGACGCTTTAGTCTGGAAACATTTTATTATAACTATTGTTCACACTTTGTATATTAAATTTAACAATACTTAACATCGATTTTACCGATTCAAATTTTACAGTGTGGTTGTTTCTATCCCTAACACACATCTTAGAACTATTTTAAAGCACTAATGCTGGGTTTTTGTTTCATCTGCAAATGGTAAATTATGCCTTCAATTTTGCAAATCTTGGATCCTCACAAAATTTGAGATTTCATGCACACACACACAGGCAAAAAGAAGAAAAAAAATTCTGGATTTATAGGAGGGCCTGATATGACATACAGTTAAAACACTTTGGTAAGCTACATTCACTGAAGAAAAGTGCAACCCCAAAGGTCATGGTGGATTTGTCATCATTGTTTATCTTATCATTAAGCTATTTTGGGGATATGCTTTTATAACCAAAATTGGTACATAAGGGGTTCCCCAGCTTATACTCACCATTTTCAATGATGTACTACATAAATCCAAGGAATATTGAACACTGCTGAGAAGCAGCCTCTTTTAGGTATGCTGGACATCCTAATCAATTTTCTTATGAGACAGGATGACCTGGTCACTGGCATAGTTGACCATCTTTAACCCTGGCACTGCTCCTGGTAACTATACTGACAGCATGTCAACAGAATGTAAAAGCACTAGACCCCTGGGGGTTAAAAAGACAAGCAGCAGTTCATATTTGCATGCATCATAAATCCAGCCTTCACAGCTATTAGTCTAATGCATGTAGGAGAGGGAAACCGAGGGCTTAAAAGCATTGTTATGAAACGCCATCAGCAAAATAATAACCCAAGATGCTTTTACTTAGAAATGATACCTCTTGTCTTGGAGCGTAGGAAATCATGCAACACAGAAAATCACAGTAACATATTCTCCAACCAAACACTGGGTCCTCTTCTTCTCCTTAATTCATTCAATGTAGGAGCTAGGTCTACTATCAGTAGTCGGCCTTTCTTTCAACAAAGACTGCGATTTCAAACTAAACAATGATATAACAAGCAAACGGAAGAGGAAAGTTATAATGAGAGAAATACAATGAGAGACAGAACAAAATAAAAGAGTATGATCAATAAACCAGGTCTGTAACTAAAATGCACAAAATGATTGCAAATCATCATGTAACAGGGTAGAAATGCTACTCATAATAATAATGAGGTGTCAAAAGAGAGAATTACAGTTGAAAGATTTGCAAGAATAGTGCAAGATAGATGCATCATAATGTGGGTAAGAAAGGAGGCTCGCAAATAAATCATTTTTTTAAAATGACGTTTACATCATTGGTCACTACTCTTCACAACTGAGCCATTACATGCAAGGTCTTGATTTTCTAGAATTGCCTTTCCCTCAAAAACTGTAACTCCTCTCAAAAATGTTCCCCTCAGGCAAGAATTCAGCTTAAACAGTCCAAAGTAGCTGGTCCAGAGGATCAATAAAACGTGATTGTTGTCAAAATCAGCATGAAGGTGGAGGCCAAACGGAGGTGGCAAGACAATTTGCCCCAGACACCTGCTCACTCCATCACTCTTCCTTGAGCTTGACCTTCGACCTCCCTGAGAGCTTCCCAAGCGTTCCACAAACTCTTCTGCTATACCTCCCTTGTCTCCTCAAACTGACACTGAGACAAGCAAGAAAGCAGAAAAAATTGCAAGCAGAAAAAAATTGTGACGAATTAGGGACAGAGGGGAGTTAAGATGCATCTCCGTCTAACTTGAAACAAGACAGTCGGCCATTGTGTCAACTGAACGACAACGAGCTATTTGAAAGGGGGAAAAAAAAGAATTGTACAAAGATCAATGTTTTCCAGATGTGGGAAGAGAATTCCCAGGTTTGACATGATGTTGAGACTTGGTAGAACTTGGGAAGAGAGGAGGGAGAAAGAGATATATTCAGCTTACTTTTAAAGCTGTAGATTCCTGAGGATACACGGCATATCCTGCAAGTAAGCTCTGCCCTCTATCAACCATCTATCTTTAGGTGGAGTCTTCTTTCCATAGTGATAATGAGAAAACACAAGTTGCATTCTTCAGGATGGGGGTTGGGGAGTGGCTCGGGGCTCTATGAGACGTGTTTTTCATTCATGGCTTTATCAAATCCAATATACATAAAAGACTACAGACAACGACCAGACAATGACATCTACTATTCAAAACACACAGACACACACACATACACGTGCACACACGCAATACACACAAATGGACTTTGCATTGTGAATGAAATGAGTCTGGCATAATTTCCCCAGCATAATTACAGAAGCATGTAACCAACAGGAGATAAAAACCCACTGGAAATAAGGTAAATGTTTCAAACTCCTCACCAGAAGCCCTTCAAAAAAAAAAAACGACACTGCACACTATGACTCTAGGCTTCCCACTCTACACTTCAATGATTAACACAAAAATTAATTTCCAGGTAAGCTGAAATCCTTCAAAGTATTCTGAGATAAATAAATAGACAGATAGATAACAAAAAAATTCAATGTACATACATAATATACTGCAGAGAAATGTTCTATTTCTTAGATATTCTGCTTGGCTACGTTTTTGTGATTACACGACCTAAACACTTACGTCTCCTCACCGTCTGCACGTACCAAGAAATAATCTCATTTTCATTTCAGTTGCATTTTTTTGTCAGAGGATTAAACGGATTATATTTAAGAGGAGTTTGAACTTATTTCAGTTTTTTTCTGGGGTGGGGAGAATTCTGACTGGACTGTCATCGGGCCTTGACCTTATTTAGCCATGAATCATCAGAGCCTGAGGGAAATATTTTCTTCTGCCTTCAAAGGGGGTCAGAAAACCTCGCACTAACCCCTCACTTGCCTCCCTCCTGCCAGACTGCTGGGTTGGGGAGAACAATCTACCCTCCCAATCTTCTCTTCGCTTTGCTTGGCAGAAAACTATTTGCAGAATCATGGGTCATGTGTAATGATGGTAAGGAGTACCAGACGCTAGTGAAAGCAGATGTAATTTAAAAATAAAGTGAAATTGAACAGGCAAGAAGAAAATAACCATATAACTAAGACTGCTTGTGAATTCTTTACTTGTCAATAGTACGTAACCCGGTTTGAAGCAGTTTAGTACAATTACCGTAGCAGCAGCAGCATTAGCAGGAGTAGTGGTAGTAGTAGTTGTAGTTTTTGTTGTTCTAAAAAAGGTACGCGTGGCACTAGTAGTACTAGTAAAGATAACAGTAATAGTACAGTAGTAGTTGTCATTGTCATCATAATGGTAGTACTAGCCTTAGAAGCAGGATTTTATTCATTGTTTGTGGCAGCAGAAAAGTACCGTCATACATGTATCAAGTGAATGTTCTACAATAGTTCTACACTGATTGCGTCAGAACACGTCCATTCAAAAACGTTCTTGAACTGTTTACACAAGCTCTTTGTAATAGAGTTCATTAGCATGACTCCTTTCCTTTACCCTACACATCTCTCCTTTCTCTTTTCCTTCTGAACGTAGGCCTATAGGCAAGCCCATTGAATGTAAGCACACCATTCAATTAATAGGCAAGGCCATTGAATGTAAGCACACCATTCAATTAATATGCAAGGCTATTGAATGTAAGCACACCATTTAATTGATAGGCAAGGCCATTGAATGTAAGCACACCATTCAATTAATATGCAAGGCCATTGAATGTAAGCACACCATTTAATTGATAGGCAAGGCCATTGAATGTAAGCACACCATTCAATTAATATGCAAGGCCATTGAATGTAAGCACACCATTTAATTGATAGGCAAGGCCATTGAATGTCAGCACACTATTCAACATATAGGCAGGTCATTGAATGTCAGGAAGCCACTGAATGTACCCCTTAGGTAGACCACTAAATCTAAGCAGGCCATTGTATGTAGGCAATTGAAAGCCAGTGACTGTACAGGTAGACCATTGAATCAAAGCAGGCCATTGAATGTAGGCAAGCCATTGAATGTATAGGCAGGCCATTGAATGTTACAGAAGACATACAAAGAAGGCAAACAGGCATTTTGCTTGAGACAGACAGTGTACATCCCTGTGTCTACATTTTATTGGAGTCAAATTTTTAAAATAGTGCTTACAAAAAACAAAGTTAGCTGAAGAAAGCTTCTAGATCACAGTTCACATAATGAGATAAGACAGAGATGTAGAAACTTTGCCAGGAAAATTTTACTCAGGAATCTAATTTAGTAGACTTGCTACTAAATAACATAATGGTAACAGTAGTATTTTGGGAACAATCTTCTCACCCTCAGCATATATCAAGTTATCAATTATGTTTTATGCCCAACACACTTTTGGTACTTGGTACTGTATTCAATTCAGTTTTACAAAAAGAGGCTAAATTTCATCTTGTCAGGTTATTACTCACATCAGAGCCTATTTTTATTATGTGAGGCGGGAAATAAAAACAAGGTTGGAAAAACTTGCTGAAGACTGTGCAAGCTGGAAAAACATTGACACGAATATAAGTATGTGGGACAATGGAATAAAATACCATTTGTGACAATTCTTACAGAACACAACTCACTGAAAACTATGCGGTTAAAAGGCAGTGTTTAAATGATACTGGGGAAAGATTTTTTTTTCTTACTTGTCTTTAGATATCAATGTCCATTTTTCCAGCAATGATAAGATTTCAAAGAAACTGAATGAAATTGCAAAAGAGAAGCTATAGTCACTGTCTGAACATTGTAAAAGTGATTATCTGGTAGAGACCAGACAGCTAGCCTTGTTTACTCTTTTATGCTCAACTCCATCTGGACTGGTGGGACAAGGGCCAAGTTTGCTAGTAAACCAAGAGTTCATTATCCATCTCAATATTTCCATAAACACCCCATAAAACCCTGTTGATTTGTTTTGAGAGTCCCAAGGTAGCTCCATCCCCGCACCAAGGATACCCAAAGTTAAACATTTGGGCAAGGACGAATTTTAGATGTGCACAAAAATAGAACTCTGTTGCTAGAGCACAATGTATACATCATGAGAATCAAAATGTCTTTGTACTTTTAAAAGCCCATTAAGTTATGATTAGCTTCATGAAAAAAAAAATGGAATACACAAGAAGGTTGTGCAGGGAGGTCAGATGGTTTGTCTCATCTCCTTGGTTGTTTTCTACTCATGGAGAACATTTTAGCTTGCACCTTGATTTTGTAGATTCGAACCAAACCATGCCTCTCCTTAATGTCTTTATGAGAAAAGATCCTTTTCTTAATGTTTTCTTGAGCTAATTTTTTTTTTTTTTAAACACAATAAAAATGAGTGATCAAACCTTCTTTTCTGTATGACCATGGAGAACCAATTAGCTTATCATAACAATCATAATAAAACTTGGAGTGTTAAAACAGTAAACATTCACATGTACTACTACTATTGGTAATAACAAATGATAGGTTAAAAAAAGATAAGAATGAAAAAAAAACAGAACTAGAAGCAACCCCTTATTCCCCACCCCACCCACCCCTCAGAAAAAATAATAATAAAATAAAGAGGCAAGATCTTGCCAGCAAACAGACCCTTAGTATGAAAGGGGTCTGCTTCACATCATTCAATACTTCTTGTGCATACAAGATGTCCTTTTGTCCATTAAAACCCTTGAGCATGCTAAAGGCAGATACCAACAACCCTGTTCAATTTGCTGATGAAATCCTATTAAACGGCAAACTTGGGCGTTTAGCATACAAAATCCGATTAATTCATTTTCGGCATCCTCTAATTCTGGATTCTGGGCACGGATACAAGCCTCTTAGAGAAAACGTTCATGCTCATTATATCTTCTCAAGTCACAAGAATTATCCCACATAATAAGATTACACCAAAGTAAGACTGATATACAAATAGTGTAACAATAGAACAGTTTTTCCTACAGGAAATGAAGCATTTTACATTTGTATTTACAGAGGTATTTCAGAATATGTTAAGAAGTGGCTACTCCTAACTATTGAGACACAAACGATGTACATGTAACTTAACTGAGTTTAAAAGTATGTCCAAATGTATTGTTGTATTATTTGAGGGAAGCATAAAACATGCTTGTAGTCCCTGGACTGGTATGTGGGAAAAATGTAGCTTGAACTTATAAAAATCAATCATGAGTCCACTGATCATTTTCAAACCTCCTTTGTACATTGTGGTTCATGTTCACCAAGAATAATGCAAAATTGGCATGATAAACCATGGCAGAAAGACATGAATCTAAACTGTGAGCCAATTTTGAGTGATCGACTACATTCAGGCTACTTCTATTCTCATGGCTGCATGGCAATGCTGCTGCTAACATGACAACACTGTTGGCTGAGTGGAATGGACATAATGAAAATAAGTTGCACAGCAAAAATAAACACAACATACACCCTAACCTTTCAAGTAGAACCCTCTCCCGTGGCACAGGGTAGATCCCCTGAACAGCTCATAAATTGCTCACAGCAAATTGCATTCTACGCTTTGCAGAGCAAGGCTCGGTCAAATCATGAGAAAGGCAATTCATACCAATTTACTGGAACAATGTTTTCATACTCCCAGAAATCTCTGCCGAGGGAGTCTACAATATACAAATCACATCAGGACATTGGGTATTCTGAACAGACATCTTTCACGTCTGACTACAATACCTGAGGTGAGGCAAGAATCACAAAAATATCATAAAACAAATTCGAAGAGTAAAAATGTGGCTATAAAATATATACATGCAGAAAAAGAATTCAGCAAACAGATAAATAAAGACTTTTTGACTGAATCGAAAATATATATCACTTTCTTAAAATAGCAACCTTTAGGCCTAATTCTTGAGAAAGAGTTTCACTGATACATCTCTACAGAAAGAGACTTAAGCAAAAATATGATTACATATTTTCTTCTTCTTAGAAATAAAATCTTCCTATTATCTTTAAGATCTGTCCTCCTCTCAGACAGTTTGGTTATATATATACATTGTACTATCATTTATGGTACTAGTATTAGTATTTGTAGTTGTATCATCATCAGCATTATTGATATCATTAATACTATCATCACCATCACTGTTGTTGTTTGCTGGTTTGTTTGTTTGTTTTTTTTTTTCTTTTTCATCTTTAAGGGGTAGGTGGCTTTACTCCAACTACAATCTTTCTTTCTTGTGTAACTTGAGGGTATGAGATAAAGTCAAAGATGAAAACTTGCCAACTTACAGCAGGCTTGCATCAAGGCAAGTGGATATATACACTGTGTCTCTTCACAAATGCCCAGAGACAAGTCCCGCTCCTATCTCTTTTCTCACTCATAGTACAGAGTCAGCAATAAAGCTGCTATCTTCAGTTTCAAGTACCAGGCCGAAGAAAGCCGCAGAGAAATGTATTTTCATGAAAACATTGACAGCCAGACAAAGAAAAGAATTGGATTTTTGGCTCCTGTCTATCTTAACCACTAATAATGTCGAACTTGAAAGACAGAGTCATAAATTAAGAAAACCTAACATTCATAAATCACTTCACATGCCAATCCTTACCTCATTTTAGGCCTTCAGCTTGTTAGACGTAAATCATTACATGCTTATCTCTGTGAATTCTTTTGGTGGAGAGATTACCTTCTTCTATTGGAATTCACTGCATCAAATGGAAATTATTTAATACACAAAGCAAGATCTCCAAACTTCATGATAACTGTATCAGTTGTGAACCAACCTGATAGATATTATAAACATTATAGTAAGGCCAAAAAAAAAATTTGTTGCATTGGCGTAACCCGCCCGACCCTAAAAATTCCGCCGACCCCATTTTTTTTATTATTTTTTTTTGCTATCGATATCAAATATCTTGTTGATTGCGATCGCGATCGCACAAACCCGGAAGTGGAAACGGCTCTGGGGATATCGGATGTACGAGGGAGAGATCTAGCGCCTCGCATAAGCCTTCCTTGATCAGTACGTCATCTGTTTCCAACACGGACACGTACTCTAACAAGATTTATTCAGTGTATACATAGCATTCAGACTGCGATGTATTGTGCACAGTTTTGCCATAGGTTTCTTGTGTGGAGAACTTACACGAATCTGTATATGTGGGACTGTAATAGAGATCACCGTGTGCGATGAAAAGATTGTACATATGGGTCAATTTGCATCTATCTTATCTAAGTCAAAATAGTAAAATATGAAGTGAAAACATTCAGGATAGGGATTTCAACATCTTTAAATTCTGTGAAGGGGTATAATTCCAGTAATATCGGCCTCATAAATGATTTGTAGAATAGATGAACACAGCACATTCGGTGCAGCAGTTGTAACTGTTTACTGAGCTGAGCACGAGTTTTACACGTAAAATGCAGGTAGCAAAAAAAAAAAAAAAAAAAAAAAAAAAAAAAAAAATCCGCCCGACCGACCCTATTTGAAAATCTCATGTTACACCAATGCAACAATTTTTTTTTTTTGGCCTAAGTAAAACACATATGACATGAAACATTGTGTTTCCCATTGAGAGTCAGAACACAGAACTAGGTTCATTCTATAAGGGGATTCTGACAACATTAAAAATGATATGTTTGAGCTGTTTATTCACACAGAACAAAAATTTGAGAAGTTATTATATAATTATGGCAAACACAATTGGCAAGACAGTTTGCTGCATGCAGCTATAATCAAATCATAAAGATAACCAGGCTAGCTGCAAAGCTACAATCTCACTTTGGTGTGAAATTATTCTGGTGATGGATCAAGTGACTTTTGGTAGTTGCCTAGCAATTCTTGCCCAAAATTTTGTTACCGGCAGTGTGAATGGCCCTTCTGTAACTCCTCACTCTGACCCACAGGCTCAATGTGACATTAATGAGATGACATGATTGTGGGTTTAGACTTCACCTCCAGACCACTGCAGACTAAATGAAATTTAGTCTGCACGAGGTTCTAAAAAAAGAGATCATTTCTATTTCCTCTATACCTACAAGCATATGAATTTCTTTAAGCTCTCCAACAAACCTCTATTAATATCACTTGTAATCTGTCAATGTCACAATGCTTCTGGAAATTCTAGGGTCATAAAAGGAATGCCTTCATCTCTGACTCTACGTGTCAATGAGTCAAACATGTACAAATTTCACACATAAACACATAGACCTATGGGCAGGTAACAAAATATGGTATGCAGAGGGTTAGATCTAAGTTAGCAACTTGCCACACTGAAGAAAGAAATCATTCACATTTCGTACCACCACATCAATAACCATGTCTGGGACTAAGGTCAACTGCATGGCCTGCAGACTGCATATTGAAACAGAGGGGCAAATATCGTATGTTGACAACTTCAGGCTCATTACAGCCACATAGTTTGTATTACATCAAACACCTCTGGTGCTTGGCTGGCAGCATATTCTCTTTCCTCTACTCCTTCTCTTCATACTGCTTGCCCTTGAATGGGGAAAAAAAGATGAGAGCGAGTATACCCAAGCAGTGTTTGGCATTTGACGAGAGCTATGTACTGACAGAAAGGGCAGTTTGGGGGAGGCGTATATATCTTAGCCTGTGGCAATTTGTGTCTGGAGCAAGAAAAGTGCAAGTAAAACATGGATTTGTTGATTGTCAATAGACGGCCGGAATAGAAGGGCGCAGAAAGAAGATAAGCTCTGATAACAACGGACCGTGGGGGTGAACATGAAGCAATCTAGCGGAGGTAGAAGAATCTGATTCTAAGGGACAGAGACTTGTCACAGTGATTTATTGTGAATAAGTTTAAACATTTAACGCTACTTTCTAACTAAGATTTTCATCTTATCATGACAATTAAGTTTATACTAAACATAATGCCTGACACCAACTACAATGATCATTCCAGTGGGCTAATACAGGAGAAAAAAAAGACACTGGAAATGCTACATATTGTGTCTTGATCATATTCAATTCCAGAATCATGTTAAAATGATTTTTGTGTTGGACGTTGATTGATTTACAGAACTGCTATCACACCTCACCCTATGCGAAACAGTTACATGTAAAATTTCACTATAGGTATTGAAAAACATTTTCTCTGAAAACAAATCCCCTCTTGTATGATTGTATCAATCCCAATACATCACTTTACAGAATACCAGGGGAATGAAATGGCCACAGGAAACACCTTTGAAAAGTTTCATTAGTTGTACTGATGGATGGATATTGAAATGGGCATGGAATTGTACCTTTCGTTCTCGACACATTTCTAGCGCTCATAATGCATGCAATCCATCAATTTCGCACCTCTCATTTCATTTGAAATGCACCTCATACAACTCAACATTTAGAACACCTTTCTTATTCCTAGCACAGGTTCTAGAAACAAATTGTGATCCAATATCTCAATGTGAAATGAGGTACTTTCCCTTTCTGTTTAGAACATTCTTATTTTTGTTCACCTCCTTTGTAGCCTTGAAATATTCAGGTTTTTAAAATGTATCTAGTAAAATGTGTCCTCAGGATGCATTTCTGGCAATATCCAACACTTGAAACAGTAGAATGCAACACTTTCTTTGTTTTGTTTTGCTTTATGCTGTATTGTTCTTATTGGGGGCAATAACTTACAGGTAGGAACCCTTGTTGCAAAGCATCTTGGGATATCTGCACCTGTACTGGACTCATTGCCATTGAACAGCTCAAGAAGTAGGCATATCAAGTAGCTACTTTTCAACATGCCAGTTACAAAAATACCTGATACAAGGAATTCTTCAACACACCATATATGCCCTAAATGGTAAAGTTTGTGAAGGAAATAAATTTGAAGATCACCTCAGTATCTCATTCATAGAGGATTTGTGGTTTCAGCAAACAGTTTTATCTATTCCGACACTATCTGCTACCCACAGACAATATGTTGATGCAAATTGAAAAAGCATGTAGATGAGATCGGCAACAGCACACTGTGAATTTCTACAACTCCTCAGTCGTGAGTAAAATATTCTGTCAAGATTTTTGCTAGGCCCACAGAACAAAGTAGACAGTGCAGCGTCAATTTATAATAGATATAGCAATGACAGGGAAAATAAACCAAGGCAAAAATGTTTCAGCGCTGCCTCGCTGCGAAAATTCAACTTATTATATTTCACTTGCTTCCCCTCGAATGACACTCAATTTGATTGCCACTTTTCTTTTTCTTTTTTCAAACAACCTCTGCATGTAATGGGCAATGCACAGGCAATTTCTGCGAAGAAGACCTATATGTATCAATTTCAGCCTTTAACATTTGTCACCATTCTATTTCATTCAATCTATATCAATGCACACGGGCTCTCATTTTGATTCTAGCGAAGAGGAACAAAGAGCAAGCTGCAATATACATAGAAACATATCTTATATTCTTTTTACATACATGATTACGTGTGTGTGTTATATAATTAAACATACTTAGACCTACATAAATGAACACTGCAATGTAGTTTTTTGAGCACTGTGTAATTTGTACCTATGACTCTATTTTCATAAAGTTTAAGTTATGACTGTACATTTTATTGGATGATGATTACATTTTAATTTGAATGAAATGTTAATAAACATTGAAAAAGAAATACTTTCGAGCAACCTTCTCATAAAGTTAAATATTTCAAATGAAATGTATTTATAATGGTGGTGGGTAGGCAGGCCACTGCAAAGATTCCAACCTGATATTATCAAATTTGTGCTGTTAGATATGAGACTAATTTGTAGAAGAGTTTGGCAATAAGCGTCATACTTGAGAGTCACGAGTATAGAAAGAATAATGAAGAAAATACAAAACCACTGAAGCAAGGATTCACTTCATGTGACAACACAAACACTGCAATTTAACACGCTGGGAAAATATACAGGATTTGTACTCAAGGGGGAGAAAAACAACAGTTTCATATCCAGAGAGCGCTCACATCAGTTTGCAAATTGGTCCCACGACACACGCTGCGAGATTGATTAGACTTACCACCAGTGCCAATCAAATCCTTAAAGGTTAGCTTGTACTGCCGTGCACTCTATGCTTGCTGGTGTAATATATATTTTTCTAAAAATAATGTGTGAACGCAGTATGAGAAATAAAAGACTGTCTATTAAAGGCTCTCTCTCTCTCACAAAAAAAATGGTGTACATACTTTTTCTTTTTTTTTTCTCCCTCTATATATAAATGAATGAATATAGATGGGTAGCCCAGATAGATAGATAAATTTAGATAGATAGGCAGATAGAGTGATATTGTTTATACTTTTATATGATATATGAATGGAGAAAACAAGTGTTCTGCTTCAGTTTAATTTGTCCACACAAATAATAAGAGAGAATGAAATAAAAAATGTGGCAAAATGTTATTCTTCATACTATCTGCCTTAGGCACTTGTCCAGGACTTCATCGACCTCAATGATGTGCTCCTGCGTCATTCTTCTCTTCATCTTCTTCACCTTTTTTTTCTATCTCTCTCTCTCTCTCCTTTGTCAATCTCCTTTTTACTCAATCCTCTTCTCCCTCACATGTTTTGTTTGTTTGCTTTTACGTTGCCATGCAACCAAGTTGGGCCCTCACTGTGACGCACTGTGCAGCATCACTGAAGTGTCAATGAAGTTATTCCTTAACAAGGAGTTTGGCTGCAAACTTGGTAAATAACTTTTTTTTTTCTTCGGTATCTATTCTATCTTCTCCTGTACATGTGCTTCATATTTGTTTCATATACACTGAGGAGTGGCTGCTGTGCCCCATGTAAGCCAGTGTATCATGATGTGGTATTAAAATTGGAATAAGCTCTATTATTACTTTAGATATTTATGGCACATACATTTACTTAATATAAATAGATACCATGCGAGTTTTCTCACTTCCTACCTTGATTTGGATCAACCCGTTGAGGACGGGCTGATGTTGCTACAACACTCATCTCCCATAGACACATGCCCGAGTATACTTGGGACTCGTCCTCAAGGGGTTAATCACGCATGTACTTGGCTCTTTGTCCTTTCATTTATCTTCAAATCTTCATCAAAACATCATATTCTACAATCCGAGTGTGAATAATCAAAGTATTTCACAAATATCTCCCCTGACTGGGAATTTGGTAAATATTTCTTTTGAGATGAAAAGGAAAAATCTATAAATGCAGTGAATACACAAGTCATTCATTCCCACACCAACAAAACAGATCTCACCGAATAGGACTGATGTGTATTTCTGGAGCACCTGTTGCTTCAAAAAGTTTAATTTTATAGGGAGATTGAAACCAAACTCAATGGAAAACCAGTATTTGAACAATCAAAACTTAATTGCAAGTCTTCATACTGCAAGTTCTTGAGACAATCTTTTCTTGGCAGGTTTGCATGGAGTCCATCAATACAGATGTAATCATTTTTATTCATTGACAGAGCCTTTGCATCACCAGATAAGAAAATGTTCAATTTGTCCTGAGACTAATTGTGCTCCCTTAACTTTCTAACTTGTGTCACTGAAAGCCAAATAAGCTTTCTGAATGTCTTGTTCTGGTAGAAGGCTTAATAAAGCAACTAAAACTGAAAATACTGTAAAGCAAGATATTTTCGCAGCATGAACTTTACACTAATTGGAGCCAACGCCACTTTATATGGTGTAAAACTTTTGTAAATTGTCACTGGCATTCAATGCATATAGTGAAGACAAGAATTTTCGCAAAATGGCTCTCGCGAAATTCATGACATTAAATTGCAAGCGAACATTCCTGGTTTTACAGTAAATCAAATGGAGCAGTGCATCAGTTGGTTAAATATCATGAAATTAATTCTTATTTCTCCATGTTAATTCTGAAAGATCATCCAATGATACGATCAGCTACGTAAACTGTAAATCATCCCTCACATTTTTAAATGAATCCTCTACTAAAGACAACTTCTAAATCCATCATCTCAGGATTCCAATTATTTACCTTCAAGCTCCTATCTTATATCTTTTCCTATTCTCAATTTAACACCGCAGTAGGAGTGAATTTCTCACAGACCTCCGGTCAGCTTCAGGCCAGCAGGATGCCCTGGAAATAACAGGGTGCTCTTCCCACGTTAGGGCTGCTCGCTTTAATTAAGTAAGTAATACGAAGCAAGCAGCCGTTCCACCATGGTATGCCACCAATCTGTGCCTCATACCCGTCTCTCTGCACAGCTGGGGGCGGTTGGTCAGCGGGCTGAAAGAGGCCAAGATTTATTGAACCAGCTGCTATAAAGGTTTACTGAGGAACTTAATTTGCTCTGACATCTTTGGGCAACTGGGACAGGATGATGTTCTCATTACTCAATACCGTTTTTTTTTTCTCCTATCAATTACGATACGATCTTAATATCCAATTTCTAAAGATGAGCAGAATGGCTGTGAAATATACAGGATAGTCAAATGCGAAACCTTCACAACTCCAAATTTCCAGATGTCAACTGAAAATATATTTATATATAAATATGTATATACCTAATACTTTACAGCATCTCTTCACATTGTCTTGAGGCAGAAATGGAGGAGAAGAAATAGCAATAAAATCTGACTGGGATAAATGTGATTGTTTTCAAGACAAATACCTGCATTACTATTGCAAAAACAAGGCACATATTTCAGTACATTAGCTAGACTTTGATATGGTACATTCGATGGGGGCTTTGATATGTAACATTTTCCTTTTTGATATGTAGCATTCTCCCTGAACAGATCTACAGAAGATAGAGGAGATGGCTCAGGAGATTTAAGAGGATGGACGATGGGACGAGAGAGTTTGACCACAAAAAGCCAGAGACTGATATCAGCCACAGCTGTTCCACAAATATTTTAGACATTACCACACAAAGGTGCTGCTGCAAGGCCACTCCACTGTCAGGACACATCACTGCCACCTCCCCCAGACCTCTGGCTGGGATGAACGTGGGAGGCTGGTGTGGACACATCCCAGCAGACAGCAGCGCCTGTGGAGGCGATTCTATAGCTCCCTCTATGTGCATACATCACCAGCTCTTGACATGTCTTCCATCAACTCCAGGGGAGAAAAAATGCTGCCAATCGAAATTCTAGGCATCCCAGGAATGGCTATATATAATCGGCAGGCTTTGGGGGCCAAACCCGCTCCAGCCTTAGCCATAATGGCCCTCTCAGAAGATTTTATAGCTTCCTCTTAGTAATCCACCTCCTACATGTCTACAGTAGAGGCTGGGGACAGTAACACCATACATCATCAGCCCTGGGCACTCCTTGGGGCTTGAGGGTGTTTTTCAGGGATGAAAACATTACCATGGTAACCCATCCCCAATGCCCAAGAGTGGGATGAAAGGGTAAAGTTGGCCTGAAAGTTAAGAATCTTTTTACAGGGATGCCCCCAAGTTAGAGGTATGCTATCAGGACAAGGTGATGCCTTCTTTCAAAGCCTACCCCACCTTAGGGAAGGATTTGATACTAACCCATTACATGAATTCATACAATCAGCTCCCTGGTGGGTGTCACTGGAAATATGAGCATATGGTTTTGATCTACGAGGACAAAATGGCTACATCACAAGGACAGTGCTCTTTGTGCTACAAATCCTTTTTTACTCTGACGGAGGTTTTAAGGGTAAAGACAAAGGACTATATAGGGCTTTTTACACTTGTGTTTCTTAACCCCGGACTTTCTCTGACCCAGGACTATCGTTAGTCCCGTACTAATTTTTTCAGCTTTTTACACTCGCCAATTAGTCCCGTACTATCTCTTGTCCGGGGCTAAGGAGAAAACTGACCTTTTTACACTCGTATTTCTTAGCCCCGGACTTTCCAAACCTCATGAATATTCATAATTACGCTGTGTACTGTACACGTACAAGCATGCACCGGCAGCACTTGATTACCTCGTTTCTGATTGGTCAGTGAGGGTCGGACTTCGTCTCCGTCGCTTAGCCCAGGATTATTTTTTCGTTCTGTTTACACTCACTTGCTTGGCACCGCAATTGCGGTGCTAACCCCTGCTATTTTGCAGGGCCAGATAGTACCGTACTATCGGTGGGGCTAGCCCACTTTGGCAAAAACGAGTGTAAACAGAAAGTGGGCTAAGGATAGTCCCATACCAACGGTGGGGCTAAGGCCCCCCCTTAGCCCCACCGTTGGTCCAAGGCTAAGCAAAAATTCACAAGTGTAAAAAGCCCTTATGAGAACTGGTTATCTCTTCAGAATAGCATCCCTTGAAATCTTCAGTTAGTAAAGAAGTGCTTTATCAACTGAATGATGTTTCTGTCACTTTTTCCCTTCTAAGTTCTATTGGATACTATAGAGTTTCAATTATTTTTTAACAAGGTATTCATTCTGCATGAAGTTATCATATTGCTGTCTGGGGCAAATTATTTGTATAGGGCCCCATTTCTCTCTCTCTCTCTCTTCTTTTGATCTTTAAAATAACAACAACATATCATATTTCAAGGGAAAATAAGAAAAAAGATATTACTAATTCGAAATATGATTAACTTTAATGTCAAAATATTAGCATTCTCACAAATTTGACTGATTTGATTCAATCTGACTATCAGATATCTAAAATACCTGTTCTACCCCACACTAAACTAACAGTAAGAGTATGACAAGCACCAGATTTATTTACCATCAAGAATAGCGAGCCGGAAATTTACAGACCTGACTTTGTTATGCACTGAATGGGGTCATGGAAAATATGTGCCCTAAAAGTCAGCATTCCATCCAGTACAGTTTAAGAAGAAATGAGAAGTGAAAAACAGATATGACATGGGTAGACTGCCCTTTCCCTGACAAAAGCTTTCCTTCACAACTTTCACCAAATTTTAAATGACTACTAGTAGTAATGTATCTACAGCAGGCCCTATATAGCATCTAGAGCACTGTGGCTGCAAGTACCCAATGTCTGTCTGTTGGAAATTGAACAATTTCCTAGATTTCCGTAATATTCTAAGGCTCATTCAAATGCACCAAGATGACATCAATCAATCTTCACATTGCCTCCAACACCACTGACGTAATTTGCAAAGTTTCTGTGTGAACTTTGCAAACCAGCCATACACATATCAAAGCTTCATCGAGTTGTTTGGAGCCATCCCCCTCCCCCCTCCCTTTCAATATTTTGCTACTGAGAGCCCTATTTTATCTTCACCACCAGGAAGGTAGGACTACTGCTCACAAAACTAAAGACATCCTTGAAGCAGCAATAGAGAGACAAAAAATGGCCTGTAAAACCAGCATCCAAGCTACTCTCTTTACTTTCTCCTTTAACCACCCCCCCCCCCCCCCTTCCTTCCTTTCTTGCTATATAACCCTTCAGTCATTTTTACCCTTCCTTGCTGGCTAGTGGCTAGCTGGCCCTCAGTATCCCAGTATTCAATGCTAATTCCATTGCTATTGATCCACAGGCATTCACCCTACAGACTAGGAACCAGTCAATGCCAACCATACAGACAGATCGTTTCTTTTCTCTTTCTTCTTATTATTATCCTCTTATCCATTTTCCCCTCTCCATTCTTTCCTGTGTGCATAATAAGTCTTACATGTCCATGCATCCAAGTTACAACCTCCCCATCTACTCATCTTCCAATTCCAACTCTACTAATCCATCCACCCATCTACTTCAACATGTACAATTCATACATCATATAAAATATCTATGAGAAAATTTTTTTCCATTTTGTCTTCCTATTTAATCTATTATATGCACATATTTTTTTTTTGGAAATGTAAAAAAAAAAAAGAAGTGATCTACAGTCAATCCTCTCCTATTTTTTTTTCTTCATGCAAACCTCAGCTCACTCTCAGTAAAAATGGCCTATGAAGTGTGATCTGAATCAACAGTAATTGTGTTAATGCCCAACTTGACATAAAATGTATGAATTAAATAATGTTCAAGCATAGACACAACATATGGGCACTGAATTCTTCACAACTCTGAAATGAAATAACTAAAAGAAAATAAATGCATAAAGAATTCAAACACATACCCCATGAATCCAGAAACTAAAAATTTAATTATGCAGATCAAGAACTCTCATCAGTGAATAAATTCTGCTTGATTTTTTTGTCATCAATCTGATTCTCTCACAGCAGTTTGACATCCTCTCTCCCTACCAATTCACATTACGGATTTTAAGTGCTTGCAGTTTACAACAAATGATGTCAAAGAGCAAGGAAAACTTTTCAGTATATCCTCTCTGCACTTAAAACCAGCGCAAATTATTATCCTGCACAGTGCAAAAATGACTGCTGTAAAAATCCTTCTACAGAACTATTCACACAGCAAACAGTATCAACCAGGCACATTGTGCCATACACTTCAATGAATTTGGACAGGATATATCAACAACCTGCCATTTAAGAGAAGAAAAAGATATATCAAATCAACAACATTTCATAGAAATTCTTGCATTTTAATCTTTTGATCACATAGCTCCAGATACCTACGGGTCAGTACAAACCCTTTTCTAGTTTCCAAATTTGCTCCTGTCTTCTCAGCGCGGTCATCAGTCATGTCAAATCATGCATTCACACATTTTGTTACAATTACAGTACAGCTGATGAGGAGGCGTTTACAAATCAGATCCATTTTCTATCCCGATCCATCAACCAAGTTTGCCTCCCCCTCATTATGACGAGATGAAAACCAGGATGATGTAAAAACTAATTTGAGACTGCGGCTTTCTTCCACTCTCAAACACCAATCTAAGAACCGTGAGCATGATTTCAAAAGCAGATATCATCAAGGTAAATAGCACTAGCTAAAACTGCCTATATGCCCCCAAACAAACAAACAAACAAACAAACAAACAAACAAACAAACAAAAACTGGGCACATTGTCAAAAAAGAAGCAATTTTGAGGGAAATGATTCAAAAACTCACTTTTTTACCATACCTCAAAGTGAAGAACTATCAAACTTTGATTTAAAAAAACCTAAATTAAATCAAATAAAAAATTGGAGTGATATTAAAAAATAATAGCAGCAAGAAGTTGAATGTGAGTACCTACGATGAAGTATGTTATCATTAGTGCTGTTTTCACCGCAGTCAAAAATAACACATTTTTGGGTGTGGCAATCCTAACTGCAACCCAAATTTTGAAATTTTTACACTTAGAACAGAATAATTTCTTTTTTTTTCATGAGATTTGGGTAGCCATCGAAACCAGACAAATTTGTATGATTTCTTTTTTCAAAAAGACAAAGTTGTGCAGTGAGAAACAGTGACTGAAAAAAAAAAAAAATTGTATCCCACAATGCACCACGAAAGTCACCCCTTGCAATTCTTTTTACTATATTGTGGCATGCTGTGGTACATTGAATTGGCCCTTTAGACATAGACTGGTAAGCAAACTATTCGAAACAGCTCTTTTAATTTACAAATAATCGTGACCAAAAAAAAGTTGCTTTTTTTTTCTTTTACAGTGAGAACTCTGAACAAAAGATGTGAACCAAATTCTAAAATGTTTGCAATGAGAACAGCACTATTGCCACATTACAGATCATGTTTGGTCATAGGCCTACAGGTACAATAATAGGCCCACTTGAGATTCTCTCTAAAATCTGCCAGTTTGTCAGAAGATCACACTTCTAGAATTAAAATACCTGCATTCAATTTCCACACAGATTGTTTGCGGGAACTGCCATATGTAGTGAAAGTATTCCTGGAATGTCTCTTTCATTTTTACCTTACAATGTAGAGTACTAAGCTTACAATTCTGCCAAAAGACATCAATACATCAATTTCTACAAAAATTTGATGTAGCCGTGGCAGCTTAGGGTTGGTGACCGGATAGGCAGAACAACAACGACAACAACAAACTGTCATCAAAAGGTTTCCTTCTACCCCTCCCCCCCCCCCCTTCCTCATGCCCTGTCGTAAGCAAGGGACGATTATTCCTTTCCCTTTATTCATTTTTAGCTCACTTTACACTTCAAGCAAATTGGTCTGATTCAAAAGATGACAAGAATCTTATCCAGATTAAATGAAATGTGACATAGCACCATCCCTCTTGTAGGGTTAAAATCCCATCAACTCTTTGACTGAGTCTTTGTACTTCTCTGGCTCAACAATAACTAACAAGGAGCGACATCTCGACTGATTAGTTCTGGTCGGTAGAACTCATATGACGTTGAGCGCCACAAAGTACGGTGAATGAAAATGCCTCTTTTCAATTTTGTAAGCTCTTCTGGTTGCACAGATCGTGCTAAGTAGACAAATATATTAAACAAAATGTAACGAGTAAAATTCATTTGTGTTTTTGATTCAAAATTCCAAAGTTATCCATCAACCTGAAATGCTAGTGACTCTACTCATCATTGCTGGGGCCGATACTCCCTACCTGGCATAATTATTATGAATAACTCGCCCCTTCTAGGGATTTAATCCACTCCAAATTGGATCTGACCAGCTGGCCAGTTATCTTGAACTCTGTCATTTCAAAGTGGTCTCTCCCAGAAGTCATTATCTTGCTTATCAACTGAGCAAGCCTTTTTTCTGACTTTCTTTTTATTTCACATTAAAATGAAGATGGGAGTGTTTTTCTCTTGTCATTGTTTTTTTTTTCTGTTGGCTGATTCCACACTCACTCTCCTCCAAATGAGTTTACACTGACCCTTGTCTTCAGGTAAGAATACAGTTTGGTGTACATCATCTGCAAAGCTTGGGAATATTATTCATACAAGAATTTGCTAACATATGATAATTCATGTTTTATTCAAATCAGGTAAACCCTTCCCAATTCAAACACCACATATTATTTTACTTATAAATTTTTAATTTCCTGGGTGAATCTCTTTCAATTTGCAACTTAATCTCTTCAGCTTTCATCTATCCAGTTCGTACTGTTAGATTCATGAGTAAAATATTTGTCTGCATCTATACTATGTTCCTTTGTTATGTTCTTTCTCTACAATGATAAAACTGTGGTTCAGTGGTTGAGGCTCAGGACTTTCAACTCTGAGGTCCCAAGTTCAAATCCTCCCTACTGCACACATTATCAAGACAGCATTTTTCTTTTCAGATTTAGAAATGTTCCTCATCTCTTCTTCAATGTGAATAATCAGGATCCAGGCAATGTTAGGGAAATATTACTTGGCTGATCCTGCCCTGGTGCAAAACAAGAAAAATATTAAAGAAGCTACCCTTGTAAATAACACCGTATTACCATTATCATTATTGTCCCTCGATCCAGTAGATACGGATTTGAATTTCATCAAGCAAGCATAGAGCAGAACACATACACTGGCTCTAAGATAAAACAAGCATCCAAATTGGTGATGCTAATGCCGGCAATGTATGCCATATTTTGCCTTATTCACCGACTTTGACAAATGGCTGATGATTGTGAATGTGAAATTTGAGGCGCTGTCTTTTAAATCCTATCCCCACCCTGCCTGCATGGCTGAAGTTCCCCCTTAGCTACTGAGTGAGCTTTTATTGCCATTTCTAACAGGAAAAGAAGCCGACCAGCAAATTGGCACCATCGCTGAAAATACAGAGATCAGCATTTTAAAAAGGTCTAATCCATCAGGAGCTCTCAAGCTTTCGTAGCCTGATGATGGGGCTTTGAAGAGATACAACATTTGCTTCGCATTGAAATTCATCGATGAAACACATGAGCATAAAACTCAGCAAGCACAGAATTCATAGAGTTTAGGCATGATGTTTCCACGCTTGCTCCTCTCTACATAATGAAGTTAAGAGTCTGAAAACTCATTTGATTAAAAGATGTTTCAGTCTCATGGGCCAATGGTTTAATTTGGCAGGTCTGTGATAGAGTGGGAACATGTGCCTGCATCAATGCAGAAATTGTCAGTTTACTGTCCTGTATCTCATACTACTTACCTCAATTTTTCATTTCTGAAGGGAGTTTCTGTCAGAAATTAGGGCTCCATCACATCATCACATACAAAGACTTCCTACAGTAATACCTTGCAACGATACTAGTTACCATAGCAACAACTAACCAGTTTTTCAGAATTATCAGCCTTTGCTATTCTTGCAATAATGCTATGATACTGAAGCATAAAGTCTTTTAAGCAAAAAGTACCCCATTCTTCTTACTTTTTTTTTTAACAATGTACAACATGACATGCATTTTTTACCTAAAGCATCAAGTAAATTTATGCACAAAGTAAGTAAATTAGATTTGATATTTGGCAAAGTGACAGTATTATGGGTATTACAAATGTAATGAACGTCAATTACTCAACTAAAATAGTAAAAGTAACGATGACTAGACAAGCGATAAGTATAAAAAATGACAAAAAATATACAAGGTCAGAGATCATTCTAATTTATTCTGCAAGGATAGCTCAATAAGTCTCATTTTATGGAGTAAGATACATGTATCAGGCAAAGATAAAAAACTTTGCCACTCATGACTTAACATCAGTTTCTCAGCAAAAACAAAAACAAAAACAAAAAAGAGTACTACAAGATTTCGTGACATCTTCCTCGTGTTCTTTTAAGAGGTGCTGACCTTACAGAAGACGTTCTCTTTAAACCAGCCTCCTTCATGTCGTGTCTTTATCCCTACAAAAAGGACGGAGCCTGATGACATACAAAAACTGGATGACATTTACGGTTAGCTTCCTTTCAATGAGAAGCACTGTCTTCTATCTTCCTGGCTTAGTGAAAAAAGCACTACTCTTAAAACGCTGTCAAATGAAAGCAAATGAAGTTCGTGATTACCTTCAATTTGTGACTCCCTTAGTCTCCTCCCAGTCTCTGCTATGAATAAAATGTTGATGAGTACTGTGACGAGAAGAACAGCTAGCAAAACCATCTGGAGAAGGGAGAAAATAGTAATGTTTTGAGTTATACAACTTGAAACATGAAATGAATGAAAGTATTCTTTTAATGAGAGCAGTGGAGTCTACAGAGTTGTGGGCTTTGAATACAATACAAATTTGCATATAAATCAAGCACATGACACATCACAAAGGGTATGGGGAAGCTAACAAGTATCACTGCTCTTGCTTTCTACAAATTATACATTAACATTATGTCTACCTATTCAAAAATTACATTCACCAGCAGTCTTGCAACCAACTTTCAGCAATCACCAACATTACATATCTTTCTGCTTTCATTATTCAAGCCCATTAACGCATTTTGAAACAGTACTTACGATGCACTAGTGTTTCACACAAGGAATGCTATGACATAATAAGTGACTACATTTGTAGCATTTCTTTACAATTATCCAAGGGAAGAGTGTGTGATAATTATGTGCTTATTTCATATCTAAATATCCTAACTTAAAAAAGAGAACCAATTAACCGATTTAAACTGTAAGAGCCAATCTCAAACAGTGTGCTTGGCATTGAAAATAAGCAGGTCATTTTTACCTGCATTCTATAATAATGAAAACGTCAACTACACCAGCTCTGCTTGAATATCCTCCTGACATTAGAATCACAGACTTAATGAAATCAATACGTTTGATCCATCAATCCAAGAGTTCTTTACAAGGAATTATTGAAAAGCTGTGAAACTAGAGAATACAAAGTACCTCCCCTGTACAGTGCTAGACCCCAAACCTCCAGGACAAAACAAAACTACCACAGCAGTGGCTGAGAATGACACTAGCACACAACAAACAACATCAACAACTTTGAAGTCCAGCTTTTAATATGGTGAGTGAAATTTTCTCCTTCAGCTTTCAGGGATCCTTCAAACCATCCACACTTAGATTCCACCTGCTACCTGCTAAGCCTTTCACACCAATCTTTGTATTACCTGCTACATGTCACCATGGAATCCAAGTTAAATCTTCAGATTCCTGAGCTTAAACATCACGAATGCTCATACCAAAAACAGTTTCATATTCTCTCTTTCACTTTCCCCATTTCTCTCTCTCCTCCTCCTCCTCCTCCTCCTCCACTCTCTTCCGCCTCCATCCCGCATCCCCCTCCATCAGGCACCCTCCTCCAGCCTACCAGCCGACAGACTTGTCTCTCTACACCCCCTAATCCCACTCCTGACACCAATTCCGCCGTCCCCTGGTCTTGACATTTTCCCTCATTAATGAGCCCCATTTAGTCAGCTCTTTCATGTTTCAAGAGGGAAAATCAGGATTAATGAAGGCACGCCACCGGGAGGATGGACGGGGGAGATGGCGGAGATTTGCCGAGTTAAACAAAGCCACGTCACGGCAAAGGGATATTGAATTAATTCCAGGGCTACCAACATAGGTGCCTGCAGAAAACTCTGGTCGATCAAGACTGATACCAGTCTCCCGTTCTCTGATTGGCTGCGGCTAATTCTGCACATAAAGATGTACACTGGTGTGTCACATGATGAGAGCAGACACTGATACATCACCACCACAGGTGCGGCATAAAATTTGTTTGACTGTCAGCCAACGAATGTCTGGCCAATCATTGCAAAAAGTCTCACAGTGTAAAACAATGCTGACACACACCTGTGTAGACATTTGACCAATTCATCACTGTAGTTCATTTTGATCTTTGTACTCATAACTTCTAAGGCAAGTTTTTTAACACTGTACTTCAGTTTTGGTATTCAATGTTGAAGAAGAAACAATACATCTAAAGAACAGCACATTTTTTTCATGATACTGTTCAGTTTGAAGCAATACTTCTCAACAGAGTAACAACAGCTTTGACCCAAGCAAATGCAAGTGGGTCATATTTTTGAGTAGCAAAGTCCACATGTAAAATACATGTGACATAAGAATCAGGCACAATATCCAGAAAAAAAAAAAGTTCACATAATCAGAATTTTTCCAAGAAGTTATGAATCGATTTGCTTCCCAAGTCCCATTGGCAACACAGTTTGGAGAGCTTCTCCTCTCTAAAAGGAAAAATCTGCTTGCAGCATCACATGAAAAATCTCTCCTGACATCCTGTTATCATCTAAACAGACCAAAGATGAGGCTATCGTGAGGAGATTCTACCACGTCATGGACTCTTAGCATCTCATCTCTTCCTTCTCCTACCTCTAGGAAATCTTCCTCAAATCTTCCGCCTCATCCTTCCTGTATCTATCTACCTCATGAAACATTCAGGGCGACAAATTTGAAAGATTCCAATTTGTATCTCGACGCAGGAGATGAATTTCAACTACCCAGCATTGCCACGATATCCCATCTCATCACAATTTCAATTTTCCCTGACATTAGTAGGATAATTAACCAGGGAATGGGATGGGCAAAAAGCCCGCTAAATATGAAGAGTCGCAATCTTCTTGTTACCAGGCCTTAAGTTCAGATTAACATGTTACCTCTCACACAGCTTCAGTGCATTAAGGACAAACACTTTTTGTCATGGTAAAGGTGAATGAACGGTACATCTAGAGTAATCCACAAACCATTATCACACCGGGTGTACGGAAAGACAGGAAAGAGTACTTACAAGGAATGCCTGCCGAAAGTAATGTGCCAAAGAGGTCCATGCATAAATTGATCATTTTTGACACACTCTATCAGCAAGCCAGTTCAGCGTGCCATTAGGGTATTACGCAATTTGCAAATTGGGCCAATTTGCTGAGAAATGAAGTTGGAAATGATTGCATTGCTCACAGCGATGCACAATTTTTTCAATAAATCTGAAACATACTTCAGTTTAGGAATTGATTATGTCATTAGCCTAACCAATGTCATTTTGACAGAATGTTCCCTGGTAGAAAAGGTTACAGAAAAGCCAATGTGGTTTTCTGTATACTAATCTCCTGTCCAATATTAAAAGTTCTCCACTACAGTCAAAACTTTGAACGAACCAGGCTAATTCAGCATATTTATAAGTCAATCAGTTCTCCTGGCAAAAAAAAAAAAAAAAGGAAAAGAAAAAAAATCACCTATCTCATCTTCTAAAAACTTTAACCCAATGAGCATTACTGAGCAATGGTGTGTGTTATCTCCTGTAGAAGAGGCAAAATACTCTGTCCCTCGGATAGGACACAAAATGGAGGTCCCATGTGTGAGAGAGTCACAACCCACGTACTTAAATGACCCTGCTTCATTCAGTCATTGTAAAGAGCAGGTTGCATTACCAGGTGAAGTGGTCTGCCCCAAGTACTCAAACCTGGACCCCACGAATACAGACCAGCTAGTGCAGCGGAATATGGGCTATCCAGCCATCTTTTCAGATGAAAAATGGAAACAAACAAACAAACAAACAAACAAACAAACGTGTATAAACTGTTAGGTAGATTGTCTCCAGAAAGAGACTTATTTTGACTCTGCACTAGGTAAGGATATAAATCAGCCATGGCTGATAAATCACAATGCAGTAATTCAGCTACCCTCATTGCTAATTTTAAGGTATGCGTAAATTGTGGCATGTAAATCACATCTTTGATGTATGCAATATGACTGCACCCCTCAGCTCAAATATCTAGTATGTTTCCCATTACTTCCTCTTTTCTTTCTTCAGCTTGGAAAATTTAGTGATGATCAAGGTTGCCATGGATACGGACGTATACCAAATTCAAGATTAAACTATTGCTTTCCTTTAGCCTAAAATCAAATTGGATTCACCTGCATTGCATTTGCATTCAACAAGGAAGAGTAAAAACAAGCAAAATTAGATGATGAAATACGTAGTGACAAAAAAAAATCAATGGAGTTTGCTCTCAATAATGCTACATTCACCACCTGTATAACACATATTTCTGGGGATGGAGAAAATATGGACTCAAGGATACTCAAATCAACCATCTGTCTGTTCTCAGTGAAGAACAATCACTGATTTCTGTATGTAAATTGTATGAAAAACTTTGGCAAACTCAAATCAAATCAACAACAAATGGAAAAGTGTGACAGGAGAGACATTAGTATAATATCCATGCAAGCAAACACATGGACAGACACATTGCAGTCTGGTTTTACATGAACTGTCCATGCAAGGAGATACAGCCCTTGTTTTTTTTTTTAACCCTTTGCTCATGGGAACTGGAAGTGCTACTTGAGACAGCCCAATGTGATCTGTACTATGAGAGAGATTGGGTTAAATGACAGTATCTCCTTGGCAACCCACTCCTGATTTGAAAACAAAAATGAAACACCAAAGCCCTGATTGATAGAAGAGTGAGCCACATGGGTCATTTCTTCTCATAAATGTACCACCAGTTAAACACAGGAAAACCTGATTGCTGCAAGAATTGTTTCCCAAGATAGTAAAGGCCCTGTTTATGTCTAGATTCTACAAACATGATTGTCAGAAATACCAATTCCTGAGGTGAAATGGGGGCCCAAATGCATGCTGCAAAAATGAAGATAGGATGGGAGTGGGGGTGGGGGGTATCCACATACTTTTCCAGCACTGCATCCAGCAATTAAAAGACTGATACCATTTGTTACTCAGCCGTTAACTGAGTACCAAACAAGCTATCGCAGCCCTTGGCATATGAGGGTCTTGGTGGGCCAAAAGTGGCTGGCTGTGATAGAGGTTTATATCCCCTTTACCTATCTTTCAGGAGGGGGGGGCTACCATTTATCTATCACTCAGACAGGAAGCATGAAAAGACTGATGTAGCTTGATGTATCATGAGTGAGTAGAGAGGACACGACTGAGATTGACTACAGCTCCCTCTCCAGCGAGAACCACTCTTATCGTCACGCAGACAGCCCGTCACATCTAGCTGTGTCTGGTCGCGAGAGGGAAGAGCATGATATCTCGCCATCTGTAATTGCACGGCCAATTGACACTCGGGAGGTAGCACTTGTTCAATTACAAAGAATGCCTGTTGATAGATAAGAGGAGAACACCCCTGGGACGAGAGAGAAGAGCTTGACAAAACTTTCTTCCCTGCATCCCACGTACTGTACATCGATAGGAGGATCTCATATTCGTTATAACAAAAGTAACTTTGAATGTTAAGGACAGCAATGGCAAACTTGTGCAACAGCTCTTCAAATTGGCAACAATTCTTTTTGTCCAAAGTAGGTGTATGGATCTGATATCTGCAGTGCAAATGAGCGCTTGAACAAAGCGCTCAATTGAATCTTGAAATTGGAGCTTTAATAATTGTACAATAGTAAGATAATATTAATGATGATGACATTAATAATAATAACAACAACAGCAGCAACAGTAACAACAACAACAACAACAACAACAACAACAACAACAATTACATTACAAGCAATCCAAAGTGACTACATGGATAGAAGTCCTTCCAGCCACAAGACACCAATCATGGTAGAAAAAGAAGAGAAAAGTCCAAACTCTATATTCACATCTACTGCTGATTACACTGTCTACCATTTTTTTCCAGGAAAGTCTCTGGCAGACACATTGCTCTATACAAGCTGTGAGAGCTTTTTGCCATAGCTGAAATTAGGGCATTATTTCTATTTATTTTTTTTACAAGGCCTATGCAATTTTGATTGACATCTTTTCTATCATCAAGAAGTGTTTCAGCATCAATCACATTACTGTGAAATGAAATACTAGGAAAAGATGAATAGCGGTAGACCTACCCTTAATCACATCAGTGTCACTCAAAGTCCCTTATTTCCTCTATTTACTTTCATCGTTCTCCTCAACAAACTCTTGGGTATATATTATGCCCATCCTACTCTCTCTTAGTAATGTACAGTATTTCCATATACAAATAAGTTCCTCTAACTTTCTATTCTCTGTTTAGCCTATTAAGTCTAAAATAGTTTAGCAGACATCTTTCCTTTTCCGTTTCTCAATTTGTGCTACATTATTTTCTTTGTAAAGTGCATCATCACACTCACCCAGCGTCTACTCCTCATCATTCAATAAAAAAAGTCTACAGCCTTGCTTGTAAGATTGGCACAGTAAGTTTTCTATTGGTTAGGTTTTCAAACTACCTAATTCCAGTTCTGTTCACAGTGGGTATGTCTTTTTCCTCTTACAGTTCAAAATACCATCCAATTTTCTCCACCCGTCTGCATCTCGGCACGAATGTGCACCTCTTACACATCTTGAGTTCATCACACATGCACGCACACATGCACATACACTCTGTACATACACAAATGCACATAAGCAATCCACTTTAATCTTTTCTGCCCAACATTCCTCATATATCTAGCATACTTGTCTTCATCCCCAATTTACTTCAACTCGCTACTCACAACAAAAGAGGAGGCAGATAAGTGGAGCCAAATCCAATCACTTTGTAGCCACAGACACTTTGCACCACTCCAAGACAACGTGACCTTTAAACCCGTCCATCTCCTGTTTGACCATTTATGTAGCGACATGAATATTGACCTTCTCCGTAAAAATGTGGAAGAAGAAAGCGGCCAACTAATTTCCAATTTCCGCCTCGGCACGGACCAGATGGGACGAGGAGAGCAGGTGCACTTTTTGATTCAATTAAATGATGTTTGATTTGGATTTTGTTACCCCTTGCAATCAGTTTGTACACCTCCTCGACCACCAGACCTCCAGGAGCCGTCTGGCAGGATGGAGGAGGTGATGCTATCCTGATGAGTTTTCCCCAACAGAAAATATGAAAGACAAGATAGTTTGTCAAATTTTCAGGCTCATTTTTTTTTTCACAGCTAGGCACCATTAATTTCAATGATAAAGTGGTTTGAATTCCTCTTCTTAAAGTCTGTACCCCTCCCATCCTACAGTAGGTCCCATCACAGCTATTTCCTTCAATTTTTTATTGCTCAGTTTGGAACACCCTATAAATAGTACATGCACAAATATCCTCGTACATACAAAGAATTCCAGCAAGGCCTGCACTGTGCTCCTAGTGCTGTCTCGAGTTTTCATCTTACCTTATTGTATCATTTATCTCCCCTTCTTTCACTGTCTTCTTCTTTCATGCATTAGCATATTTTCATGATCGATGCATATCTTCCACTGTCATTAGTGTTATGGGGATACGATCTTTCAAATCATATTTCAAAGTAATCTGGGTATTTTCTTCTGTTAAAGCTAATGTCTACGAATACATCTTTAAATCTTGAACAATGTATGCATAGGAAACTCAAGGTCCCTGAATTTTTTCCTTGATGTGAACGCATGCCAATGGTTTACTGATTCATTTCTCTAACGGTTCATTCACTTTTTCTTTCACTCATTAATCAGTATCATATTTTCATTCAGCTATTTGCTTCTATCCATGAATGCAGAATTTCTAATCCCTTTTTCTTTCACACTATGTTCAAGGAATCGCAGCTCTTAAATGATCACATGCAATCAATCAGGTGGTCTACTTTGTCTCAACCACCAAATATCTGGAAACGGTTTCCATGGCGATAAGTCTAACAGTTGGCTGTGGGAGTATGGAAGACATCCCTCTATGAGTCACAGAGCCGACTAGGAAAGAGACCAGTATCTCCAGACAAGCAAATGACTTCTAAGGAGCAGGGATGAATGCTCCTCCTCTCCAATCACCCAAGAATTTGGCCCAAATGACCCCCAAATTGACCCAAAATTGCTTCTGAGGTTTTAAAATGTTAAGAAGGAAAGATTCTTCTTTTTTTTCTGATTGTTTTTTACAGTGTGACACCATTCCAGATTCTTGCAATGTTGGCATATTTAGGAACCATGAAGAGAAATCAAAAGAAAAGACGAAATACCGATGGGAAGTCATCTCAGTTTAATGATCACTATGGAAACAGCAAAGGTATCAGATCATCCTATCCATCAGATTCTCAGTCAGTCTATTCCATCTTCCATGTACCTTCTTCTATCTTTTGTTTTTATTCTGTAGTTTGTCTTTTACCAGACTTTACTCTTCATTTTAATGCTGATATAATAATTTCCCATTACTTTAACTTCAGAAGGATTATATCACAAATATTCTTTACTTTTTCTTCAGTATCATCAGAGAATGTGAAAAATTAGACATAGTATTTTGATATACATGATAGGCCAGAGAACAATTTAATTTTTCCACACTCTATATCACCCTTGTATTTACAAATTGGGCAAAAGTTCCTGTACTCATTTTTTAAAGTGAACTAACTGTAACATAAAAAAAGACAATGATTCACTAGTATTCAAAAGTTAATTAAATTTATAAACCAGCTTAATATTTTTCTAGCATATTTCCATATTATTTCAACTTCGAATAAGAGTGACATGAAATGCTTTGAAGGGCCGTTGACTCTCTAAACTTGATAAAGGATCCTGATTGGATGACATTCCACTCACTATAAACAAGACAACCTTACTCCTAATAAAGCACTTGTCACGGTGATAAATGGAGCTTGGTTGTATTTGTAGGTGAGTGCCAAGGGTGCTAACAGAGGGGAAAATAGTTACACTCGGTGGGCCGAAATGCCATGAAAACAAAGAAATCTAGACCACCTCTCTTGTCATCTGGCCCGAACTGACAGGGACGCCCTTCTATATCCACAGTGCGGTGGCCTATCACACCTGAGGGCACAAAACGCAATACACCGTGACATTTACAGCCCAGAGATTCACAAAACAAACATCTCGCAAGAATTTCGCCTGGAATATTCGACACCATGAAAAGAGAGATCTTTTCGCCTGAAGAGGGTGGCAAGCTAAATTCAGTTAGCCAGCTTTCATTAACTTGACCAAGTTACTTCTTTTTTCCTCTGTGCAGCTCTTGCTATTGAAAAAGTGAGCACTGCAGTTGATCATTTCTGTGTTTCTGTTTTCAAACCAGGCCCAGAAGAGTGATCACGATTTACACTTACAGAAAATTCATTAATTTTCTGAAAATGAAAAATATAAAACTATACTACATCAAGAATCTAAACTCTCACTATATATCATCACTACCAAAGTAGGACACTACTCTTACAAACTTGTCTGAAACAGAAAGGTTTAAATAGACATTCATTAAAACATATCTAGATGGGCAAAAATAATACTTTTATATGTTATATGTTTACCATGTTTGGTAAACCAATCTGCCTGGAAATATTGCAAACATGAACTGAGATAAGATAAGAACATTTGATTATTTCAAATGTTTTGGTGAAGTTACCACAATAGTGTTTACCAACTGAAAATAAATTCATATTTTGGACATAGTTGTGATATTTCAAGAAGGATATTTTAAGTTAATCAAATTCAGTTAAGTACATTTACTGGGTTTCATAAAATATTTAGCACACATGAACCAAGATATTGTATCATCACTACGGAAAAGGCTTTCTTTCACCAACCATTCCTCATTTGTGCCTCTCCAAGGGAATGTGTTGCCAATTTACTGATCAATAAGGATTATTGCAAAGGCTCAGTCTGCAGCGGACACCGATTCCAACTTCCTAGATGAGCAAAACATCATCAACAAGTGCAATCTCTCCAGGGATTTCCTCTCAGCTGCCTTTAGTTCCTCTTCCTCCAGGCGTCGGTGATGAAAGAGGAAGAAGATGAAAAGCCTGGTGACCCTCTTCCTTCTTTTGGCCATTGGCCTTTTGAGTCAGAAACTAATATCAACAGCAGAAGAAATATGAGAGCTGGCCATTGCACCTCCAATTCTGTCTTCCCCCCTTGGTCCCACTCTATCAGTCTCGTGTGGGATATTGCACCAATTCTTGCCTCCTCTCTGGCACGTATCACACCTTTCTCTCACTCTCACCAAACTCTCTCACCCCAACTGACTGATATTGATATTGATATTCCCAGATCTGGAAGCACCTTGCACTGTCTCTGATAGTGATATGAATGTCAAATCCTAGTGAACTAAAATCCTTTCACATTATCACCTCTAGATCTTCACTCACTTTTTCATTCCAATTCCTACTCATAGACATAGGCCTACAGAAAACTTTTTAAAGTGCTGTTTTCACCCCTTTCCAATGAAGTTGCTTTCTGAATTTGGCCCGTCTGTTTGTTTCTTTGTTGTTGTTGTTGATGATGATGTTGTTGTTGCTGCTGCTGTTGTTGTTGTTGTTGTTGTTGTTGTTGTTGTTGTTGTTGATGATGATGATGATGTTGTTGTTGCTGCTGCTGTTGTTGTTGTTGTGGTTGTGGTGGTGGTGTGGTGGTGGTGGTGGTGTTTGGTTTGAGTGTTTGCGTGTGTGTGTGTGTGTGTGTGTGTGTGTGCACGCTTTTCACTCAAGGTGGTAAGAACCTGACATCTATTGAACAGCAAATATGTTATCACCTACAGGTAGAATATTCAGGGACACAGTTGCTAATCCTTTAATGAAGTGTAGATACACCTACTTGACTAAATATACATGTACAGCACAGGTCCTTGATTCAGTGGTATGAATTAAAATCAGCCTAGTAGCAACTGGCTAACAATGTTGAAAATTAAAGCAAACTAGACCAAACTCTTTTGAGTCCAATTCACCTGTCTCCCATCAAGTGTGTGATAAAAAAGGGGGAAATGTACCAGATGCACATCTACAACGTACCTCACAAAAGCAGTGTAAATCCTGTGTACTCTTCAAACACTCTAAAACATCATAGGCAAATACAGGAAACACATTCCTTTCTTTCATAGATGCTTACACACTTTCTTCTACAGAGTACCTCACATGGAGTCACATGATGAGTGATAGTGAATCCATGCTCCTTCAGTCATATTCAGTTTGCAGAGTTGGGCTATGGTATAAGACATTCATTAACCCATTAAATACTTGTAAGTCCCATGTATACTCGAACAGGTGTCTATGGGAAATGAGTATCATAACGAAATCAGCTCATCCTCAGCAGATTAAAACTTGGATCTCATCTCTTTCCCTTTCTGTCTGTCTGTCTATCTGTCTAACAGTTATCTACCCATACCCTCCTCCTCTCACAAACACTACCTTCTCTTTCCAATGAGAACACTCGCTGTAACCTTAGTTCTGAACTGAATATACCCCCCCCCCTTTCATTTTTGTTCCTTTCCAAAGTTCCCTTCAAGAGTTCATTCTAATACCAGTGACAGCAATCTGATGTACCTGTCCTGCACTGAAGGTTCATTTGTACCAAGTGCTCATATCCTCTCCTTAGTACATCAAGACGGCTTGGCAGGTTTACTGAACACTGCCTCAATAAATGGAGGCCACCCTGAGGCTAGATGGGAGGAGACAAAGAGACCATCACTTAAATTGCTTTTCTATTTTTTCTCCTTCTTTGAGGGGTGATGGTGAAACCGCTCCACTCTCTTCGTATCTACCTTCCCCTACCTCTCCTGTATCATCTCTATCTATTCTTATCGTCATTTATCTGCTGTTCAGCCTAAAATTTCTCTTTTATTAATACAACTGGATAACAATTTTGATTCTATCATAAGGATGAAACCAGTCTGAGACAAGAAAATTGACTGCCTAAGCTGAACATGACGATAGAAATCATGAGTATACATACACCTCTCCTATACCATCTCTATTCGTGGATAATACAGTAATAATATGGTCTTTGCATATATATGTATAAATTGTATGTGTAATGCCTACTAATACCACTGTTTAAAGTGAAAATGTTTAACTTTTGATTTAATAAATGTCATTCTAAAGGTTAGATTTTGATGACTCCTCTACCACGCTGTATGTCTGTTTGAATTCTGAAGTCTTTTTTTTCCCGAATTCTTATTTTCTACATGATATCTTGATCATGGAGTTCAACTGTACATTAGCTGCCTGAACAAACAACAGTTGTGTCTTTCCCTGAGGCAGTTTATCCCACCTGCCCGTTTATCCCACCTGCCCGTTTCTCTTCTTTTTCCCTAAATAACTGTCTGTTTAAAATATGTGTGACCCAGTGCTGCTTGTGCTGAAAGATAAGCAAACTCGGGTACAAGAAAAATAGACTCTTTGAAACACTCAAAATGCAATACTCACTATCTATATACCTGTAGTTTGGACAATAACCTACATAATTATACGGCATATCAAATGGAAATGTGGCTTCCTTACAGTAAAGTTATTGACATTTCAAAACAGAAACTCTGAAAGCTTCTGTTGTTGTTTTTTGGGGGGTGTTTGTTTGTTTTGCTTTGTCTTTTCTTGTCTAGTTTTGTTTTGTTTTTGAGGAGGAAGATCGGGAGGTATGGAGGGGTGGCAGATGTTATGCCATCAATAATTTGACAGTTGTTATAACATGATTGTTTTTAATCTATTTATGTCTTTTATTTGCAGCATTATTTTATTCGATGTGACAATAAACAATCCTACCCTTTGCCATTAGACCATTATTTCACACATATTGATTCAAGTCATTTGATTGCTACAAAAAAATTTCCACCTTTTTTACCATGCTACAGAGGTTGATGATGAAAAATGAGTAACTAATAAGCTAGCTGAACAACCAAAATTTGATATCAAATGCAACTACACAGCACGACAGCTTGTCCTTAACTTCGATTTCTACGGCAAAACATAACAGGAAGCTATTCTAGTCATGGCTGGCAAAATTCTGGGCATTGATTTTGGGGCTTTATTACTCGACCACAGCACCTCAGGCAACAGATGATTTTGCATACACCATCACCACGGTTACCTCACAACCTTGTTTTTCTCGCTGTTTTTTTTTCCTTCTTATTTCTCTTCCTTGCGTGGAGACCAAGAGAGGTATGGAAACTATTGACACTTGAGGCTTTGCAACAAAGCAGAAACAAAACAAGAAACATTCCAACAATAAATAAAAAACCTCAAAGGATTCAGGACTGGAATAGCTAAGTGGGCACTTGCATGAAACTCTAAGAAAGGGCAGAAAACAGGACTGAGAGTGATTCAAACAATTACATTGAAATGTTCTCAATATATAGTAAATTTAATATGTAGGCCTACACTCTTATTTCTATTATTAACATGGAAAACTTCCTACTGCAGGAACATTGCAAATTTTGCATTCCACAGATCTGCCATGGTAATAACCACTCCACATATTTTGGAAATATCAAATGAAGTACAAAAATACCCTGTGAGTGACTACAAACAAGTAAAGTTTGCTGACACTAGCTTTGTGAGTAGAGCACTGACAATTTGATTACATACAAAAGTTTCAACTTTCAATACAGAGGACATTTGACAGTCACTGAGATTAAATAATTAATGGCTGATTACATGAGGTACAAACTACCTGATTTTGAGTGTATTTCAATTTCTACTGTTTCAGAGCATTTCAAATATTATCATTTCTTGCCTATAACTACAATTGCATCTACCACGGTTACAAAAAGTATCCCTGGAAACAGGATTTTGCAGAGCTCTGTGGTACTTGCTAGCAGAAGTCTGTAAAAAGAGTGGAGCTGTGTTAACCTTTGAAACTCTTACACTCTCTACAATTTCACTTCCCACACTAATGTGTGCTTTACAAAAGGCAAAGATTTCATTACTCACTGACATACTGTCAGCATGAAACTGGTTGCAAGATTTGAGAACTTGGCTCCTTAAACTGTTCTGATTAATTTGGTTCATCACATTAAAGAAGAAAAAAAACCCTATGTTTGAGCGGCATCTCTATAATTCAGGCCCCTAAAAGAGTGGCCTACTAAAGAAGATCAAGTTCCATTGGATAGAGAGTCATATTCCTCCCCATTGACTGGCCTCCCTGTCTCTGCTTGCATCCGTCTCAACGATTCCTACTGTCCCTGAAAACAGACTCACTTCTTGACATTGACTTTGTCGACATGCACAATATGAAATCTTTGTCGATGTGTTGTGGTTGATTACTCCACACTCCTCCCAATCTCATCCTCAATTTGCTCTTCAGCTGGTTTCAACACCCTACGTGACGTGACTTCACACATTTCATTGGAAGGGATCAACAAGCTTCATTCTCATTTGGGGCTCACTTGCAGATTCATTCACTCTGATAATTACATCTCTGTTTTTTTTTCTCTCTCCTCCATCTTTCCTCCAACGATAAAACAAGATGGATGATGAGGAAGTAGAAGCATCGTTGTGCCCTCGGTAACGAGATCGCTAGACTTCTCGGGCAAGATAACCCGATTACGTACGCGCTGGCTCCACTGGTGTGCGACTTTATTAAGAGCGCTATGAGCGCAACAGGGGAGTAACGTACCAACATGGACATTTGCTCCTTGATCCATTGCACAGGATGTACTTTTATATCCTGGGATGTTTATCTCACATGCTTGGTGTCAAACTCACCCTGTTGTACTCTTCACGCATGCAAGATTATGTCTAGTCTCTGCTCCAGAAGTTTGCCACTTTACTTTTATTTTTCTCGCCACATTATGCTTGCACACAAATAGCATTTATTTCAAATAGGAACAAACTTCTGTTCTCAAGTCTAATAGGTGTAGTGTAGCCAGCTACTATTGATATCAGTGATACTCATCTTGTTTCTATAAATAAGAAAACTCAGCAACACTACAGGAGTAAACAACCACAAATTCTAGACTCGGATATCACATTCATGCTTCTTTATTTTTTGTATAATACCTAAACTTATGCCATGTAGACTTTGACAGTGAACTCCCTATCTTATCACATGACTACAAAATTATAAGAGATCAGTGTCAAAACCTATGCAGATGGGCACTTGCGAATTAATTTTCAACATGGATGAAGATGAGATGTCTAGCTCCACTGAGACATGTTTGCTGTCAGCAGCATGTGTAAGTTGGCTGGAGGAAGGGTGAGCCACACGTCCACAAACACCATGTCACATAACGCTGCATACTGCACACACGGACAAACAGTGCTGCATCTCAGGCCGAGAATGGAAAAAGGAAGCAACTCCGCTTCTGAGTCAACTATGGACATCTCATATTACTCTGAGAAAGGCCAACGCTCACTGCTTACTCTGATTTATATGTTGGATGGTGAATAGGAGAGAGAGAAAAAGAGCCACTAGACAAGTTCATCCTTGGGATAATTTCCGCCACTAGTGAGAACCATCCAAATGTTCATTTACATCCACAGACTGGAGCACAACGGTAGCAAAAAGTTAAAGGGGAAATCCCTCTTTGAAAATGCCTCTATTTCCATAAATGTCATCAATACTTCACATAATATGCCAAAAGCATATTTCTTGACTCTTCAATTCAAAATTCGCTATCTATAGCTTGGCTTGGGATATTACATTTTCTCTTTTTTTTTTCTTTCTTTATGTTTTTCTTTCCCTCTATTTACACTTGTATTACTGGTGAATCTTTTCTCTATTCTGCTCTCAAAAGTTTATCAGTGAGATGACACAAAATTATCAAAAAGAAATCTCTGATAACTTCAACTTCCGGCCTTATCATTTTTTTTTTCTTGGTAAGTAGCCTACAAAAAGATTTATGCTCACGGATTGCTAGCACCTTTGTCATTCAAAGCACAGTGAGAGATGCTATTGACATGATGCAGTATTACTTACTCATACAGCAAGACTCAATCACCGATTCAAATAAATATGGACTGTAATAACCCCAGTGCGCCCTTCCATAATTCTATGAATCTTAAGATCCCTGAGGAATGTCAGTATGGAGGCAGTAAATCCCAAACAAAGGGCAGAACTCTCTCCCACTGTGCCATGTTTCATCAAATCAATGCAACATTCAATTTGCTTACTCAGTGTGTTCCTCAAGATGGCACATTTATTAAGCTGAGCCATCCATGTAAGCCCTTCAAATCAGTACTTTTACTGCCGTCTTACAATGGTTCTAGTGGCAGTCATTAGATCATGATGGTAAAGTAAGAACTGAACAAAAATAGAAGCCATTTGAGTCCTCACATTGACAAATTGCATCTCGCCAACAACAACAACAACAAAGTTCCAATGCTTTAGATACCTGAAATGTGCTTCATCAAAAGGAAGGATGTTAGTTCTATATTTCATGCTCTGAAGAGGAAGAACACTGCTAAAATCAAGTTAAATTCAGCTTGAAAGATTACTTGAGGGTCATGGATACAAACAGAAATACATTAGGCGGGATTATAACTGAAATGAGCTAGTCATTGACTTAAGGTGTTCATAGAAGTATTGTAAAAACATCTTTAGACACATAGTATCACCCAAGCACCAAATTTCATAATTCTTCAGCACAAAATGCCCATGTACACAGCCATTACTTGCCACTCGATAGGCCTATTATACATTGCCTCTTGGCACAGTTCCAGCCAAAACATCACCAAAATCTAACAAGGAAAAGTAGAAATTACGCGGTGCGTAACATATGTCCCCGCCGGAAGTAGCATTTTGTAACAAAATGTGCAATATAGGTAAAAAATCAAGGTCAAAGGTCAAAGAAGTCAAAGGTCAAAATTCTGTGTAGAAGTTTTGAAGCCCTCACCTAGTGCCATCACATAAAGCAAATGGAATCGAAATTGGGTTAGAAATGGCGAAGGAGTAGCATTTTGTAGCCAATGTACAATATAGGTCAAAAATCAAGGTCAAAGGTCAAAGAAGACAAAGGTCAAAATTCTGTGTTGAAGTTTTGAAGCCCTCACCTAGTGCTATCACATAAAGCAAACGGAATCGAAATCAGGTTAGAAATGGCGAAGGAGTAGCATTCTGTAGCAAAATGCACAATATAGGTCAAAAATCAAGGTCAAAGGTCATAGAAGTCAAAGGTCAAAATTCTGTGTAGAAGTTTTGAAGCCCTCAACTAGTGCCATCATATAAAGCAAACGGAATCGAAATCGGGTTAAAAATGGCGAAGGAGTAGCATTTCGTAGCAAAATGTACAATATAGGTCAAAAATCAAGGTCAAAGGTCAAAGAAGTCAAAGGTCAAAATTCTGTGTAGAAGTTTTGAAGCCCTCACCTAGTGCCATCACATAAAGCAAACGGAATCGAAATCGGGTTAGAAATGGCAAAGGAGTAGCATTTTGTAGCAAAATGTACAATATAGGTCAAAAAATCAAGGTCAAAGGTCAAAGAAGTCAAAGGTCAAAATTCTGTGTAGAAGTTTTGAAGCCCTCACCTAGTGCCATCACATAAAGCAAACGGAATCGAAATCGGGTTAGAAATGGCGAAGGAGTAGCATTTTGTAGCAAAATGTACAATACAGGTCAAAAATCAAGGTCAAAGGTCAAAGAAGTCAAAGGTCAAAATTCTGTGTAGAAGTTTTGAAGCCCTCACCTAGTGCCATCACATAAAGCAAACGGAATCGAAATCGGGTTAGAAATGGCGAAGGAGTAGCATTTTGTAGCAAAATGTACAATATAGGTCAAAGGTCAAGGTCAAAGGTCACGACTGAAATTCTGTGTAGAAGTTTCAAAGCTCCCATGTAGTGCTATCATATAAAGCAAACAGAATCAAAATTGGCTCATAAATGACAGAGAAGTAGCAAATTGAAGATTTTGATCACACACGGACGCACACACGGACACACGGACGGACGGACGGACGGACGGACACACGGACGGACACACGGACACACACACGTACGGAGCCCGTTTCATAGTCCCCTGCTCGAACTCGTTCGGCGGGGACAATAATGCACAACAAACTCAACCCCAGCATACAACGGAAATGGTATTTCTGAAAAGGCCAATATGATGCAATAGGTAGCCTATTCATAAGATTATGTTGCTAGTATTGTAGTAAGCCTATATTGGGATTTGGAGGATAAGTTTTCATTTGTGATATATAAGCTTCAGTTAAGATTTACCTGATCCCTATTCAATGACATTTCACATCATCTGTGAGGAATTAAACAAACAGAAGCAACAGATTTACCTCCAAAAAGCATGAAAATGTTTTACAAAACAGGCAAATTTTCCTTATGTTTACGTCAAACTGGTAGGCCTAAGCCTTTTGACTCTTTGACTGACTTTCTTGATGAAGGCCATGAAGCTTTCGTCTCAGGAAAGGTGAAAAGTTCAGTATAGGGCTTTTTACACTTGCAAATTTTTGCTTAGTCCCGTACCAACGGTGGGGCTAAGGGGGGGCCTTAGCCCCACCGTTGGTACGGGACTTTCCTTAGCCCACTTTCTGTTTACACTTGTTTTTGCCCAAGTGGGCTAGCCCCACCGATAATCCTGTACTATCTGGCCCTGCAAGAAAGCAGGGTTAGCACCGCAATTATGTGGTGCTAACCCCGCAATTGCGGTGCCAAGCAAGCAAGTGTAAACAGAACGAAAAAATAATCCGGGGCTAAGCAACGGAGACGAAGTCTGACCCCCCACTGACCAATCAGAAACGAGGTAATCAAGTGCTGCCGGTGTGTGCGTGTACTTGTACAGTGCACAGCGTAATCATGAATATTCATGTGGTTTGGAAAGTACGGGACTAAGAAATACGAGTGTAAAAAGGTCAATTTTCTCCTTAGCCCAGGACAAGAGCTTAGTACGGGATTTATTGGCGAGTGTAAAAAGCTGAAAAAATTGGTACGGGAGTAACGATAGTCCTGGGTCAGAGAAAGTACGGGGTTAAAAACACAAGTGTAAAAAGGGCTTATTTGAAATAGGAGGAAGGCATGTGGAAAGGAGAGAGAGAGATCAAGGGTAAAGGAGAGTGAAACAGAGTACACAAAAATTCAAGACTTTTTCATCCTTGTTACCGGGCAACATAATCCCGGACTAAATTCTAGCCATTTCACTCAACAGGTGAAACTTTGTGTGAATTTCCTAAGTCTCTGCAAACACGACTACTGCATTCTTACTCAAATCTAACATTGAACTTGCGACATTGCAACTGCATAGAGAGAACATCAAACATTCTGGGCTATGCTACACGTGATTTCTTTCCCTCCCATTTTACCCCCTCCCTCTCCCCCCCCCCCCCCCCCTCCCCATTACAAAAAAAAAAGGCATTCCAGACATCAGATGCCCTTTTCCTTTCCAAGAGTGCTACAAATGAAAAGAGTCCTTTCTTGTCCTCAATCATTTCCTTCTTGGGAGGAAATTGCATCTCTTTCGCAACCGAATTAAAGCTCTGTTCCACTCAACAATTTGCAGAACCATCCTGAGAAGCACCGCTTATACTGTATACAGAGAATGTACTTCATCAGTGCCAGTCTGATCTCAGGCATCTAACAATAACTTTGCTCTCCATGTCATTTTAGTAGACTGTGTCTGAGAACGGGGAATAGAGCAAGAGGGTGTGCATAATGGAGAAATGATGAAACATGATATTTATGGGGTTTTGAGCTACTTCACAGCTCTAGTATGTTAAATGTCAAGAAACATTTAGTTTATGTGCCTTTGTAGTGTGGTGGTATCTTTTTTTTTTTCTGTTACACAACACAGGGTGGTCCACAACTTGAAATTTGAGCATGTTGCAAGCTCTCAATATGAGAATATTGTGAAAATTGTATGTGCACGAGCACATCACAAGAGTGCAATATTTTGGAACTTCTTACCCGTTGTGCTGCTTACATTCGATTTTCTGTCTCATGTTTTACACACAAATTTGAGTACAAATTGTAGTCTGATGTTTCTCAAGTTTTGCACATATGTTTTTCACATGTTCGTATACATTTTATTTTGAGCTTGTTGCCATCCTGGAGGATGTTGCATAGCATGTTGCTGGTTTTTGAGGATGTTGCACAAGAATTTGGGCATGTTGCAGCCACATGCCCAAACCCCTCATGGACCACCCTGGATCATCACTTCAACTAAAATTCTGTTCTCAAAAAATTGCATCATGTTCACGTGATATATATCACATTCCTGCAAGATTGGTTGGGTTTTATTTGTCTTCCATTATCTTTCCTACAGTTACTTTACTCATTTTGAGAAACCACAACAGAGCTTATAAACCACATCAGTGTTTCACTTATTGTACTCTGTGAAATTCAGCCAAATCCACTTTCACCAAAATAAAATTTACAATTTAGCTAAGATCCTGTCATTTCAATTCATTCCCAAATTCCACTAAAAGTAATATCTGCTGCAAAAGTGTGCATAAAAAAGAATTCGAATAATTTTCTGTTTTCGCATGATCTTACATTCATATATTTGTCAAGAAAATGTCACAATCATGAAAAGTGTGTAATAGCTTTAGACTAACATTTAACAAATTTGCTGGGGAAGAATTGAAATCAATCAAATCTTTTATTGAATTCTTGTTTTCATTTACACAAGCTACAATAAAGCACAGAAAAATAACATTGAGATTGGACGAAGCAACAGCTAGTAGTTTGGTTTTTTTAAGCTTTTTAAATGTGGCATCCCTATCACAGTAAATATCCAATACATATACAAATTATATTCTTTTCCTTTACTAATCAAATGTGTATCCTCAGCAACTATCCCGAGGGCGATTGGTATTCCATTTGATTTGACCTTGGTATTAATCTTCCTGTCATCTAACTCTCAATCCTAATCCTTTGATAATCCCACCCACATTGGCTCCATATCTGTGTTTGTATTGCGTTGCCTTCTATCAAGCAGAGTAGTGTTAGAGTTATGGTTTATTGCAAACCTACACTGCAAAATCTACATTAATTTCCCCTATTATAAGTAAATGTATAACATTTGGTTTATAAGGATCAAATGGGCCACTATTCCATAAAACTTTAATTCACTGAGGCGCTAAATGGCAGAAGGTACATTCCAATGAAAAAAAGAAGTTATATTTGTATGTTTTAAAGGTAGTTGCACTACAAAGTGTACTTTAATTCTAAAAGCATTCCCTAGTCACCTCAACAATCTTTAATGAACTTACAAAATGCAGCATTTGCACCTTGGCTAGAATATGACAATATACAATTCACCACGTGACTTAATATCATTTCAAGCTACAAAGAGCTAGTCTGTCTTCCAGACTCAAATGCCAGTTTGAAACTACGAGCTCCTATAATTCAAGTCTTCTTGTACTTCTAAATGAATGGAACTATCTAAATGCTGAAAAATTTCTCTGTTTTTAATACTTTTTCACAGCCCTGATATTAACCCCTTGTGGATGAGTCCAGAGTATACTCAGGAAAGTGTCTATGGGAAATGCCTGTTGTAGCAAAATCAGCCTGTCCTCAATGGGTTAATGGTATCATTTAAGCCTAAATCTTTACAATGTTCAGAAAAAAATTGCTATCTGCTGTTTTTTAACTAATACTGAGAATACAGCACACACTGTACATTGCCACTGTACACAGAAGGAATAAACAAAGATCTTTCTGTGATATAAGCCGTAGTAAGAGGGTGAGTATCATTCCCAGTGTTTTACTCATGGTACAAATGGTCTTATATACCTCTGCATCTATTATACCAATCAAATGGTCTATGAATAATTAACAGCAATTAAATTTGCCAGAGTTTCAGTTGACAGGAAATTAATAGGCGGTTGTAACTCATGACATTGATTGCTGCCAGAGCTCTGGGCATTCAGACATCGAGTCCAGGCATCGGGTAAAAGTAGCCATAAAAATAAAAGACTCTCCCTCTCTCTCTTTCTCTCTGTGAGGCAAATGCTACATATACTAGGGATGAGTCACTGCATATCATAGTGGTATAAATCCATCCATTCTCATCCAACAAGTACCCTATATTTGTTCATCAAGCGTATATAATCCAAACAATGCAAACCCTTTACTAGAGACTGGCCTCTAAAACTGGTCTGCTTCCCTCTGTTTCAACAGAAACACTCCCTCTGATTTCAAGGAAGGCAATAATACAATACCATTTTTTTCATAGGGTACGTGTTTTGTAAGCAATGACATGCATTTTGGATGCCTATAGATTTAAAAACCATCTTTTCAAAGCTCTATTAGTATTCATGAAATTTCGGCAACACATGTCAAGCACAAGTCAATTCAGACATGGCAATAGCTCTGTATATTCACTAATATCACAAATATTCTTAGCAGCACGAAAGAACAAAATTCCACATATATTGTCAATGTGATGGCATGTGTGTGTATGTGTGTGTGTGTATGTGTGTAAACTATAAATTTCACTTTGAAAGAGCATGCATTTAGGTGTTGATCAATATCTTTTTCACTTTGACATAGCATGCCTTGAACTATTTTGCACTTTAGTATACAAAGCCAATGCTCATGCTGAATTGATTTTTATTACCCTTCACCATTGACATAGCCCTCCAAAATGACTGCAAATTTTGAAATACAAACACGACTACTTATTTCTCTTCCGCTGGGGCCCCGCCGACTGCGGGAGAGAAACTATCGACAGGAAAATTGCTGTTTATGGGATGATAACTTCTCTCAGTGAAATCACTGCTGGTAGAAAGAATTTAAAATGACATCAATATTACTGCCAATAATCAGCCACAAATGATGGCTAAAACTCACCCATCAGTGTTTCATGCATCCGTTTAATGCAGTTTAGGAGTATCATAATCACATTTCACAAAACATACTCCCACTCCACCAATCTTAATTGTTCCATCAATTTCCACTAAAAGAGGGAGGTGGCGTGGATACATCTTATGTGGACTGATCCTGCTATCAATTTTGGGTATCAACTACAGTTATTGCAAATGTTTGATGGAATTCATGTGAGTTCTGAACATTTTGTACTTTCATTAATAGGCACAAGGTTGGCACTTAGCATTAATGCATCCAAATGTACGCCTACATGATTAGTCTGTGGACATATAAATACAAAACAATTACTAGTTTGTTCAGTTTTTCTTTTCTTTTTTAATCATTTAGTCATGAACAAAATATTATCAATACATCAATAACCGATTGCAGCATACCGTATACTTTCACTCTGGATAAAATCAGAGAGCTTATTTTGGGGTTGTGTCAGGATTAGAAATCTACTCTCAATCTTACCGCCTGACAGAAGGCTGTATGTCTCAACCCATCAATTTCTGGGGGATTCATTATACCTGCACAAAGTCAGTAATAAACTTTGAAATGTGCCTAATTGATACGGAAATAGGAAATTTAAGCTTCTCAAATATGTTGCCAAAATGAAGAATTGGTGATAAATTCATCTCAAGGTAAATAATCTTTTGAGCAAGAGATTAATTTCGAAACATTTGATTTAAACTTATAATTTTTTTTTCCTTTCACCATCCCATACAATATGTTCAGCCTCATGAAACAATCAAAAGCATGAATCCTTTCTAATGACAGCTTTTCAGTTCAACCCAGGGATCAAATGTCGTGACTGATACTACAGAGTCACACATTAACAGGTCACTCATCCTAAATGACTCTCGTGGGTTCTAGCCGAGGCATAAACATCATCTCTCTGTGGGGAGCGATATTTCTCCTGCCCTTTCCTCTAAGGGTGGAAAGAGAAGCATGACTGTCACCTAGAAATACAGAAAGGAATACGCACTGTATTCAATTCAATAGACAGATCTACACCTGAGGGTTACATGGAGGAGAAAATGAGTGATACTATTAAAAACAAAATTCTACACATTTCCACAACCTTATGTGACAAGTAGATCAATATGTTCATGTCAGGTGAGTATGAGTAGGGCTATCATTGACAGAAATCATACAGACCTGCAGGCTAGGATATATATGGACGAAATTATTAGCAAAAAGAAAAAAATCTTGAAGAAGTGCAGCACAGTTAAATAGAATGAAGACAAGCACTCTCATCAATCTGCTGTGTAAGCACTGACAGCTCAGAGAAGGAATTAATTAAAAGGTCCACAGTATTTGCAATCAAAATTAAAGATAAAGAAGACAGTTTCTATATCTTTTCAATCAATAATCTTATAAGAGCATGTTATCATTTTAGCTGTTTTCACCATCAGACTTATAATCAATTGTAACATTCCTAATATCCAGTTTAAATTGGGATAGCCGTCTACTCTTTCATGTAGAAGGGAAAAAAGATTAACTCCTAATAACATGAATTTATTGCATGTGGGTGTACATCCAGTGCATTTGAAATTGGTTTCAAAGATGATACTGATATTGAAACTTTATTTCATTACCACAGAAACATTCTATAATAATGCAAGGTCTTCTTACACACTTTGGCGTGCCTTGACGTCTGTAGGGCGAATACTTTGTACTCCCACTCCTTCAAATTACCGTAATTGTTTGAGTGAGGGAGAGGATGTTACAAAATTAAACAAGTGAGTTTGCTGCTTCTCCGCTTTCCATTTTTATCCCACATATTGATGATGTGTTTGCCCAGAAGCAACATTTGTTGAAATATCAATAACTCAAGAACTAACATCTTCTTTTAGCCTGGCATCATAATGTTCACATGATTAAGTACAGAGACAGCCTTCTAGTTGAATATATCTCTTGAGTTTTGTATCATAATTTATTATTTGGTCTGTGTGTTTGATGCGATGAAACTACTTTATTCATTGCAGTGGCACAAGTCCAGACACACTGAATGATGACACGGGGGCAGGTTTCAATTACTTTTCTATTTCTTTATGTCAAGTGGAGGGAATCAGAACACTAGCCTTGAAAACAGTTGTTTTCTACAAATCTTACATTTTCTTCAAACATGATAGATCACCAGAAGGATTCAAGGTGCTCTAAAAATATGAAATTTGACTAACTAATATGTCAGTAGCTAAATCCTATCTTCTGATTCCATAATGACATGAAATATTGAGGGTATTATAATGTTGGTATTATAAAAGGTTTAGTAAAGAAGACTAGCAAGCCACTTTTTTTGATCAGTAGCTTTGTGTATCACCATCACTGGTCGGACCCATCATGCCTAATGATGCGTCTCAATGAGCTAATGACTCTGTGGGCAGACCTCGAGGGAGCCCTCTCAGAGCTCACAAAGCGGAAAAGAGAGCACTGTTAATGAGCACTCGACGACATTGACAAGTGCCAAGCGGGGCAGGGAGGAGATATTCTACCCCAATTCCATCATGAAAATAATGACAATTTGACTGAACGAGATACTGGGAGGAGATTGGAGGGAATCATAGATCTGGCCTCGGACTTCAGAGATTTAATTTGACCTTTGACCTCTACCAAATTTTAGTGGGGGAAAAATATCTTAAGAGATGATTGATGGGAAACATGAAAGTAATTTGTAGGGTTGGGAGGTTAACGAACTCCACAGGATGTTCATTTCTTTGCTTCTACGTCACTAACAACGAAGATGGGAACTTGAGACCCAATTATGAGCTGTCGTCACCTTTAATTTGACAAGATGGGGAAATATGAGATGGGCAGAAGAACATTGAGGCAAGTTTCCTGAGTGGTGTGAAAACTGAATAAAGTGAGAGAAGAAGGATGACATCACAAATATCGCATCCAGGAAGCAAGAAGGTCTTTAGTTCCATCTTCTACACCCCTCTCAAACGGGTCTGCATCTCGTCTGTCATTTTACAATACAAAATATCCAATTATTCCCTGTAGGAGCCCCACTTGTTTAACAAGCAATACCCACTTTTATATTAAAGTATTTTACACAGCTCCAGCTGGGGATTTTTGACTCAGACTGACATCCTTTAACTGAAAGATATATGTTTGGACATAGTTGTCAATACAGCAATTACCTCAGTAAAAAAATGCCTCTTCATAATTTTTTGGAGAAAGTGTAGATGGTATTTGATGCTATTGCTTAAAATATGAGCTGTTATTCATATCAAAGAACAGATTTTATTTACCAAGGGATGTTAAAAAATCAATGGCTATATATGCCTGTCCATCATGTCTTTCAATTTGTTCTTGATCAAACTTTTTTTTTTTGTTTAGTTTGAACAAAATGGAGCTGATGTATAATGTCCTGATTTATAAGTCATCCTGGGTAGGGAACAATAATTAATCCTTGGCAGTCTTGGACAAAAGTGGGCTATAATTCTAAATCGGAATTATAACTTTCCTATGTAGATCTATATAACAGAATAATCAAGCTTTAATAGGATACTATCATTAGTTGCTGAATTTGATCCTGTACTATTCAGAATACTAACAAAAAAAAACACTTAACATAAAACACTACAGAGATTTTGACAACAGCTTATGAAGTAGAAATAGCATTACATTAATGCTGCCAAAGTAACACTGCCTTTTTTTTTTTCAAAGGAAACTTTTTGCCAAAAGACCATTTGAGGACAGTATGGGTTCATGGTAATAAAAATGAATCCATTAGATGTTCTTACTCCTCACAGTTGGTGCCACTTTGGTAGTGTGAGCTACACATTGACTTGGGCTATTCCGAAACAGCGTAACCATTTTCATCTGTCATTTAGGAAGAAAGCAAGGACTGGTGGTATAAGAGAAGTGCCACAGATTTTAATCCATCCTTACCATTGTTATATTTTCATGTACACTATATGCACAGAATATTTGCAATAAGTCAATTTTCACAGATTTTGCACTATTTTTGACTAGCACAAATTCTAAAACCTGCGAAAATATCTTCACAATTCTCAAAACACATTGAACGGACTGAATTGTGAGTTTCATCTACTGATCAATACTATCTACGTGTGCATGTAAGCTAGTGGCTTCTGTGCAGGCCATATGTTTGCATGGATCATTTGTTTGTATTCTGTAATCAAAAGTGTATACATACTTGTGTCATTGAAGCAGGATGTGCATACATCAGTACATGCATGATGCACTGTAAATTAGTAAATATACATTCATTCATACACATGGAAATACAAAAACTAATTGTGATTTTGAGTGTGTGTGCGTCCACTGGCAGAAACGAACCTTCAGGCAATTGGGTAGCATGAATAAGAACCTGTAAATACTGTATACGTTAAATATTTTGCGAGGTTTTTATTTTCATGAATTTCGCGAGTCAGGTGCTATTCACGAAATTAAAGACACGCGAAAATATTGACTCAAATTAAGCTATGAATGTGACATACGCGTATACATTTCTCCATTCAGTACAGGACTCAACGATTGTGAATTTAACCACTCATGAAATCGTCGGGAAGTTCCGATTCGCGAAAATTTAGGCTCGTGAAATATATGGCGTATACAGTATGTTTTTGAGCCGCTCAGTGTGAAAATAGCAACATTTGCGTACAGTACTTTGTGAATAGTATGCTAAAAATAAATTATACTCAATCATTCCTTATCAATAATGCATTGTTAAGAGTTTTCAACAAAATCAAGTAAGATTAAGTTATCAAGTTTGCAAGCATAAATGTATATCAGCATATACATCTCCATGCAAAGGTATACTTCTAAACCCCCTTTTTTTCAGAGTAAATCTCTAGTTGAAATTCTCATTCATATACTGTAAAACCAGAAATTTTCATGTAGATTTTAATTTCATGAATTTTGCAAAAGCCAAGATTCGCAAAATCAGATATGCATGTGAAATGCCAGTGGCAACTCACAAAAAAAAAAAAAAAAAATGGGTCATTAGCTCGATTTTGCAAAAATTTCATGCTACGAAAATTTCATGCTTTACAGTATAATGACATCCATCTATCATATGAAAAACTATATATATGTATACGGAAGACAGAGAGAAAGAAAGAGAGAGAGAGAGAGAGAGAGAGAGGTAGATTGTTCTCCTCTATACTAACGAGTGCATCGCCTGCCATGCCATGCAACAAACCATTTGTTGAATTATGCATCGAGAGATTCTCCTTGCTCCTGCCATGAATATTCTATACACGTAGGCCTCTACTCCGGAGAATACTGTCATCTTTCTCACCCAAAGAAAATCATTTTCCTCTTCCTCCTACCATAGGCTCGGATTCATTTGGCGCAGGAAAAAAAAAGTAAATGAGTTTCTGAGTGCCGAGCGAGAAGCTTACTCACATCTCAGTCAGGTAGTATTATAGATTTCTCCTCTCCGACTGAAGGATGATACCAGCATCTCTACACAACACCTCATTTTAAAGGCATCCCGGGGCTTTCATGCCTTGTGGACATCTTATACTAAGCCTCTTGTTTTCATCTTTTGACAGATTTCGACAATATTTCCATCACTAATCCAATATGAGTGACAATAATCTGAAAAACCAAAAGCGGTGAGAAGAAACGTCTCTACTTCTGGCATCTTTCGCGGAGGAGGAATGCAAAATTGATTCCTGAGAGTGGTAACCACGGCAACAGATCTCCGAAAGTTATTGACTCTGAATTTTGGATACTTGTGGTTCATTGACCATGCTTGCGACAGGTTTGTCATAATTACAACTACAGTTGGCCTTTGCGCTGATCAATATTTTTTTTTTCTTTATGCCATCTTTTTCTTGATCTTGTCCATATTGTCATGGTAAAGCTCCACCCGCTGGCATAACACTGCCTCACAGGTGAACATCCTTTCATGAACTCGAGGAGAAAATTTTTCATTTGAAGCTCATTCTGTGATGACTGATGAACATCACCTCCTACCCTTGACAAAACTTCCTTCAATGAAAGTAATGTACTATCCAGGCCTGTACACAACTATTTTCCATGTTCACACTCTGACAAATTTTGAAACTCCACACAATGTTGTCGTTGTTGCTGTCATTGTTGTTGTTGCTGCTGCTGCTGTTGTTGTTTTGGGGGTTTTTTGTCGGTTTTTTTTTTTTTGGGGGGGGGGGCTACATGAAACCTTCACTGTTGCAATTTTTTTAATCATTTTACCAGTTTGCTGGAACATGTAGTGGGAATTTTTCTTCCACAAGTGATGCTATTTCAGAAAATTTTCATTTCAGTGTTGTTCATCACAGGAAGTGATGTCATGAAATGAACACAGCGTGTGAAGATCTCGCCTTTCTGACTTCCTGGCATCACTATATCTGAGTTTCTCCTCTGGGAATATGTCAAGAGGTTGAGGAAGTATGGAGCAGGAACAGGAACACACTCTTCAAAGCAAAGGTCTCCTCATATTCTCATAGCCTTGGTGATCGTGGTGGAGTGTGGTGGTAGAGTGGGGTAGTGGTGGGGTCAGGGAAGGGTAGTGGAGTTGGTGGTGGTGGTGGTGGGATAGGGTGGGGTTGGGCATCATGGCACCTCCTCCTCCCCCCCCCCCCTTCCCACTGAGCTACACGGATTGCATTGCAAGGGATATTGGACATCATTTAACAGACTTGCAAATGCTCATGTTGGACAGAGAGAAAGAGACATGAAACTATAGATAACATTTGGGATGCACCTGCCAAGTAGTAGCATGATTTTGGGCTTGAATACTGCATCCTCCAAAACAGCATCAAATTACCTCCACATTGTGACAAATTGGTTAAAATTACCTCATAGAGTTGATTTATGAGTTATACATATAATACTATAATGAATTTTAGACAAGAACTGCAGTAAAAAAAAATAATAAATTAAAAAAAAGTTAAAATTTTGACACCATGGGAGAAAATATTTTGGGGCAGCTTATTCCACTAGCCTTTTAATTCAGAATGTTAAAGGTCTTATTTACCTTTGGGAACAGTGATGTAAAAAAACATTCAAGATAATCACATTTGATGCATATATGATGTGTAGGTCTCTTCTATCACAAAACATCCTACCATATAAGATTTTCGCAATAAAGCCTTAAATATAAGGAAATATCAGTATTTTTCTTATCCAACCATAACAGTAGACAGTTTAGTCTGGTAACATTTTTATTATAACTATTGTCCATATTTTGTGTATCTAACAATATTTAACATTGATTATATACAGATTCAAATTTTTACAGTGGTTGTTTCTATCCAAAACTCACATTCTGGAACTATTTTAAAGCACTAATGCCAGGTTTTTTGTTTCATCTGTCAATGGTAAATTATGCCTTTAATTTGTTTTTCAGAATTGAAAGCATGAGATGAGACGGAAAAAAAATGAACCAATACTTGAGTAAATATCTCTGGTTGACAGGAATCAATGGATCTTGTCATAGGCTGCTGTTAGTCTGATCAATACATCACAGAACTTGTCATTTTCTCTTCAAACAAGCATGCAGGTGTCGATGAAATTCATTGATTTTGGTCTGTACGGTGTGTAATCAAAAGAAATCTATCCCCTGACATCTGATATCTTTCTTAATTTAGAGTACAGAATACACCCAACTCCAGTTTTTAGGATTTCATAGTTTCGGTTGTAGTTACAAACTTATATTGCATACTAAGACTATTCAAAATTTGGCTGTTTATATTTCATCTTGTCTTACCCTCAACTGGAATTATGTTACTAGAAGTTGCCTTTGACAAAAGAAATTTCATTTTCATATCTTTTTATGGGGGGTGGGAAGAAGGGGGAGAGTGAATTTTTCCCCCAAAAATGGGTTGTTCTGTATCAACATCATAAAACACAAGTTATTAAACACGTTTTAACAAGTGGCATGTCTTATAATGTAAATTGCATTAATACAAATCATACATACGTCTCATCAAATAATTTCACATGACCGACAATTGAGTGTGAGGAGTGGCTGGCAATAGCTTACATCAGGCTCCACAATTATGTGCATACTGATAATAAGAGCTTACACTGGAAACTTGTTTAGTGGTCATTGCTTTGCATAAACCTCAAGTCATTAGAGTATAAAACCTAAATTAAAGTTCAGCTGACCATACAAAATTAGTGCAAATTGACGCTTTGGAGAGACAAACGGCCTAGAGTCAATGCATAATCAAAGCTTGAAGTCTCTTCCTACTGCAGGGCTTTATGTTGTATGTGCATGTACGATTCTTACCTGAACAGATCATTCGTGATCTATTTTTAAGGGAATACAGTGCGAATGGGGCCAGGAGTGGGTGAAACAGAATAGGAGAAATACCACTGATCTGGCTGAAATTCCTATATAGATGATATCATTCAACAGTTTCTATTGACATAATGAACATTGAATAATCTTAAATCATCAAGGTCAGTGAGAAGACTTATGGTGCAGGTAGTGACAAAACAAGCAAACAAACAAATGAACAAACAAATTTAAACAAACAAACAAACAAACAAACAAACACCAAGTATTCCTCATGCAGCACATTTTAACAGCTTGAAAACTTACTGACCCTCACATTGCTATTCCTACAAGGAAAAAAAATATATAGCAATAAAGACAGACTGGCATTGCAGAGTCAAAATAAAATTTGAGAATATGGATATATTACGCTATGCCATGGCTGATGGAATTACAGAGTTACAGCCATGTACCTTTCCACCAAATCAAGGATGTACTTATTCAGTATTGGTCGACCTTGCGGCGGAGGTTCTCGTAAAGCGAGTGCATTGCCCCCCTCAAAACCACCGACGCGGCGCCCTCAATCTGCTGCTGAAACCTGAACGAGTCCCTTTCATCTTAACCTCCTCTCCAGAAAGAGGGAGCGTTTTCTCCTCACAGACCGACCACACCGACAAATGAAATCCAAGAAGCCGTGTTTGTCACTCCCCCCAAACGTGAACGGTTGGCACGGCAAGAGAGAGACGGGGGACGAAGGCACATAGAGTAGAGACATAAAGCTAGAACCGAGTGGAAAGAGTTTATAACTGCCGCAGGATCAAGATGTATTAAGGGTTGAGGTATTCGGTTACCAGGACCGGTGATCAATTGATTACTGGAATGAGGAGTCTGAAGTTGATATGGTAGAAGCTGGCTTGATGGGAGTAATTAGTGCCCCATCATTCCAGTGGAAGGTTCAAAGATGGTATCACACACTTGAGTTGCTGTACATCAATATGAATGTGAAAGTGAATTTTTGTCCATGATATTTACATCCAAAGTAATTGGTACACAGCCTGGATTTGACTGTGGACTGACTGAAAAGGTCCTTATAAAAATCATGTTAAAAACCCCTAGAAAACTGCAATCAGATCAGGGAAGAACACAAACCTCTTTCATGCTAAAAAAAAGATCCTACTTCCAACATTATAGATCACTCTTGATTTTGAATGAGCTTTCATGTATTCAGCCTACACTGTACATTGTTGATATCTATAGTATATTATATATCTGGTGAGGTAATGGAGTCTTTTTTTTTCAATCTAGTTAGCTTGCTTGCTGACCCTGGGAGTTTCCATGGCAACCAGTGAATGGATGACATTGTTTGAGTCTGCACCTCATGCCACGATGCACTAAACTGCACACCTATCCATCCCTGCCTGATCCCTAAACCACCTTCTCTTCGTCTCTCCTTGGTTCCTCTCTCCCAGCTCTTCTCCAAAAAAAAAAAAAGGTTCGCTGTTGGTGCTGAAGCAATTTGTAAGTCTTGTCCCCTCTGGCTGCCTAATCCAAATTTTACTCTCTTTTCTTCTTTTTTTTCCTCTCTCTATTTTTCTCTTGGACAGAGTATGGACTTGAATAAAAAGGTCAATAACCCCCTCTGTGCTAATTCTAGATACAAATGATTGGATTGGTAGGCCTACGTACATGCATTTGTTGTTATGCCTTATTAACCTAGATATCTCTTTCTGTGTTGACAACAGGCAGATAATTTCTTAACCCCACTACAATCACTGTGTGTTTACTAGAAGATCCCTTTAAGATGTCAGTTCTCTTGGGAGTATTATGCACTTATTTTTAAAAGAGTCGTGCCACTAAATACTTCTTGATATATCTTGTTTTCTCAAACAAGTACATGATAAGATATATACACTGTATATATTTCCACATTCATTTCCTTTCAAAAAGAGGAAAAATGAAAATAAAAGCTGGAATATTAGATACAAAAAGTAGATGCACCATAGAGTAACAAAGAGCTCAGAAGCAGAGATTATTTTTATCCATTTCATCACTACATGTCTGAAAAAAAAAAAAACTTACCCCCAAAAGTCTTCAAGACAATAAATTAGGTTTACATACACTCCTGAATGTATCTACCTAATACTATCCGTAATATACAGCAATAATCACTCAGAATTACACCCGTAAATCAAACTGCAAGACAAGTTAATCAAGCTCATCCCACCGTGAAGTCTTTATTCTGGTTTTCACGAGGAGTTTGGGATATCAATGACAGGATATATTACCTTGTCTTAGGTTGTAAGTCTGTTGCTGGTGTGAGCCAACCACTTTGGGTTTTCCCCTCTCATCTTCTCTACCACAAAGCAAACTGCCAGTGGTGAAGAGGCGGAGGCAATAAAGGTACAGATGCTAAGAGCTTTCTCACACCTCAATCAAGTCCACGCTATCCAACTATTCAAATTCACCCATGCACAGTTAAACAGGCAAGAACCCATGCACAACTCTTTGAGGCCCAAATTGTTAGAATAAATACACCCAATACCCACAGCATCCCAATACTAAAGGGACTGATTTTTTCCCCCTATGGAACTGCATGTACATACTTGTTGTGAATCATTTAGTTTTCGACACTCAAAAGTATTTTCATTTCCTGTCAAAAGCCGAAAACGATGACCTTCAAAATCAGAATGAGAGGTCCAACCCTACGAACCGTTTGACGAGAACGCTCACACATTGTTACACTGTGCATTGTAGTGTGTTCTATCACGTTACTCTGATTGATTAACCTTGACATAATACTAGAGGCTGCTTCATGATACAGTGCACGACTAGTGCTCGTCATTATCTTTTAATTACTCTGATTAGCGAGCGAAATTGGCAGTTTAATCAGACAGCAATTGCCTGGGTATCATTACCCGCCCACAGGCTACAGCAGGGGTTGGCCTTTCTCATTTGGCAAACTCAATTTGTGCTGGTTAGACCTGTAATCTGGGCCAGAGTAGATTACATGTTGACTGTAATGAATTTCCGCAGCCCCTCTCTCGGCACGAGGAGGAGTAGCAAATCTATTACAGGTATTGTTTAAAGGAAGGGGGAGAGAGAGAGGAAAATATATATATCGCCTGCATGAATGACAAAGACTCCTGTCCACAAACAGAAGAGCTGTGTTTGTATTCATGAGCCTGGCTGCAGTGCCTGTTAAATTGATTGAAGTGTGACTGTCCTGCCTCAACTCATTTTTCTCCACCTACTAAAGTGAGTAGATGGGACTATGGTTTTCAGCAATAAACTCACACCTGATGACATGGGGATATTACATCCCTCAACATCACAACGTTAACTGATACGGCTGCTGGACAAAGTGCTGTCCATGACTAGGAGAGGTTTCACACTTACAGAAGAAACTCTGTTTGATGAAACTCGTTTGATGAAAACCTGAACAACACTTCATGAGTTACTTAATCCCACACAAACAACAACTCAAGATAATGAACAGATAGAGGAAACACACTATCAACATACAACAACTTGCCTCCAGCAAAAGCAGAAACATGCACCTGGATATTTCTATCGCACGACCCACGTCTGACCACATTTACCTATTTCACATCCTCACAGAGGAAATTATCTGAATAATGCTTGACTAATATTGGCCTATCTAACATTTAAATACAAATTTTTTAAAGCAAATGATAAATCTATCGCCTTAGTGCTCATATTACATGCACATCAAATACTTGTGAATGGCACATATTCTGAAAACTGATGGAAATATACGGTGTTTGACCTTTTATGGACTCCACGGACGATATTTCATATATTTAATGAAACAAATTAACCAATTTGAGGCGACGTTGTGGATTTGTCTTTCTAGGAAACTTTGAATTATCTTTTACTTCTGTCTCATGTGTCAGAAAAAACTTGAATTGTTCTGCCAGTCATAAATCTTTCTTTCTCTCTTTTTCTTTCTTTCTCTTAAGTTCCCTCTGTCTTTCTTTCTTTTACTCTCTATCTCTCTCTCTCTCTCTTTCTATATATCTCTCTCTCTCTCTTTCTCTCTCTCTATATATATATATATCTTTATCTCTTTCTCTCTCTCTCTCTCTCTTTCTATATATCTCTCTTTATCTCTTTCTCTCTCTCTATATATATATCTTTATCTCTTTCTTTCTCTCTCTCTCTAATCTCTTACCATTCATCTGTCCTCTCTCCCTTTTCTCCTCTCCTCATAGGTTTGACTCACCATCTGTCTGCCTGCAGTATGTTTGTCTCTCACCTCAGTCTTTCTCTCTCTCTCCTTCCTTAATTCAATGGGAATTAGTTTCCCCACGTTCCTTCGCATCTTCACAATGGTGTGCCTCTAACATTCCCTAAGTGCTGCAAATCAATGTTGACTTTCCTAATGTCTCCTGACAAGGCAGGCCATACTACCAGTTCAGGCACTGCCCGCCGCCTCTCCCCAAATTCAGACGCGTCACTTATCTCGCAACCTCATCGCACATAATTTCCCCCGACGATCCCTTTACAAATTATGCTTGGCATCTTGTGGAGTGACAGCAATTAAGCACTGATATTTGGCTGACGAGCTTCGTCAAGGGCTGGCCGGACCGCATCCAGAATGTTACCATGGCAACCAGAGAATTCCCTTCCCACCTCTACATGTAGCTGATGACAGGTAGTGGGACTACCGTGTGTCCTGTGACATCGACCATCTAATTCATGTTCAGAATCTTCCATGGTAAAATGAGAACATTTACCAGAATACGGATCGCATTACACATAAATCTGAAACCTGACCATTTTAGTAACTTTGGTCTGATGACACAGCTCAGCTCACGAGGCCAATTTTCTTTGGATGTTGAGGTTGGACAATAATGGATGATGAGGTTCTTATTGACTTTGATCAGATTTTACCAGTTAGTGATGTGATCATTTTAATTTTATAGGCTGAGAATGAAATCTGCACTCGACACAATCTCAGTCCTCAACTGCCAACATAAAGCCTATTGATGCATCCATACCATTTTCCTCATTCAAGTGATCCATATCTTGATTATCATCATCATTATTGTTGTAATCATGTCAGCTATTTTCTTCATCTCATAATTTCTCTCATCATTATCATTTCATCTTATCTCATTTCCCATAAAAAATATCTGAATCACAGCAATCATTTTACCACCACCAACACAGTGAAAAAAAAAGTCTTCATATGTTTTGTTGCGTCATTTTGATGTCCACTATCATAGTTCTTTTTTTTTTTGCATCTTTACACGCTCGTACAACTTGAACAACATAAGATCATGCTCAACCTAACTTGTTCTCATACCATGTGGGCAGAGCTGACTAACAAAATCATATTCACTTTTCCATCAAATTTCCATCTAATATCAAATACCACATTATCAAGCACTTTATTCATAACTTTTCCAACACAGCAAGAGGGAGGTACTGATATAAATGTTTATCAATGTACAATACTGCCATCATGATTATTTTTACAATAAGGTTTATCATTACTATCTTCACCATTGTCAGCATTAACAGGATAGTCCCCAAAACCACCACCACCATCATCATCCTCATCATCCTCATCATCCTCATCATCCTCATCATCCTCATCATCCTCGTCATCCTCATCATCATCATCATCATCATCATCATCATCATCAGGTCATCATTATTTTTTTCATTTTTTTCATTTTTTTCATCCTCCTCCTCCTCCTCATCATCATCATTATTATCATCATCACCATCACCACCACCATCAGCATTACTATCATTTTCATTAAATCATCATCATTATCATCATCACCACCAGCACTACATCACTATTATCATCATCATCATCATCATCTGCATAACCCTTGTCATCAGGATGAACCTACCTGGAAGATCTTGGAGACGAGGCGTCGTGTCGGTGTGCGGTGGTAAGTAAACGTGCCCCGCACGTTGCCAGGAGAGAAGTGGCGCTTGGGCACGAAGGGCTGGGCCCTGGGATTGGGACGCCAACTGTCCATGGCAGGGGAAGGATTCAATACACAGGGGATGGGGTTACGAGGTTGGCGGGGGCCGTACGGAAGGGGTTCTTTGGCTGTATAGCTCTAGCTCAGATACCGCTCAACGTCAGGGCGTCGGTTGAGCCGGACATGAGCGGAGGGAGAAAATGTTCCCCCGAAAGGTTTTAGTCTTCAGTGTAGTGGTGGCATCTCTGCATAGGGGAGAAAAGAAAATAAACCTTCGTGGTCAGAATAATTTCAAAATGAAGACATAGTTAGAACACTGTTGTAGGTAAACACCACCTCTAACAAACTACACAAATTTGCATTTATAACATTAAAGGAAATTTGAAGCATTTCGTGACATTTCACCATGCTCAGGCTATGTTTCTAAAAGAACCTGCATCTTTGTGACTCAAGAGCATAAGAGACTGGACATGGAAATCCACAATGTAACAATTGAAATAATCCTTTCAGGAGTCAAGGACTGTGATCAAAAGATGCTATATATCTTAACTACAGTGTACTTGCCATGACTGTTCAAACTTTTGCTATAAATCTATTGCTATATTTTTATAAATGTAACTTGTAACAACTTCCCAAAGTAAATTTTCCTTCTAGCATGCAATATTTTACTAGGTACGACATCTCTGGAGGCAGCGTCAGTGTTACAAGGGAGAGTGTAGCAGGCTAGGACAGCAAGCATTTACCCTGGACCAATATCAGTCCAATTCATCTCTAAATCACATAAAAAAGGATGGCACAACATATAAAAGCTTGGTATAAATTGCTTGTTATAAATTAATGTCAGTGCCCCGGCACAAATGATCCCCGCATTTTGATAGGGCGATATTTACTGCTTCGACTGTTCAGCAGCCAAACTTTTCTCAAATAATGTTGAGGGCCGGTCCCATGTAGCTCATTTCCAAACTCAAAACAATATGATAACACCACTCAAACATATCCCATCACAAGTTTGTTCTGGGTTTTTATTGCGTAAACACGGTGCATTACACAAATTGGATCTGTGCCCTACACCAGTATCTCCTGGCTCTGCGAATATTATTTATGCCGACAAAGCTCTACTCTTCAAGAGCTGTGGCTCGGCAAGTCTGAAGTGGAAAAGCAATTTTGTAAGGGACCTTTGAGTGGCGGAGATATTCAACCAACGCTGCAACCACAGCATACGCCTGAAAATCCTCCATTAAGCTAAGCTCATGTAGTATATCAATTGCTTGCTCAGGAGTAGGTTCTGCATCCAATCCTATTTGTTTTGGTTCAGGCTTGATGTAATGAGGCCTTCTTCTCGGTCTTCTGCAGCATATCACAATGTATTTGATTAAATCTCTAAAAACAGATAAGTTTGACGAGGTGGATGCCCTCCTTACAAGACAAGAAATTTATTCCCCCTCCCCCATCCACTCTGCTACCTTTCTGAATTCAGTATAGAATGTTCCACTTTCAAGAATCTTTTGAAAGCACAGAGAAGACCATTTAACCATGGAGATACTTTAATAGCTCCATGATTTAATGTTCCTTATGGCAGAATTGTTTATATGCATACAATTCTCATTTCATGGTTGATTATATTTTTTCTAAAAGTATAGATCTCAAAACACTGGTGCACATCTGGGAGTAATAGTTTGAATGTTAAAACATAGTAGGAACAATAAATTTCTTATTTCATACTGCCTGTTTTATACCCCTCTATCATATCCGATTCTGGCATTACTTCACATAGCATATGAAATATTCTAATGTAATTCTTAATTCCCACACTCATAGTCATACAGATATTAAAATCATATCCCTTTGTTCATGAAACATTCAGAAATACCATTTCTTTTCCAAGTCGAAAACAATATTATGGTTCATTTGATTTCTGTCATGCATTTAATTGTATGGGCTCCACTTTCTCCAACTCATTTTTAGAAATACCCTGTCATGCCTTCACTGTACGCGCTGGCTGCTTTGTTACAGCATTGTAAATGTCATCGTGAAATTATCTTCATTTTTTTTTCCATCTTTAAATCTCACTTTCCATCAGTTAAGCTGAATCAAAGCATCAGTTTCTTACTACAGGGCAAACTTGTTGAAATCCAATATCCACTATGGAACACGAAAGTCAGGCAGCAGCCCAACGGGGAACAATCCACGGAGTGTTAAGTTCTCTCTCACAGAGGAGGAGATTTGATCCAAACTCTGAATATCTCTGCCTCATTTTGCTCTCTTCCCAGTAACATTTAGGTCTCAGATTTCATTCTCCATGCTATTTCACTGGCCACACACAGCATAATGATGATCATAAATACAGTTCACTTATATCCATGTACAGCATAAACGATAAACGTTTCATAACTCAAATGAAAAAAGAAATGTAACTACTGTATACGCTATAATTTTCGCGTACATAAATTTTCGCGAATTGCCGCTGTCACACATTTTCCCGAGTGGTTAAATTCGCGATTGAGGGACAAGAGAAAATATGAAGTGGCAAAGAAAGTGTGAATTTTCAACTTACTTACAAATAAGAATGATACTAGTTATACACTGCATGAAAAAAAAAAACTTACCAAACTCTGCTAACTAGTAAGTTAGAATTCAAAATTTTTGAAGTGGTTAAGTCCATCGCGATAGATTTCTGACGAGTGGTCCCCTTGCGATAATGGATTGGCTCTCTACAGTAGTCGTAAGTAGACGTGGACGTGCTATATGTACGTAAACAAGCTTAGCCAGTACAATACATGGTCTGTTCGGTAAGCCATGACATGGTATTCTAGTACTGAAATGTTCGTATCATCAAGGCAAGGGATTCATTTTGGAAGGTAATATTTTCGCGTGTTGTTAATTTCGCGAATAGCTCCCAACTCGCGAAATTCGCGAAAATAAAACCCCCGCGAAATATATAGCGTATACAGTATTTAGTCTTCAGCACAACATCACAAAAGCTCTCTTCAATATAGAACCAAACTAGACACAGTTAATCTTAGAAGTACAACATATTTGCACATCCATTACGGAAAGTGATGTAACATTTTTTAATTCAAATCTTCTCATATTCTTCTTCATCGCTGGTAAACATTTCATGCATTCAAATAAACCAGGTGGGAAAAAACTGCAGACAAACACTTTGTGAAATTAGTCATCAAATTGAAGAAGTGATATAACTTGACTTTGTTTTTTCATCGAGCATGACTGTATTCATACCAAACACATCTTCATTATTCCAAGTTTTTGTTTTTTTCCCATCTTCTCACACAAGTGTTTTTCTTAAAGGAGATGCATATAGAAATAAAGAGATGCATACATGCTGAGTAAACTGGCAAAGTAATGAAAATGGCACGGAAAGGTCAATTGTCTCAAATTAAACCTCACACTGTTGAATAAACAAGAAAGTCTGAAGGAGAAATAGGTGGGAAAAAGCTTGACATCTCACGACCCTGACGCGAGAAAGTTTTGAACAGAGTGGGAGCTGAGTGGAGTGCCGGAGTACAACTCTGGTGGCTGAAATCGAACTGTTGCCTGCCGTGTTATGAAAATATTGACGTTATTGATGAATCATTTGAGAGCTTGGTGAGGCAGGGAAAAGAAGAGCTGTGTCGGGGAAAAGAAGAGCTGTGTCAGCGAGGGTTTGCTCCGACGGCAGCTAAAAAGCCTGTTCAGTTTGTTTAAATATTGATATGAATTGCAAACTCCTCAAGTACAAAAAGAGAGAAGGGACAACAGAGAATAATAAAACAGAATGAAGGCAAAAGGAAAACACAGCGGTCATCCACGGAATGGGGCTACCGCTAAAACTGACCACCTAAAATGTGTCCAGCATGACACTAACAATGCAGTGATGGCTCTTGAACACGGTAGCCTGAAGTTGATGACATCGCGGTATGCACAGGTTTCCCCATTTCCATGCATAAAACATAGCTTAGCAGCGAGAATGCTGCCCAGCATCACTCCAGCATTTGGTACGGCACAAATTACTGACACATACCAGATTGGTGCTCTGGTCATTACCGTCATCCATCCAATGTGATATCACTCCTCTCTTCATCCTCCTCCTCCTCCTTCTCCTCCTCTTCCACATCATCTTCCTCCAACCACTTCCGTCTACGTGCACAATGCTCATATTTTGCACACAGATGAACAAATAGAGCTGCTAGCAAAGTGGTGGTGATAGTGCAATTTAATGAGGCCTAGGACTACTGTGAATTGTCCCTAAAGAGTTGATGTTGCCATGGCAACATGACTACACCTTGCAGCATCAAAATTCCCTAGGTGGGGTATCATATTTGTTGCTTATATTCGTCTGAATGGTGATGAAGTACAAGGATATGAAAAAGTTAGAAAATGATATGGTAGTCAATGAGTCGTAACCATTCTTAAACATCAGAACAATTCATCTGGCAAAAGAACTGAAGATCAGTAGAACTTTGATACTTGAAGTTAGAATCATTGCGCATTGCTGAAAGTCTTCTCGATGTAATAAAATTCATGAAGGCAATGACAGAAGATGGATTATTGTGCCAAAAAAAGTTGACTAAAGAGATATGTGACCCGCTACAACAAAATCATCCTAAAAACGGGCGAGGTCGATTATTTGAAAATTGCATGATATAATCCCCTAATCTTTCTGCTTTAAATTGATATATAACACAAATCAGCTGTGGAGGTATCGATGTTTAAAAGAGAGCATGTCGAGACGTCTGGAAAATCACTGTTTCGAGAAAAGCGCCTTAAAAGTCTTCCTTTCGACGCAATCGCGATTCAAGGGACACGCAAGTCAGTTTTCACCTCTGGACAATAGAAGGTAAGGCCTAGCAACCCCCGAAGTGTTCATTCAAGCACATCAGCGTCGGCGGTCTCCTCACCAACCAATCAGTGACCAGGATGTGAGAAGCGGCTGAGCATAGCGCACCCCGCCCGCACACACCAGTCGACTGGGCAGTGTGCGAGCTTCACGCTTCGGTTAGCAGCAAGCAGCAAACTGACCAATGAGATCACTCTGGTCGTTGTTAGGGGCGGAACCTATCTGTGGCGCTCAATCCAAATTTTCGAACGAGTTTCTGCTTCGTTGAAACGCCAAAAAACATGGCTCAGAAAAACGCTATTTTTTGGTCTTTCCTTCGATCATTTTGCTTCAAAATTTCGATAGATGATAGAAGACATGTTAGACTCCAATAATATATCAAAATCAGAAAATCGTAAGTTTTGACCAATTTTAATGCTCTGACTTCAAACTCGATTTTCACGGCTTCGACCGTGCGCGACTTTAGGACCTTTTTGTTGTAGCGGGTCACATATATTGACATCTTTCAGCCTGATTTCATTTCATAATGTCAGCAAAAATAACTTTGGTGATAAAAGAGCAAAATTTAATCTATTGAAATGTTGATTAATTCTACTACATCTCTTTCTATCGTGACAGATTGCAATCATGAACATAATCTTTTTTATTTGCATTCTTTCCATAAATTAATAAAGAACCTTCCAGCAATATATCATCAGTTTTAAAGAAGCATAAAAAGCAGTGTGGGTATGAACTCCCACGTAAAAACAATAATAATAATTTAAAAAATAACCTCAATAAGAGCTTTAAGCACTCATTTCATGATCATTAGAGATGTATTACATAACATGGTAGGGACCAATTTACAAAAAAAAAAATGAAATTTATAAGATTTCAATGCAGTTCCACACTATATCTGTTGTACAGTGTATATGAATAGGATATTTGCAAACAGAGACCACAACAAGCAACATGTGCTACCTGCTAGTCTGGCCTATCTGCGCCGATTCACTCCAGCATTATGAAGCAAACAGTCTTCATTAGCCTTCTTGTTCAGGTGTGTGCATAATCAAAACAATCAGAACGGCAAACCCCAAGTCACTAGAACATCATGTTTATGCTAAGGTAGTCACACGTAAATGATACATCACTTAACATGGGGCATGTGATTGTGAGGGAGATGGCATGTAAACACAACTCACTGTGCAATCTTCAACAACAAGTTGGCTGGGAAGTCACTCCTCAAAATCCATCATATCCACAGTCCAAACTTTAAACACAAATTGTGCACTTCAAAAACTTGCTGAAAGGGAAAACTTGCCAAAGTGGCAGAATTGGAGATTTAACCAGCCTGCAACAATCCCTTCTCAAAATCTCCCGGTAATATCCAAATCCACCCCGCAAAGTCCAAAGTTGATGGACTGTGAGGAAGGGAGCGTGGAACTGAACTGAATGTGGAGCACAGATGTGAGAAGGCATCAGATGCCATCCTCTGATATCACTCTCTTCGCCATGGCGATCTGGGATGTGTGCATACATCCAAACTGTAGCTACAGTTTGTAGGAGCAGAAAAAGACACACACACACACACACACACACACACACACACACACACACACACATACATACATACACACACCGTGCACACACATACACACACGTACAAGATTTAGCTTCCAATCTCACCTCTCAAGCAAGTCACACTACCAGGAGGTCAATCTGGTGTCCCCCAGCAGCTTGGCAACATCAGTACATCCCTCCTTACACTCCAGCGGATCAAGAGTAAATGACGCTAGCATGGAAGGGACCAATGAATTTATTCACCCAGCGTTTCGGTCTGCTAGTCTTTAATCAAAACTCACTTTGTACCGTCGAGGAATGTGTGTAGGACACAGATATCCCCATAACAAGGGGAATAGTCTCCATTCCAGCAAATTTCTTCATCATCATACTTCATTTCTTATGAAATGTATAAAGTACCAAAAACATACATTTATCTCACAGTCTTCTACTCGTATGTTTTGTGAAATTCAAATCAATTTTTTCCAAATCTCTTTCATTAGTTCTCGCTTTGACTCTGACACAATAAATGCATCTTTATACAAAAAGAAGGGAAAAATCCATCAGGAGTATTATCTCAAGTACAACGGATAAGAAATTGGATGAGAATTGAGATGAAGTGATCAAATATCTCACTTAACACCTGTCTGTCATTTTTCATCAATCTCCTCTTGTTACTTTCTCTCCCTCCTCCGTCACTTTCTCTACTTAGTACCTATCTTTATCCAACCATCTTTCTATCTTCATGTCTCTCTTTCACTTCTTCTCCTTTTTTTCTTTGCTTCTTCTCCTTTTTCATCATTTCTCTTCTTTTTTGCTTCTTTCTTCCTTATTCCACTTATAAATATATTTATGTTTTTATTTTGTGTACTTCTGGCATGTAATACTGCACTGAGTCCTTACTTCCTTCTCTTTGAGGTCCATTATCATCATTTTTCTCATATTCCTGCAAAATTTTTTCTTCTTTTTTTTTTTTTTTTTTTTTTTGTCTCTCACCTTGCCTACCACCCCCATCCTCCGCATCAGTGGTAGAGCCTTTTTTTTTTTTGCTCCCAATTTTTTGCCTCCTATTGTCTGCACAGCATGGCATGGCTATATGCCTCGAAGGTTTTAACCATAAGCTGATTGGGGACTTGGCACTCGCCTCCGCGCAGGAAAGGCGAGACATTCTAAAGGCATTCATTCGGGGAGCATTCATGCTCCACAGCTTGGTTTTATGGTGACAGCAGAAAAATTCAAATACTATAATTTCTTTCCTCCAGAAATACGATTAATATAGGCAAAATAAAGCAATCAACAATGTTGACATCGCAACATTAAATCTAGCTTCAATCATAGTAAGGTAATAGATATGTTATCATGATTATTTTGATTCAGATATAGGGTCCTAGATATTACAAAGGTTGTATTGATTGCAACTTTTATGGAAGGGCACAGTTGCAGAACTGAAAGAAAGCTGTTCAAAATAAAACTATCTGTGCTCTTGCTCAACTCTATTGTCTACGTTAACTGAAATTTGGTTTTATATTTAAGAAACCTAAAATATGCCTACAGGTACAAATACATTTCTCGGAGCTGTTGCAGTCTAAACATCAAGAAATAGTGTTTGTGCCTTGAACATCAAAATGCAACTTTAAGTTAAACAGTATGGAGGGATTTGTCGCTAACGCCATGAATTATGAACTACAGTGATGCAAAAATTGTATACTACACAAATTCTTTGCCTTTTTTGCACATATTCTTAAGCCTTACAAATGCTGGCTTTCGTGAATTTTCTGGTCCAATTTAATCATTTTTGTTATGTATGAACAGATGGTTCTATCAGCCTAAATGATGTAAATATGTCACACACATGCACTTGGTATTTCAAATAGTTTGAAAGATTCAGTAGCATTTTGGAAATATTGCCTCAGCTACATTTATACACATGTCTGGTTAGCAGATTTATGACAAGTCCATGGAAAACAATCTGTCAAGAGTACTGAAGCCTCATGTTTGGTTGCTGCAAATAGAATAGAAAAGAATAAAATCCTTGACATAAAGACACAAGATGTCAGGAGACAGTGGACTTTCTTTCCCTCCTTCAATTTTTGATGAATGAGTTCATGATTGAAGCTGGCTGGGTAGTCCAGAAAAACCAATTTACTCCCTGAGGGAATTTATGGTCCGTGCATCCTGGTTTATGGAATTAACGATTAAGCTTAGGGTAGCTGAGCCCACCCCTCCCACTCCTCGCACCTACCCACTACCCATGACCCTGTTCACACTCACCTAACATACACATTGGCCCGAATTCATGAAGGTGGTATGAATTTAAACCATGCTTTATGCAAATTTCTTCTGCGTAAATACGATTGACAGATTGCATGCCAACAGATGTCCAGTAACAAACGTGCAAGTCAAATGTTCGCCTATTCCACGCTTATTTTAGACCATGGTCTAAATTTGTACCATGGTCGGGGTTTAAACCAGGTTTAAACCCCCTTTGTGAATTGGGGCCATAGGGTCTAGCATAGCAGGGCTAGTCAGGAGGAATCTTATCTTTTTTGTGATTGACTGTTCATACTACTATTGGCTGTCCTCGAGCTGTGGGGGCAATTGCGGTTTGAGGAGCACCCTGCCATTTGACACAGAGTTTGCACACGCACACATTTAATGAATACCACTGGGCACTTTCAATTATGAGCCCACGGTTACTCTCCCCTCAAAATGTTGTCCCTGGACCGAAAAAGCTTTGTACGGGGCACCAGGAAAATTTCTATTGAGCATTCACACTATAATTTTGGAGAGGAAAGTCCTGCAGTGATGCGCTTTCAATGTGGGATTCACAGTGAATGCAGATTGAATATCATGATTGCATGGGTCACAAAAGATGAAAATATTCCGTCATTCTCTCTACACCATGTGATTGACTTGGCATCACCTTCAAACATGAGAAATCAGCATCACAAATTAAAATTCCTGTGTACTGTATTATTTTGCTATCAAAACTGATAAATAATTCTCCCTGAAAGATGCTACACTTGAAAACAAACATACTTTCTCACAAAATGTGGGAAATAATATCTTCATCATAATGTTATTATATATAAGGCGAACCCTTCCCTAATCATATCATCAGTTTGGGCCTCCTACGATAATTTGAATCTTCCAGCTAACTGTCAATTCTGCATATGAAGGTACATGGGAAAAAAGTGAGTTTGCATTAGCTTCTAATTCTGAAACATCCAACGAGGGATTTTTGAAATATGTTGGAAAATAAGTATAAAACCTCTTAGAGCATTTGAGCGTAAATGCTATCTTTAGCACCCAGGTCTCTTAAACCTATTAAGCTGTATTGTCTGGTGAGGAATCAAAAAGTAAAAAGAGGATTTGAAAAAAAAATGAAACTGACGAGGAGAACCATGAGAATTGTAATCCTCTTATTCCAAGATTTCACAGCCATGGTTTGTGGAGGAATATAACAATATTATAAGCTTCTACGGCCACTGGAGTTTGGGACTTCGTTCAGAGCAACCCTTAAATATTTCACACCAAAAATTCAAACCAAACACATTTAGAAACATAATATCAAGAGGAGATAGTTTCAAGTAAAATGAAAGTCTGGTCAATGATTGTATATATCTCCCTGTGCTCCGTCTTCAACAACTCCCGGGTTTTGCTTTTTATTATCCCACCAAACGTTGAAATGCCTTTCCATTTATGGGCCATACCATTATCATCGTATTCATGATTTCTGCATAAAATACACCAAACATGACTTTTTTCAAACTTGGCAATCCCTTCAAAGGCTAAGAAATTCTTACAATTTTGGTTAATACCATGAAAACTGACCCTCTGTAAATTTTAAAGTGCTGAGAAGAGCCTTTGTCAGTATCGGATAAAATGCACCTGATGTCAACATGCAACTTTTCCTTGCAGCTGCTTACCATAATGGCTATTAAAAAGCGGTCAAGGTTGCACAATTTTTCATATTGATGACATTAAAAAAAAAGGAAGGAAAAAACACCTTTTCCCTTTTTTTACAATTTGGCTAAATTAAAAAACATGACATACACTGGGCTGGTCCTGTTTAGAATTTATCTACATGATTGATAGACCCCATAATTTTTGTTTCCCTCTTGATGTAAATGCCATGCTAAGTGATTTTTCTTTCCCCAGACAATGACCATTCATCAGCCCTCTGACAGATATGGGAGGTAATTTGCTGGAACAATCATAACCTAGTGCCATACACCATATTTCTATTTGCATGAATACACCAGCTAAATATTTGATAATTCTATTGGATGCTTTTTGTTGCAAAGAGAGAGAAACAAAGAGAAAGGAGAGAGGGAGGTGAGTAAAAAAAGTAGAAACTATATTCACTTTTTCTTGATGTCCAAAATTAGGTTTACATTATTGGTTTCAAGATTACCATAAAAAAGGAAACTTTGGCACGAGAATGTTTTTTTCACTCAATTGGGTAAGAAGAATTTTGCATGTTATAAATTTTGTAGAATTAAAATGAAGAATAGAAATACATACATCACGCCAAAAATTTACATGATTTTATTTTTGCGCCTGTTTCATGCCACATGAAATGTACAATAATTTCCAAATCGAAAAAAAAAAATTCCACTTTTACAGCACTTGTCATGAGACCTCTTCCAGTTACGATTATCATTAACAGTAGAGGAAAGCCTTGTTATACAGAAAACAATCTATTCATATATACAAATGTTAATAAGAAAATATTTATGAAAGTCCTATCGATAAACAGAGCATGAAAAAATGCAAGGTTAGATTGCTAATAATATGGACATGAGTATTCTGTTGCTGTTATGCAGAAGTTGTTTATCTCTACTGTTATGTGGGTGGACTTTGCTATTATTTACCAACTTTAACAATTACCTTTTACCTCGGGAGTGACCATTTTGGTTACGTGTCAATGAAATCACACCGTGGTTTGGCGGTGGTAGGACAAACAAAAGAATTAGAAACCTGATAAAAATTAAAAAACAACTTGCAAATGGAATGCACGGTAATCATGTCAGAGCCAGTAAGATTGTACACACTTCCTTATATGTGTAAATCATCTGCTGTAATTGTATCTTTGCAGCAATATTACATAAGTACTGTAAACGTCAATATTTTCGCGCGATTAATTTTTCGCGCTGAGCGGCTCGAAAACGTATTCGCGGGTTCTTAAATTCGCGCTCCGCAGCAGGTTACTTTACTGTAGTACACATTCACTGCTTTCATCCAAAGCCTCTGCTACATAGCTTGCTATGCCAGCGTACGACAAGCGACGTAGCGAGCGGCTCGACTGCGAATACAAGCACTCAAATACGTAGTACAGCTGTGACTCTAGTACCGTAGTCACGGGGGACTGTAGCATCGATGCGTGCGGTGCACACATGCATGCTACAGTACACAGCAATCTAGGGTATCGTCTCTTCGCACAGTACTAGTAGCGTAAACATGCCTGTACATTGTACTACGTAGCAGTATCATCGATGAAGCGCACACAATTCATCCCGTTCAAAATGTGCGTAGAAAATTGTGAAGATATATTCGCGCGTTTTTGAATTCGCGCTAGCCGAGCGTAGCGCGAAATCCGCGAAAATTAATGTACCGCGAAAATTTCCACGTTTACAGTATGAGACATCTATAAGTCAGAAAAGTTCAATAACACTATGTTCTAGCATGCAGCCTGTCCTAGACCAGCCCACTGTAGCACTGAAAAGTACAGTGAACATTAGCTGGCCAGATGGAGATGAGTTCAACACAGACATTTACCAGCTTCTGGGGGGATTACTCTATTAATGCTCTCATACATTTTCTATCATATACATCAATGTCAGGTCATACTACCATAGCCCACTGTACCTCCTTGATGTAGCCCTTCATGTATGTTCCCTGTTGTAACATGTTCATCTTACACCGACAGGAATGAAAAGTAAGTTACACTTACCGGCAATTTGGGTTTTTTTTTTTAAAGTGCACTCCACTACACAGTGCAAACATGCAGCTAGATCTTTTTGTAAATCATATAAAAGTTTTAGAGTAAACTATCAGAACTATGGGATTAATGAAGCATGGAAAAACATTTATCACAATGTATTCTGAGTTCATAATTCATCAAGTATCACCAGATATATCACTCATATCCACAAAATACAAAAAGCAGGGATAATCATTTCACTACCAAGACTCTTTTTAATTCATTTTTTTTTCAGTTTGGCCATTCAACTGCTGCCTTGAAATAATTGGATCACCAAATTTTGTGATAATCTGGCAGGATCAAGTTGGCTCTAGCATCGCATCAGTGGCAGCACGTCTTCTACAATATACAGGCCCTATACATCTTCAGAAACTAAGGTAGTTTCTACACATATCCCCCCCCCCCCCCCACACACACACACACACATACACATTTATGTTATGCTCGCTAAATGTCAAGCTCAATGTCCGAGTTTAATTCTGGTCATTTAATTTCCTGATGAAAGTAACTTGCTTTACAACAAGTTAAATCAGAATAAAATGTTCATTTGTGTGTGTGAACCATGTACATTACCAAACAGAGAAGCAATAAGTACTATGTAATCATGCCATACATTTTGCAGTGATCTTAGTTTCATTGATTTCATGGGTAAACGAATATTACCAAAATAAACATACCAATGGAATCCCTCCAAAAAACACGACTGCAAAGAGTACCACACCCCTGATGAGAAATTGTAGCTTCATTTCTTGAATAGTGATGGTACTTATTTCTCCATTTTCTGTTTCTGTATTTCTTGATTGCAAATCCAACCACTACCAAATTGTTTTTCAATAGATATCACACTCAGAAAATATACTGCCCCTATTAGCCATTAAGTATGTGGAACTGATGGCTGCAAGCAGTTTGTTTGCAACAATTTTGGTCTGCAAAGCGATCTTCTTCTCATTCATAAAGTTTACATCTAGATATAATGATGATGTCATTTTGGATACTTTAATTAAAGGGATGTGTAATTTGGTAGAATGTTTTATGTTTGGTTTTTTTTTTTGTATTAATCAAGCTCAGTTCTTATCCAAACAAAGTTGAAAACAAAAACAAAATAAACCCTTTTTTATTTATTTTCATTGTTCATCATCCTATTTGTCATCACAATTCCAATTACTTGCTTTTGGGAGGCGGGAAGAGACAAAGACCATTTATGTGCTCAAATATGCAGTACAATATGGGGCTTCAGCTTTGAGGTATTAGTCGCTGTGTTTTTATAATACATGCAACAAGTAATGGGATTACATGTACTGTAGGCCATATTGGAGCTTAGTAAGTTAATCAATCATATGTTTTGGTGCATTGTTCCTAGATTGAGTTTCTGATGCACAGGCTTGTATGAAAACTAGATCATTCAAGGTTACTCAGAGTTCCCACCTATTAATAACTTGCAGCAGTTACTCACCCTATTTGCATCAAGCCAAATTCAACTGGTTTCCATACATTTGCTATCTAATTTGGATACTTCGTACTAAAAAGAAAAACACAAACACACACACAATGTATGGGATGGGATGTCTTTGTCAATGTAACAACTGTGGTCCTTTGGACTAAAGCCATATTATTGATTGAAAGCTAGATGGGTGTTCATAGATCGGACTTTGTACAGACTAAACTCCCATTTGGTCCATATACGGCACAATATATGAAGGACACATAAGATATTATCTCTTTTTACACTTCCTACTCTTTTGTTAGTAAACAAAGGGTGATGGGAATTCGGGGAGAATTTCATCTAAACACATGTACAAATGAGGGGTCAATATACTCTCTGATTGTAACTTTTTCCCACAATTTCTTACAGCAGTTTGGGGCAGCTGCAATAATAGAATTTCACTAGTGGTGCACCGACAGGACAAATGAAACTCTCTGAGTTTGTCTACGTTTGTTGTGTGTGTGCGTACGTTTGTGTCTGTTTGTGCATATGTGTGTTCATGATAGCCCATGAAGAACTGTGTTATTGTAGAAGCAATATATTTTGCAAGTCTAATTTTTGGCAAATTGGGACCCACAGACAATTTCGCAAGTGGTTAAATTTGCAATCGTGGAGTACAGTACCACAGGGAGAAACGTATTTCAGTTGGTACCATTTTCATTCACAAAATACAGTGGTATTTCTGGACCAAAAGTACAGCTCTGTGAGGTAGATGTGCAATCTTCAAAAGGGGAAAAGACAGAAGTGTGTGGTAGTTCACGACACAATTCTCACTCTGAGCTCACAAGTGTATTTCAATTTTCATGCAAAGTTTAAACTTGCCTTCCATGACAGTAATGCAATATAAATTGTCTCCATGGTGGAAACTTATTAGCTTATTAGCTTTAGTCTTGATATGAGATAACACCTATTTCCCATTTCATTACTCTGGCTGTTAACTGTGAATTCAAACACCTTCACAATAGACTTAAAGTTCCTATGCGGGAAATGTTATGCACATGAAATATAAGGCATAGCCAGCATCTCCTAATCTAAAATCATTGAATATAAAATTTCATCCACATGCTATCCAAAGAGTTAGGTTCAGTGTTTGTAGTCTTACAAGGGAAGGATGCCGTATCTGGTAGTGCTTTTGAGCTCCAAGGGTAGAAAACTTAGGTCAATAATGCCAAAAATGCCCAAATCTAAACAAAATAACAATTTTGTCAAGGAGACTAGGGTCTAAAATTACACAGTCAGCAAAAAATTAAAGAAATGTTAAACAGCAGCTAAAACCAGAAGTCATTTAACAAAGTTTAAAATGAGAATAGATTTAGGAACCAGCCCTGGCTTCCAAATTGTGGAAAAGCAACTATTCTATTTTACTGTGGCCAAAATAAAAGATAAGATATTACACAGGATGGCAGCAAATGTCTTGAGAAAACATAAACCTACAGCCCTAGAAATCAGATGTCTAGATACTCTATTCTGTAATTCAAGAGTCATTTCATCTTAAAACAAAGTCAAGTTTTCATTTCTACTATAAACTTCAGCTGTCCACAGTTCTGACCATGCTCCTGTTGTTTTGTTTGTGTATGGCTACTCCACAAAATCCTCAGAATGCAAGGAATAAGCACTGTCTCCATAATATAGACTCTTAGCATATTCATGGTAAACTTCCTAATAGAAATCAACAACATTGTCCCCTAAAAACACGACATCAGTACTTTGTGTTGATGTCTGAACCTGAATTAATGACGGAAGAAGCAGAGTGGCCCTTCCTGGAATCACTGTCTCCCAAACTCAGAGCTAAACGTTTCAGACGTTTCACAAGAGCAGGCCGGTTCTTTTCCTCTCTAATCACTGATGCAGCACTCTCTCATCTCGTGTAAACAAGACTCTCAAGGAAAAGGAAGCGATAGTCGGGATAGCCCAACCGTCTCCTCTCTCACAACCCATCTCGGCCAATCACAAACCATCACAGAGGCTATCAGAGCGTGACGACCTCCGCATTCGTCCTCGCCGAATTTTCTGCTCGCTGAAGCCGACTAACTAGCTTCTCCGACTAGTCACACCAGCTGCGGTTGGTCGGTCGAAAAGATAGGATTTGCAATGTCATGTGAAACCCTTCCTGATTGAATTTATGCTTTCTCACAACTACATGTACCAAGCAATGAGAAACACCAGGCAAAAATAGAATCATTGTCACTTGTCTGAACTACAAGCCATCTCCAAATCAAAAAGGATGACGGTAGGATTCTTATTATGGCTTAGAAGAGAAGACAGAGGGCGGATGTTTGGATACCCGAGGAATACGGGGCTGAGACAGGAGATGTATAAAATGAATGAAGAGAGGAGAGGTGATGGATGAATGAATGGATGGATGAATGGAGAGACTGAAGAACCTACCAGAAAGTGGGTTGGAGTAGATGAATGTGGGATGCAGAGATGGATGGAACAAGGATAGAAGGATGGAGAGTGGGTGAATGACTAAACGGAAGGGTGTATGGTTAGAATGGTCAGTGGAAAAGTAGATAGACAGATGGACAGGTTGTTCAGTACAAAGATGGAAGGATAGGTAGATAGATGGTGGAGGGATAGATAGGGTAGATGGATTTGCATAAAGATAAGTTGGACAGAATAGGCTTGAATTATTGATGGAAAATCTAGACAGCAGGAGGGTAGATAGATAGATGGATGGATAGATGGATGGATGGATAGATGGATGGATGGATGGATGGAAGGACAGGTTGACTGAGACCAATGGATGATTGAATCTCGAATGGAGGCCTGGCTTGATGGATGGATGAAAAATGAGAGGATGGCTAGATGGATAGATGGATGAATGGACAGGTGGAGAGAAAGATGGATGGATGGTGTGATGACTGGTATGACTGATGGAGTGATTAAAGATGCACAACACCAAATGGATGATTGAGTAAAATATATGTGAGCTATCAAAGCTGGAACAGAAATAAATTATTTGCATGAAAGGCATAAGTTAATGGACAGATGGTTGTGTGAAATTTACCAGATGTTTATCAATATGTGTAAATACTTAATCATCAACTACAAGTACATTGCTTTACATTTCATATGAATAGGTGATTTAACAAAAAAACACCAAGAAGTGGTAATGGTAGTGATGGTTGGTGAAGAGAGGAATGAATTTGTATGATGGCTTTGATATTGAAGGCAACAATAGGTGGATAGACAAAGTATTAACCCGTTGAGGACAGACTGATTTTGCTATAACAAGCATTTCCCATAGACACCTGCCCGAGTATTCTCGGGACTCATCTTCAATGGGTTAAGGCATGTAATGGATAGCAATCATGATGCTTGAAAAAGATGGGGAAAGATTGAATAGCCCTCTTTCATTACCAATCCTTGCAATTACATACTGTAAAAGTGGATATTTTCGCGCAAGTAATTTTTCACGCTCGGATGGGAAAGATGAGTTTCGTGTGTTTTTAATTCTGCGGAATCGGGACAATAACTACTGGAGCATGTGGTATACAAAAATATTCGCGTGCTTTTATTTTCGCGCTAGCTTCTGGTTGCGCGAAATGCGTGAAAATTTCCACTTTTACAGTATTACATAATAGTAATGTTCACTCATTCAACAAACATGTATGTTCAGAATCAAACATGTTATCTCTGAGTGAGCTTTACTTGTGCCTATCCATTTAGATTCTGACTGGCATCAGAATGGCTAATGTGAAATGGAGAGGTAAGTAAAGCGAGATGAAGTAGATACACATACACATACAAATTCTTACCATCAAGAGCAAGGAGGGGAGATTAACAGATCGCAAAAAAGGAAATTCCGACAATTTTGAGCAACTGGACGCGCCCCAGACTATACAGGAAGTCCAAAAATATCAATCCTCACCAATCTGTGACATTCTCAAGAAGTTCTGAGCACCTCACTCACCATGGGATGGTTCTGCCAATTGCATCTGGAGATTCCTGTTTATCTCTCCAATGTAAACACATCCTAGCTATACCATAGAAAAAAAGAGGGTAAAAAATCTTGGGAACAGACAGATGAGCGTCATCTTTAAATCTCTAGATTCCTGAAAGCCCTCTCAAACTATCTCATCCGTAATCCCTGACTACATTTATATCTCCTGAAGATAGCAAAGGGACACAGAATGCTCAGCGAATCATGCATCGAGTGCCATTTTCAATCCAGATACTAGAGGCCAACGGAGGTAGCCCCAGTTTCTCGACAGTGTCAAAAACTGTGTCAATATCATATCCATGCTGCAATATTGCTATCCTCAAATTTGACTACATTGCTAAAATGGCATAGTATGGTACTTCTCCCATAAACATCAACTATTTTCTTCCTCCACCATTCCCTGAATAGACAAACCTGATTACAGACTGGTCTTTTGTATACCAGGGAGAAAACTTTTATGTGGGAATTTTACAAAAGCTAAAAGATTGTATTTTCAGACTGTACTAAGGTATTTTTCCTCTATACTTGAATGTGATTATAAAAAGTATTTAAAATGGAAGGAAGTTAGAATGGTATCTCACTTCATGAAATCAAACAAAAAACCAATAAACATATATCATAGACTATGAGCCAGAAAGCCGTTACCGCAGTATTGGGAGGTATAGTCATGTATCCTATTACCGAACGGTATCCTATTACCGAACGCGTGCTTTGTCAATGGAGCGCGTACAACAACTCGAATACGCATTCATTGCACTACGCGCTGTTATCTCACAGGGGAAGCCAGTGCCGAAAATTGCTAAACTGCAGCAGAAAACAAAACAAAAAGTAATTTACCTCAAATTTACGTAATAATTGCTAAAATTTCGATGTTCGTTGTCCTGCGTTAATAAACATTGACCGAAAATACAATGTACAATTTTCTCCATACAGAGGGCGCACGTTCGGTAATACAATACGATTTGCGTCGGTAAAAATAGACAACTTTTGTGGAAGGGTTATTTGAAATACGGATTTTTTCTAGAAGTTGGCTTATTTTTCAAGTATTTTCGTTACAGCTAAAGTCATCAGCATTTCAATTATCTATAAGGATATTTCTGGCTGAATTATTGCATAATGTTGCCCGTTTGGAGCAATAAAACAAAAATCGTTCGGTAATAGGATACACCTCCATACTGAGTTATTGATATCATGTGTAGAGCTCGATCTCCTCTACAATATGGTGTCAATTCTTAATTTATTTCCATCTTCAGTAAATTGTTACAAATCAAAACCACAAGGGTGCACTTTACCCAATATCTGGAACAAACCTTACAAAAATACCAACTTTTAATGTCATAAACTTTTTATTTTATGAAATTTGATTGTTTTATTTTTATCTACACTTAAATTTTAGAATGTAATGGTGCCCTACTGGTTTTCAACTGACAATTATCTTCTTACTCTGACCACAATTCACTTGACTTTTTCAACTTACTCCTAACATAATCACTCAGGGATATATATACACATGGCTACTAGGAAACAGGTGTAGTGATTAATCCAAAGTAGAGGACAGGAATCACATTGTGCGAACAATGTTTAGGAGTTTTGTCTGACTAATTGCACACAAACTAAAGTCTTGTGGGTGACCATCGTAATTTCACACACACACACACACACACACAAAATTGATTTAACGTTCTTTGCTCTAGATTTAAAACAGCTCTTCCACCAACAGATATATTGTAGAGCTCTAGGTTTGTAATAAGCACATTTGAGAATGTTTCAAAACTTCTGTATAAGCCACAGCCAGGTCTAATTTTAAGTTGTTGGGAACTCAATATTCTGTCCACTTTATTACCTAATCAGGTATTATGCTAAAGCAAATAAACCAAACAAAGAGTAAAGTTTCTACCCAAAGGAGGTTACATAGTAGGCCTGAACGCCCCTTCAGCAGCTTCACTATAGCTCATGACATCTCATCCAGAGCGGGAGAGGATCCCGACATAATGTCATTACTGATACAACAAATCTTCTGAGCATATCTAACATGACATTTCACTCCATCTACTACCAGGAGATAAACAAGAAACATGAGGCCAGCTCTAGACAGGCTGCTCCTCATCAGCCTCGCACACATCTTACCTCTCTTCTCTTTCCTTTTCCTTTTCTTTAAATTTTTATTTCAGTCAAGATGGCCAGATACCATCGCCCTTGGATTCTTACCGGGACATTGGACATCAAAATTGAATCTTAATAGGTGCCCAGGAAGGCTAATGGTCCTATCTCTTCAGTTCATATTAGCAATATCAGACATCAGCGCAGCGGTCAGTTCAGCCACAACAGCACAGAGTCAAGAAATATTGAAGGCTTCGGTAATATATAAACATCTCTCTGTGTTCCCCCACCGCCCCCCCCCCCTCCCTCTCTCTCTCTCTCTCTCCAAGTAAAAGGGCAAGATCTTTTCAGGTTGCGCTTGTTGAGAGGCCACACATTCTCAAGGTTTACTCAACAGATGAAAAAATACATGTTATAAAGATATAGGTTAAAGTTTGATGTGTCATATTAAGACCTGGCTATATACGTTAAATACACACACAGAGAAAAAGGGATGTAATCAATAAATATAACAATGAATAGAAGTAAATAACACACCTAAGATAACCAGTGGCATATGAGATCTTGAGAGATCCTATTCATTCACACTACCTAGCCTCTGAAATATGTACCCATGTACAATTTTACTTTGTCACATTATTACTCCTTTCTGTAATGTGAGAGTGTAATGTGAGAATGGCCACATTTTATAAACAATGAAATGCTTTTTATAGGTAAAGAAAATACCAGGAATGAAAAGTTTGTTTACATCATCTTGGCAGAATCATTTCATGAACAAGTTCAGGATGTTTTTCCCAAAATTCAACTCAGGAAATGAAATAGCAACCGAAAACCCCATACTAATTTCTGCTGAGGTTTGTGCGATCTTCTCTTTTTTAAGTGGTTGACCACAACATTCCTATTGTTGTTTCCATTGCCAGGATGTTGATAAAAGAAACCAGTGATTTCAGAGGAGATTAAAGAATTAATATTTCATTTCATTTCATAAGTGAATCAGTCCAAAATATGTGCAATTCAGAGCTCTTCCCTTTAAAAAGTAAGATTCTGCTTCAATGTGGTGACTGGAAATATTCTGGTTACTGATATCTTGAAGTGCCTTTAGCCTTCCATCCTCGGCATCAATTTCAGCTATGAGTGATAAAATGGATGCATGATGTTTTGATAATGATATTGATAGCAACAGTCTGTATCTCAAATGGTAAATCCAGCAAAGCTCAGTGAAATATACTCCTATCGCATCATGTTCAATGGACAACTTTACTTAAGGAAATTGTCTCCTTTTCTGCTATTTTTGCCGTTTCTTGCCATCTAGAAATGACTCCGTTTTCTGACGACAGTCACTTCACACACTCAGATCAATTTGAGTAATGGCATAGACATGCCATTGACACACGAGAAGGAGAAAAAAAAATCCAGAGTTTGCCTTTGAAGAAACAGCACATAACCCACACACATTCTTTCTACACTGTACACTCTCCTTCTCAGTCATGGCTTCCAAGGAATCAAAATGTGGAGAGGTAAAAAAAAAAAAAAACGCTCACTTTTTCACTTTCACCACACAGAGCTGCCTCTGTCGCTAAAAAATAATCGAAAGCTAGTGTTGGTTCACCTGAACCCGGGGTAAATTTGCAAATTGTGTTTGCCTAAAAACAATGATGTGATCAATATTCAAGGCTCGGGTCTGGAAACAGACTTTTCTACTGACTCTTCTGAACCCTGTTTGCCATAGCTGGTTAGCTGGGATGGACAGATGGATGGATAGACAGATTGAAAGAAAAATAGGCAGAATAACTTGAGAGGAGGATGAGTGAGAAGAAAAAGGAAATGAGATAAACTTGGAACAGTCCATAACTAGCCACTATACCTGGGACTAACATTCGTGCAATACCCAGTGTCATGTACAAACCAGGTGTATTTTCAGCAGCAGTGTCCATACAACATATGCTTCAAATTGTTTAAGCAGGAGACCAGCTTTTTAGCAAAAATGATGTATTGGTACTGTATACAAGTATTACACATGCCTGTTGGGGTTTCAGTTCACCAGACAACAATTGGACACATTTCTAATCATTCATCCATTCAATTTCTGGAATTCAGAGATTCCTGTCACCCACTGTCGACATTGCTAGGACAACTGAATTTCTTCAAAATGATTCTGGCAAATCTAACACACAATTTTCACAGATTGCATGGCTGGACTAAATTTCATGATAGTTTGCCATGACTTTAGACAAAGCAAAATTGATGATAATAGAACTTTATCATAACCTCTGACCACTGCTGCTTTCCACACTTACAAAAAACTTAGGCATAGAGATTACGGTAGTTAAAGGACAAGTCCACCTTCATAAACATAAGGATTGAGAGAATGTAGCAATATTAGTAGAACACATCATTGAAAGTTTGAGGAAAATCGGACAATCCGTTCAAAAGTTATGAATTTTTGAAGTTTTTGTGCAGTAACCGCTGGATGAGAAGACTACTGCAGTGTATGAATAACTTAGATGTCACATGCGTACAACAATATAAGGAAAATATAAAGAGATTTTCACAAAATTTCATCTTTTGAAAAAAGTACACATTCCCTTGACACGCTACCGACATATGTTATGGGTAATATTATTCCCCCTGCCCTTAGAAAGAGGCAAGTCAAGTGTTCTTTTGTTATGCGAAAAAAGTGAAAATATGTTAAATTTTCTTTACATTTTCTTTATACAGTTGTACGCATATGACTCATAAGCTATAGTAGTCTCCTCATACAGCGGTTCCAACACAAAAATTTGAAAAATTCATAACTTTTGCATCGATTGTCCAATTTTCCTCAAACTTTCACTGATGTGTTCTACTAATATTGCTGCATTCTCTCAATCCTTATGTTTATGAAGGTGAACTTGTCCTTTAATCTTTTTATTATTGTGCCACATTTACTTGAAGTTCATAATAAGCTTCTTTACCTAATACTTGAAAATGAACATTTGTCCCATAAAGAATCACCTGTTAATTTGTCACTTAGGACCTAAAGTCTACTCTGCTTAACACATACTTGTTACATGGACAAAAACTTTTACTTTAAGTCACAGAATACTGCCTATGTTGTTAATAACACAACCACTCATTGGAATTTTTCTCATCAACATTGAGAGGATTTAAAATGACCAACGCTGTATTTGTTGTCTCCTTTTTCTACTGCTCTACTCTTCCCTTTCTTTCTTTCTTTCCTTTCTTTTTCTCCCTGTCCTTTGTACTATTTCTTTCCTCTTACTTACAGCAGTACTTCCCTTGTCTAATGTTCTTTGGCATTTTTTAAAAAGCAAGCAAAAAAGGAAATTCAGGAAAAGCCTGACTCCAGGGTGAATACCCTGATGAAACTTCAAAGTGAAGATAAATGGTTATATGTCTTCTGACAGAAATTTATGCCATCTACATAGCATCTGGAGCTGAGCATCCAGAGCCATCGTTGCCATGGTAACAACACCAAGAGATGGTCTTCATGATTTATTGCAGGAGGCAGGAAGGGGAAAAGTTTCTGTCAGATCTGGGACGACCAGGTAGGAGTCATTCCCTGAGATACAGGGTCACAAGGCCTTAGGGTCAGCTGGCAATAACTAATGCCAGTAAGTACGGTCACATGTACTGTAAGTCTACAAATGTTCACATGCATTTTAATTTTGCACATTTTGCGAGAGCCAAGATTAGTGAAATTACTATCTGCACGTGAAGGTTCTTGTCTACACTTTATGCATTGAATGCTAGTAGCAATTCAAAAAAAATTTCATACCACAAAAATATTTTGCTTTCCAGTATCTTTTTAGGATCTCTATCAAGAGAGTAAAAAAATACAGGGCATATAATATACAAACATATATTCATCTATATCAATCTCTCTCACTATCACATAAACGGTATACAAACTCTAAAGATCTGGCATTATTTTCCCTTGTATGAATACAAATACATATTAGGTGGGTCTTCATCAGCTCGAGCTTGAAGAATAGCATGCTTATGGGGGATCAGAGAAATAGGCCCGAAGTCAGCTGAAATGTGGACTCGCGTCTTCACCAGCTCCAGCTTCAAGCACAGTTGGGTTTATGAGCTCGATGCTGGCGCATGCGCACTTAAATGAACGGCACCGGTGCGAACACACTCCGACCCGACTGCCTACGTTCCTGCGTGGTGCGCAACGCGTGCAGTGCTGATGTTTAAGCTCGAGCTGATGAAGACGCGTTAAGATCAGCGCGCTATTTTGCAAATTAGCTGGCTATTCTGCAAAGAAGTCCAAGAATTCGGTGGTTTATTTTCCAATCGGAATAGCGCACTATTTCGGTCTTCAATTTAATATTAGCGGGCTATTTTCTGATCGGGCTAATTCTTTGGATCAGAAATAGCGGGCTATTCTTCAAGCTCGAGCTGATGAAGACCCACCTACTGAGTACCACATGTGTAAGTAATGCTTTTTCTGACACACTACAGTAAATCTTTCAAGAAACTATAGGGGCAGAGAGTTCCTATATCCTCACATTAGTCAAACAGATGTACAGTACCATGTACTGTGTGAGGAGGGAACCTTCAGTTAAAAATGTTGTTTTGGGGGGTAAACGCTCGCTTTATTGATAAGTCCTCTCAGTTCACATCAATTCTATCACGACCATTACATTAAGTATTATAATTGCACGCTTCACATTTCAGTTCAATACGTTTTACTGAAAGCACGAACAAACAAACAAAATAACAATGCCTACAATGTTTGCATGTTTGTTCGTGTTTTCCCAGTCATTCTACACTGGAACATGAATGTTGTGATGGATAGGCCTGTAACATTGTTGTCACTTTAGCTACACCTACTGTCCCTCTTCCCTCCATGTTTAGCAAGATTAGGGCTAAGTATTCCTTTTTATTTTGTTCTTTTTCAGCAAGGCAAACAAAATTAGCAAATCAACCAAATATGTCACCACTTTAGTTGTTAACAAAGCACAACAAATTCTTGCAATTTAATATCAGTTCAGTCATCTGTCTGCTTTTATGGAATTACATTATAAAATGCAACATAAATACCTCCTTTATCAGCATATTTTTAACAGAATATGCTGTGACCGAATCAAAAGCCAATTTTTAGGCAACATATCCACAAAAAAAGACAGTTCCTCAGCACTAACAAAGTAGGAACACGAGTTCAGCTGTGCTTTCTGTTCGTAAGGTTCATTCCCGACCTTTCATTATCTCCCTGATTTGAGTGGCAGTCTAGTGTAAATCACATTTTGTTTCCTATCCCATCCAATTTGCTCCAACCTCCCTTCAGTTTTTCCATTATGCCTTGGGATAAAGGGGGATCTACCGTAGCTAATTCTACCCTGCAAAATTAGGCATCCTGAAATAAAGGGGGGGGGGGATTCTCCTGTGAAGGCAGCTGGCTAGTCTTTATTTTCAGAACCCCTTTCTTTCTTTTTAAGTGTTCTTTGGAGTCTGTTGTTACTGTAAACATCAGAGGGGCATTTCATGAAGCATTTTATCCGATACAGTTCTCAGACAAATTTGCTCTCAGCCAATCAGATGCAAGGATTTCCGTAGCTTGTAACAGTTTGTGAGAAAAATATCCGAACAAAACGCTTCATGAAATGCCTCCCAGGAGAGATCATATCTTTGATTATTAACTTATGTTACATAGTTTCATACAGTCACATCTGGGTCTGCAGGCATTAGACTAGCAAACAGCTATCACACCATTAGAATTGTGTTGCTGTCTAAAACAATGTAGGCCTATTGGGCATATCATGGCATACATAAAAGTTGCTATTGAAATTAAACAACTCTCAGAAAAGGCTTGTTTATGTGTTGTCCCATACATGGTCGAAATTTGCGGTGGCAAAGTGATTAAATTCCACTTACATTGACAACTGGAATAAACCAGCTCCTATTAACCTCATTTCAAAACTTTGTGGGGGTGGAGAGGGGGAGTCCAATTTAGAAATGTGCTAAACTTAGATTATAACTTCCTCTCTCATGGGAAATACATTTGGATACAGTTATGGTTATCATGCTCTACTGGGAATAATATCCTAGATAAAATTTGCTATGAATGCTTGGAAATGACTGCTGTACAAAATTACATTTGTGTAGCAATTCCACATCATAGAGTTGTATACCATTTTGTTCAAAATATGTGTCCATCGACTAAAATAGCTATTCCATTTCTAGAAGGAAAATGATTCCTTGCTCTATTCATGTTAGCAGGTAAGTGTTTTAGGCTGACAGGGCTATGTAAATGCATGTTAGCTGTTAAATTACCTCTATGAATTATGTGACGATATATAAGCCTAGAGTCTTTATCTGCATACATCAAATGCAGATGAGTGTCTATGTAACCAGTCATCAGTGTTTATTTTGATCTTACAAGTCCTCAAAGATAGTATCAACACGTAAGCACTGATTTCATTCTCCCCCTCCCCCCCCCCCCCCTCTTTTTCACCCTCAATCTACTCTGTTTGAAGGAAACACAATACTTGCTTATTATCTCAGAAAAAAAAAAAATAATAAACATGTGATAAGTCTCGGTAGACTGCTTGTCCACTACCACTCCTAGTGTGAACAACTCATCCTTAGTCCATTCCAGTCTGAACACCTCAGCCTGACACGCTAGCATTCTCATCGACGAGTTCTTGATGAGGAAGAAATTTACGAGCTCAATCTCCATCCATCTCGCAGGGAAAACTACCAGGGGCATTGCAGAGGTATCACTGACATGGCAAACTAATTTAGGAAGACCAGGTATTCCCTCAAAGATGCCAAAAAAAATCTCCAAAGAAAATCACAAACGAACGTGTCCTCTTACTATTCTGTTGTTAGTGGCTTTGTCGGGCTGTTATATCCTTTACTTGTCCTCCCCATGGGAAATTGAAAAGTGTTTGCCAAAAATTGTCCATCTGAAGTTTCCATAGAGAGGTATGCAACAGCAGTGGAGCTCCCTACAATGCAGGCGTTAGCAGGCAACAAAAATTTCTAATTCTAGTCATAGAAAAAAAAAATCTAATCTTTAGTCAGGCAGATTCACCAGTGATGATACATAAAGTGGCTTGGATCGTAATATTGTGATATTCCTCAGTCTGTTTCACATTGTATTCGCAGCTCACAAATATTTGATCCCTTTTAAAACTCAGTGGTATATTCGGTCCCCATTTCTCAATTCCTTACCTGTTAGGAGTTTTACACATGGATCGTGGTTCCTCGCAGATCAGCCAAAAATTAATGATTGTCTGTAGTGGCTGAGGCTACATATCTCAACACAATCTGCTGCAGCTCCGTCTGATACCACTTCATATCAAGCCGAGAAAAAAAACACGAAAATGAGAGAGGGAGCCCTCTACTCTGCTATTCAATTGCGACTGGACAAAAACACACACATTTTATGAGAAATATGGAAAAGAAGACGCATTTGAAAACAGCTTTATTCTTTCCCTCACTCAGATCTAAAATGATCTGATACATTCATACTAACACGTCAGTCGTCTTTCTTGTTTGGGATCATTGCATGGGGGTTTTCACTCGACTGTGTCAAAGCAAACATACGCTTAGCAAGCCACACACGGCACTTCTATAGATATTACTCATTCAACAGAAAACATACGGACCATTGCTAGTGCATACTTCTCCACATTTATCAAAAGACAAATACGTCTGGTCGAAACAAACCAAATCACTCATATGCCAAACGACAGGGAGCATCCGGTGTTTGAGCTCCGTGCAAAATAATCCGCACTACAAACTGAATTTGAGGGGGAAGTTAATTGCGGTGAAAAGGCATGTTACAAACACGAATCCCACTAACACACATGAATGCAACGCTCTGCCGTATGGCTGATTTCCAAACCTTCACGGTTGGCTCTCCGCCAGACAAATTAAACGAAAACGTTCGGCAGCTCACTTACAAAGGTGCGCTGGTGTCTTTTGTGACTCACAAATTGACTAGTACCTCATTCATCCTTTACAGGTGTCAGACTCACTGCATGACTGAGCACAGATCAACGTACGACGGCCCAAAATAGATGACACATGTCAAAAAATTGCTCACAAAAATTGCTTACCAATGACTCAATAAAAACATGAAGTCATTTAAAAATGCCTGGGCAATACCAAAAGAAAAGTCTCGATGAGAGCAGGTGACCCTTAGTTATAAAGCACACAAATACAGAACTTACAGCTTACAGGGATGCCAACTGGAATAAAAGAGAGAACCTGAAATAAATATTACATGAAGCTACTTTGTGCACAATAGGGACTTAGATGCTACCACAGCCTGAATTCAGGCTTCTGCCAGAAAACTGGTATCCCTGATGCTTGAGAAGGACATGTATTTTGGTGAACCCTGGAAGACACTCAAACTGATGGCTTGATTGGAATAAAATATTCATACTACACTACTTCCTTTCAAAGAGGTCTTAACCTGTTGAGGACTGGCTAATTTTGCTACAATACGCATTTCCCACAGACCCCTGCCCGAGTATACTCAGGACTAGTCCTCAACAGGTTTACAGAGAAAATTCAACACGACTCTCAAATATTTCTCGTTCTTATCCCAACATACTTGCTGTCATCAACTAATATTATTGTGATCATTTTGATGTAAACGATTGCCAAGAGATTCTGACACTCGGTAACTGGTTCAGAAGCAATTATTCTCCAAATAGATCACACATAGATGTACAACATTTCGTTGCAGTGGTTGGGTCCATAGGTTATCCGTAGGCTACATGAAAATAAATGAGGTGATATTGTGCGCACCCAAGCGCAACATGCAAAGGTCAACCAGGGTTGCACTTTCGGTGTCAACTTGTGCACTTCTGGTAATGCGGAGTTACCGAGAAGTAGGCACGGGCAGAGCATATCATATGCAGTAATCGCCTCTAATTCTTCCCTTTTTGTTATGACTAAAATGTTTTCACTTCATAACAGAAATGTACAAAACTATGGTATTGTGGAGATTGTGATAGAGCTCCATGTTTTCTATGTATAATCAAATAGAACTTGTGCTGTGGAACGGCACAGCATCGTTGACGCACTATTACAGAAATGAAATAGCCCTGCCACTGTTTGAGTTATAACAGTTATATGCCTATAGATGCGATAGAAAGATTTGTTTTGTTTGGGTAGTTTGGTGCAAGTGAGTAAGGACAAATTTTAGTAAACCAAATTAGGCACAGGGAAGATATACTAAGTGGGGAAAAAGAACCATCTAATGTAACTTTAAACATTGGAAATATTCCTCTACAACCTATACAAGCTGCAAATCACTTGGTATTCAATTAGGCATAGACTAGGCTAACAAGATTCAAGGGTCCCAAAAATCACTCACATAATCCTCCTTCATAATTATGTACCTATAACTTTCTTTAAAGTATAATTAAAGAACTTGTTATGAAAAAATAGGGTTTCCACCCTTAAAGGTCCAGTTTACCTTTGGTAGCAGTGATTTAAAAAAGGTTCAAGATATCACTTTTGATACTTATGTGTAGGTCTGTTGTATCACAAAACATCCTACCATATAAAATTTTCACAATAAAGCCTAAAATATAAGGAGATATTGATCAGTATTTTTCTCAATAAATCATACTGTAGATGATTAAGTCTAGAAACATTTTTATTATAACTATTGTTCACATTTTGTGCATTTAACAATACTTAACATTGATTATACGGATTCAAATTTTTACAGTGGTTGCTTCTATCCTTTACTCACATTTTAGAACTATTTTGAAGTACTAATGCTGGGTTTTTGTTTCATCTGCAAAAGGTAAATTATGCCTTTAAACATGCTCGCCATCAAGATTGCTGCTGCTTACTTTTCTGCCCTGCGATAACCTAATCACCACCACAAAGACGACATGCTCACTGAAGAGAAAATCTATAATAACCCCGAGGGCGCTGTTGTTCGGTGACTTGCGAAATCATAATCAACCGTGTGAAATACCACGGAAATTGCGACTCGCACTGCCCTACTATAGCTAGAAGCAGGGTGCAACAATTCACCTCAGCCTGCTTCTCCTATGGACAGAATTTTGAGCCAGACTCCGTAAAGAGATTGTAGTCCCAGTGTCTGAGTCGATAACTTTTCCCTGCCAGCTCTTATCCAAACTCCTACGATCCTAATATCGGAATAATGAGGCTATTTCCTTTCCACTTCCTCAAACTTCAAATACGAACAAATCTCCCTCCTCCCCCCAGTGGGGGGCTAGGAAAGGAAAAGATGTAGTAAAGATGAAAAGAAAAGAAAGGGCTAGGAGTCTGAAATTTCAGGTTCTGTTCTTCAGCTGCCCAGTAACAATTGACTCAAAACGCTTTTTGATTACAAATGGCAAAATCAAAATGCTCACCAAAATCAATAGATCACAATGTCTTCGAGACATTTTACCATACTGTACGTGACAACTTCAATCGTACCACAAAGTATTACACTGATACCAACCTCATGATCTTTTTCCCATGATATGTTATTTTAGGCTTTGTGATGCCTATTGTTACAAGTGCAGCCAGGAAAAGGAACCTGACGACATGCAAGGTTATATTTGTTGTTCTCTTCAAAATTCACCCCCTTCTCTCTCGGTCACCCCTCAGCTTACAGTACGCCCTCTGGGAACGGTGACCGCAACTTCGTCTAATAATGGCAGAGACTACCGGATGCACAACCACAAACTCTTTATCTCACTAACATCATGCCAACACTGAGAGAGAGAAAAAAAAATATTTGGATTGTGTGTACATTCCATATATTGGATATCATTTTCTTGTTGAGAATTTGATTGACATCTTAGAAGTTCAAGTTCTGACCCTCAAATGAACTTCATCTGTGAAAGAATCTGGGAGAGATTTCGGGAGAGTAGATGGCAAGCCAACGCATTCTGCATCGAGTAATATTACCATTACAATCTTTCTTACCCAGAAAGACATAATGTACTAATCTTTTCAACTCCTGGTAACAAGTTTTTATACTCAATTATGTTACCAATGTAAACAAATAATAGATACAGTTCTATCTTTCAAATCACAATGCTAAACATTTGTACTTATAACTCAGTGCTGATGTTGTCTTCAGTAAGAAAAGTCACACACTGTTCCCCCCTCCTCTTGCCCTGTAATCATTATTAACCCATTGGTGACTAGACCTGGGTATACTCGGTTAGGTGTCTGCATGGGAAACACATGTTAGGCCTGAAGCAGAATCGGCTCATCCTCAATGGGGTAAGTGGATATTCATCAGAGAAGAAAGAAGTGTGTACCATAGCACCGTTGCAATCCCAATGTGATACCACCGACAGTGATGTTTCGGATTTCAACGAGATAGGTGACTTCAGAGAGGGAAAGGAAAAAAAAAATCTCTAACCAAATGCATCGCCATGGCTGGCCAAGTCCAAAGTCAATATTTAGCGGAGAGAGTCTCAGCCGTAAACTCACGGTCGCCTCTGATACCGGACTCGACTGCATCTCATGAAGCTGTTTATGAGGACACCATTTCAAAGGTGCCACAAGTACACAGCGTCTCTAAACACTCTAGACTAAATCACATGCTAACAGAGTCCCCTGCATCCTGAATATGGGGTCAAAATAGCATGCATCAAATTTGAAAACACTCTGCTACCTCTACACTCTGCATTGATTTTAATACTAACATTCTAATTCTAAACATTTGTTTTACTCTTGCTTGAATCATCTTCTGTTTGTATGCCTTGTTAGTAAATAGGGATACAAGGCAAAAGAAATCAGATAATCACACTAAGTGTATACATGCAGGGACTGTTTCATAAACGAAATCTTGAATTCAAAGACTGCACAACTAGCTCATTCACAAAGAATGATACTGGTGCCATACGTTTCTGCTATCAGTACAAATCAAAAGAAAATAATTTATTTGGCTTCCACAAAAAATATCATAGTATGACTTCATCAATACATCTGATTCATAATAAATTTTTTAAAATGGAGAAAAAAAAAGCTGCCACTCAAAAGTGCTGATATATTTTCTGCCATCAGTTTAGGAATATCATTTTTCTCTGAAAGAAGCCAGTCCTGTTTGAAAGAGCTTTACGGCATGAGATGAGATTCCAGAGCAATTTGTCGTGGATACTTCATCGGCCGCTTCCCGCTATTGACAAATGACATCGCTGTGCAAGCAGGGAACTTCGCTTGGCAAACCAACGGTATCACCGCGGCATTTCAGTCACGTGCACCTATGTGCCCAGTGAGAGAGGCGAAGGTGAGAGTTCCTATACACACAACAGGTCAATTAATGGCCAAGGTTTTTTTATCCATTGATTGGCGGTTCTTACTGTGAATGGCTTCGGATTCGATGCTCCAAAATTGTTCCCTAAAAATAAAACCAATGCAGCAGCTACAGACTGTACATACGTCCAGCTTTACAGTTGATTTAGTTCTAATGCCTGAAGAATTCTTGACTGGCCTTCATATCTCTTTGCTTCCAACAGAATGCAGAAATGAAGTGACAGATTCTATCATACACTCACCTTCCTGGTTCTACAATCTTGTTTTGATGTCATACATCAAAATACTTTTGAACTACCACCACTGCAGTAACTCTGCCAATTTTGCTCTGAATGTCCACTTTCAAGCAATTATTTGCATAATAAATCACTAAGAGAGATCCACAACTAATCAGTGTTTGAGTGTGAAAAAAAAACAGACAAACCTCTTTTGATAAGTGGGAAAAGAATGTGAATGTTGGGCATTCTGAAAAGTTTACCTTCTGTTTACACCTTGGCTTATAGTCAATAGATATTATCACACCATCTTTCCTCCATGTGTCAACCAACATTTTGACTATGAAATGATATGATTTTTTGCAAACTAAATCATTAAGAAGTTTGTTTGACTCTCATTTCTCCAAGATGTAAAAATTATAAAAGTGGTTGATGCTTTACATATCTGATTTCTTTTACATTATGCCTCCGAATATGAATTACAATATGAAGTTGAGTATCTATAAGCTACAGCTGTTTTATCGAAGTGCACCAGCCATACACTTCAGTGCTTTACTGTTTCTATGGCATGTCTGCCTTGAAATGTTGAGAGAAAGATATCAAGTACTTCAATTGAATGCAATTACCTGCTTCTTAGTAGTAGCCAATCCTTGATACAGTATTTCTGTCAGCTTGTCACCAGCAACGATCAGCAAAAGTTTATCTGCAAGAAATGAAAAGGGTAAACATAATTATAAATCATCAAACTGAAGCACTCTTGTACAGACTAGAATGGATTCTACACAAGGAATATATATGCCTAATGCTACATTTGAGCAGATGAAATGTGCAAAGATTTGGGGCCTACATGCAACAGTGATGGAATTCAAACAGACACAAGCTATTGTAAAATGAGAAGTGTTTGTGTGCATTTTATTTTCATGACTTTCGAGAGCAAAGATTAAAATGCATACGAAAGTTCTTGTCTGCACTTCATGATATGCATTGAACGCACAGGCAATTTGCTAAAATTTCATGCCACAAATATGTCTTGTGTTAAAGTGTTCTAATTTTGAAGAGAAGTACTACATAAGTGCTTTTTCTTTAACATCGGAATAAAGTTTGGCTATTAGTAATAGAATATATTTTTAGAGAAATGCATTTCCTTCAACTTTCCTGAGTGTGTGTTTTGGCATTTGATATAACTGTCTATGAGGAAAAGACATTTATGGAGCCCCCTGAACAAAGTCAAAACTTGGTGCATTGTATACATTTTTATATAATCTGCCATCCCTATAAGAATATATTGGGCAATATATATATCAAATTCTAAGTCTGTAACTATGTCAAACATAAACAAAGTTTCATAGTTAGTTAATCAACTACTTGGTACTATACTGGGCAGTAAATTTATTTCTTATAGAGGAAAATACAAACCTTTCTTTCACATTCAGCTTCTGACTTCTTCAAGACAACTGTCAAATTTGAGGAACTTTTTTTTAAAGTTTGTGGAAAGGTTGCTAAAAAACGCTCAAGGCTTACAACAAATTCTAAAGGAAATTGAGGAAATAGTAGTCGCATTCGAATATAAATCATTGATCGGTGCAGCCCACCCCAAGATGGCTGTAGCAAACAAACAAAAAACAAAGCAACCCTTCAGGATATTGAAGAAGGATATTTAGTCAAGAACACAACAGGTGGTAGAGCCACATTCCAATGGTTTGCTGAAATCAACTGCCTATTTTTGGTGCTCTGTTCTCCTTACAGGGTTTTTTTTTGTGTGTGTGTGCCCCATGACTGTTGTAAACAACCATCAAGGTAGTTTGAATATTTGGGTGGTGAGTAATGAAGGCAAAGGAGCAATTTAGGTTGATTTTGATCCTGCACATAGACAACAGAGGGAACTGGGACAGTGTGTGGGATAGCATGGATTGTTAAATGTTGATTATCTATTCACAATCATGTGGAAATCTTGTGGTCATACAAACATGGTTGAAGATATGGGACGCCTACCAGGTCGAGGTATGTTATCTAAGTGGGGCAAATGGCATACACGGGGCAATTTAGAGATAGTAACTCCCTCTTTAAATGTCTGATTACCATAAGAGCCCTTCTCCCACCCACTCAGCACTCTAAAATTTAATCTGAAGGAGGCATCCAATCAAACCCATGCCCATCTGCATAAATACAATTTGAATTTATGGACATATTTACCCGAGGACATCATAACTAGCTATTCCATATTCCACATTACAGAAGCGCTCATATCTATGAATATATTTATTTCTTTTTTGACACAGTACTGGCAAGCTTTTAACAGCTAGTTAAGTAACTTGTTGGATAACTCAAAATACTCTCTGAATTACAGAATGATATTAATATCAAACAGTTCTGCTGTGTCACATCTGTCAATTTGTGATTCCTGGTGCAGATAATGACTTTTGGTGGAAAGGATACCATGATCACTCTTGGCCTTAGAATGACAGCACCTGCATATGCCTTCAGAAAGTATAGGCCTACTGACTTAAATAAATAAGTTTTTAACTTTGCTTTACATTGTCAAAAACTTCAAGTGCAGTTGAAGCAATGCATGAGGCTGACATATCGGGTGCGTAACTTTGCAAAATTTCGCTGCAGGTTGAATGGACACTCGTAATTTCGCGAAGTTTCACTTTGCGATTTTTCCCAATGAGAATGGCCCTTCACATAAAATTTGGGAAGGTGTTATCGGCATATTGCTTTTCAAGTAATTCATGACTTACAAGCACTGCTTTTCAGTGGATTACTTTTGTCCATTGGTAAATTTACATTTATCATCATTGCAAGGTTTGCATTACTTTTCTAATTATTCATCACATTCATTTGTATGTATTTTGTATCATACCTTAAAACTTGTACTTCTCACAAATTACACTGTAATACAATTTTTGTCAATAAATATTTCGTATAATGTACCTTTGTTATATAAAAATAAAGGACAATTGAATTGGAAGTAAAAATGCATATCTGATATTATGAGATCGCTTTGGCACAGAGGGGATGTCCCTCTCTTCCTTGCTTTTGTAGTTTCCTAGAAATTTGGTCTAAATATGGTATAAAGTTTTAAATCAATCACAATCTACTCCAAACCATCAAAATCCATTACTACAAAACAATGTCGGACCAAAGGCTGAAATGATCTAAAGTAAATCAAATCAAATCATATCAAATCTTTTTTGTTTAGTTTTAGTTTTAGTTTTTGTTTGTTTGTTTTTTAGCTAAAACTGTTTGAGACAAACTTAAGGTAGTGAGGTAAAGTAAAACAAAGTGATCGTAATAAAAGGTGGGTCCCACACTTTATTAGGATTGCTTTGTTTCGGATATCCCAGCCATTTCAAAACCAATTTTCAGGAAATAAACGTTAATTCCTCATGGAATTACATGCTCTTTCATATTTCATAAGAGGTTTCTCATTATCTCCACAAAAACTTTTAAAAACTTGAAGTTAGGTCTCAACCAAAACTATACGATCCCTTTAATGAATTCTCTGCCACAAACCAAGCAAATTATGTGTTGGAAGGCCTACCAGCGTCTATCAGTCTAAACAGGACCAGACTAGCGACGGAAATCGAACATCAGCCTAGCAGAATGCCGACTGGGCATTAAATGAATCCATGTCCCTAATCTAGCAGGCTCTAAACCTGAATTATTCATGCTACTGCTTCTCAGGATACACCTTCCACCTCCAAATCCCCACACCAGCTCCACTTCTCTTAACTCTCCTCTTTCCCTTCATTTATCCTTATTTTTTTCTTCCTGTATCATGCTGCCTTTCTTCTATAATTCTACCTTTTCTGATTGAATCAATCTATCCATATGCTATTTCATAGACATATGGCATACTCATACTGTAAAACCACAATTTTTTTCATGCATGAAACTTTCATACATTTTGCGAGAAACCAAGATTTGTGAAAATGGTATGCACGCAAAAGTGTTTGTCTACACAACGCATTGAATGCCAATATATTATTCTACCTAGATATGTGTAAATCAAGTTGATAAGTCCATTACTTGATCCATTCCCTTCTTTATCCACTGGTCTATCATTGCTTCTCACAAATTTTTCTGCCACTTTTTTAGTCATCATCTCTGTCACATCTGTTCAATACAGCCTTCTTTGTTTTCTGCCCATCTAACCTCAAGACAGATTGCTGGCAATTATACTTTTTTTTTTCTTAATAGACTATTTCTATTCCAAAATAAACTGGACTTATGCCCTTCTGCTTCTGAAGATTAAAAAATATAAAAGAACAAAATTCACATATTCATCATATAGGGCCTACCTGTATCTCGATAACAATTTACAATACATTAATCTCCATCATTGTATAGTTGTCATTTCTTTAATTTTCATAGCCTAGGTATGTACAAATGTAAATCTTAATGCTGAGAAGGCATATTTACACAAAATTCCCCCAAGATACCTGTTGTATTAATCAGATTTGATTTGAAATCTCAACAGAAAGCACAAATAGTCATGATTCAATCAACTCCAGTCAAGGCACCTGTAATGGATGCACAAATCATGATGCAAGCAGCATGGCATATTTTGTGTGAATACACAATATCACCAAAGGCGTGTTTTCATCAGCCCAAAGTTTCAAAATAGCACATTTTTTTGTGGTTACGAAACTAGCCCGATGTCAAAATAGCGTTCTATTTGTGCAATGAAGATGCAAATAGCACTCCGTATCGTGCATTCTGGCTGTTTCGTCCCTATTTGTACTTCTGTTAATATTCTGGCTAAGTCACTATGCCTAAGCTGTGGCCTGAAGATTCTTGCAGACTGTGCGTGTATCTACGATGCATTTAAACTCTGCGAATCGTTAATTTCATTAAATGTCTCACTGGACAGAAGAACAAGTATAGCGTTATTGTGTCGATCGAGCTCGTAACTTGCGATACCTACTGTACCTACACATGTACAAAAGTACGTACCGGTCTGCTGTAGTATCGTACATGTACATACGGTGATATGGGAGATTTTGCGCGGGGAAATCCAGTTTTGAACCACACAGTAATCTGAGCAATGATGCAAAATGCGTATGCGTCAAATTTTGTGCTAATTTCCCAAAGCTGGCTGTTTTGAGATGATGAAGACGCACACTCGCAATATCAAGAAAGCAAAGGTCACTAAAATCACTCATACCACATTGTAAAACATTAACTTATTCAAATTATAGGAAGAAGCAACACCTGTGACTTTGGCTGCCTCTGGCTCGATTCAAAGGTCCAATTTGGAAGCCAACAGGGTGCACAAATGGAGAAAATCAGGCAGAAAAGTGTGGACATGTTTGTACGATTGCTCCAAAGACTGATATTGGCGCTGATTGCAGAGACTGTGGGTGTATGAAAAGAGAGCAATCTAGCGACACAGCTGGACCTGAGTGAACAACCCTGGAAGCTGTTATAAACTATTTAATGAAACCTTATTACATACTAGAGATTTATAGACAGCTCTGGGTGGACAAAAAGCATGGAGATTGATTTGCTTGACTGTATTCTTCTGTATGACAATAGCAATGGTGCGGAGAAAGCTCAAAGTATTGTGGAGATGGTGTGGGGAAATTAACCCTTTCTGTGGCCATAAGTCAAATGTAAACTAATTGCACACACATAGAGCTATGAACAGGAAATTATTGTGGCATGCAGTAGGTTAAAGGTCCAGTTTACCTTTGGGAGCAGTGATTTGAAAAATGTTCAAGATATCGCCTTTCAATTTTCATGCATATGTGTAGGTCTGTTGTACCACAAAACACCCTCCCATACAGAATTTTGCAATGAAGCCTAAAATATATATAAGGAGATATCAGTGCTTTTCTCAATAAACCATAACTGTAGATGGTTTAGTCTAGAAACATTTTTATCATAACTATTGTTCACATTTTGCATATTTAACAATACTTAACATCAACTTTACTGATTCAAATTTTTACATTGGTTGTTTCTATCCCTAACTCACATTTTAGAACTACTGTATCTTAAAGGACTAATGTTGGGGGTTTTGTTTCATCTGCAAATGGTAAATGATGCCTTTAATGTGATGGTTTCACTTCTTGCTGCTCAATACACACTTTGCCTGAGATAGACTTGACACTCACTGATACCAGATGACAGCATTAGATGAACTTTGGTGGATAATGGGAATTGCCTTGGAGACTTTCTACCAAGAGTTGAGACATGCCACGGCGGTATCACCTCTGAATCTTCTTTACAATCCTGCCTAATGGCTTTTGATTGTAATTATCCAGTATTGCTAGTGACAGTCTTGTAATCTTAAAATATTTTGAGATGGCAGCATAAGGAGAGACATAGCGAGCGGAATTAGACTTACAACCACGCATCTGCACTTTTTTTTTTTCTGCAAAAGTAACGCATCTGCCTTATTTCTACAATTTTTCCCTATTGCTAGCTTTTCAGCTCTGAAATCTATCAACAAGTAAAGATAATGCACCTGGTTATCCTGCACTTGATACAAATATTTTTACAGAGCAATTCACGCTGCAATGCATTTATCAAACAAACAAGAGAAAATAAGGTTATTCACTCCTTGTTCATATTCCTGATGAAATGTCTATCAGGGTACTGGAGAACTTGGAATAACAAAATAACAAGAGAAAATGAGTAGCAATCACACCTCCCAGCTCCAATGGGCTTCATGGAATGAAAGGGAGGGTGCACTCCATGCTACTCACTACCTCTTTGGGCTGTTTACTTAATCAACATTCCATGGTGACCTTTAGGGTGACATAAAATAAACATCACAGAGATATGTCTGGAAAGTGGAGATTCTCAACACAGCATGGAATTTATCAGTGAAGGAGAGAGAGAGAAAGGAGAAATAAAAAGCTAGGCCACATTTTTAACCCTGGATCCTCTGTTTACTTTGGGATGAAAGACATTTTCTGTTTCCATGCTGAGGGAAAGGGGGAGGGGTTGACATCTTAAAGACCAAAATATTGATTTAGGAGCACCAGCTAAAGGTAAGCCTGCAAAATGTCACATTGATTTAATGCTACAAGCAAGACAAGAAACACACTACCCAAAATATGAAGTTCAAACATTAGAAATACATAATGATCTACATTTCAATAACTGTTCTACTGTACAATTTTGATATGATATAAAGACAGAACTATCATTAAATAACCTTGTTTCTGTTTGCAATTTTAGATGTGTGCTGTTTTTAGTACATTTTTAAGACCGCTCTTCAACTTTACTAGTTCACATTCACATGTGAATTAGACATTATCTCACAGAATCTAGCCAAATCTGTTACATTCGAGGTCTTGTATATTCCCCAAACTATAGGCCTACAACATGGACAGACTCTTTAAATCAAAAAGTTTAGTTTCCATTCAGGGAGCAAAAGACCTCCCTGTGGATGTAGGCCTAATTGGTTCCAAACCTTTCTTCACTAAAGGCTTTCTTTTGTGGAAACATGGTGGCAGAAAACCTGTTTCCAGGTTTTCTGGAGGACATTTCATGTGATAGGATAATCATGATTTCCTTGTTGTGGTATTCTTCAAAACAGCCACGTTAGGGCTTTTTACACTTGTAAATTTTTGCTTAGCCCCGGACCAACGGTGGGGCTAAAGGGGGGCCTTAGCCCCACCGTTGGTACGGGACTATCCTTAGCCCACTTTCTGTTTACACTCGTTTTTGCCAAAGTGGGCTAGCCCCACCGATAGTACGGTACTATCTGGCCCTGCAAAATAGCAGGGGTTAGCACCACAATTGCGGTGCCAAGCAAGTGAGTGTAAACAGAACGAAAAAATAATCCTGGGCTAAGCGACGGAGACGAAGTCCGACCCTCACTGACCAATCAGAAACAAGGTAATCAAGTGTTGCCGGTGCGTGCGTGTACGTGTACAGTAAACAGCGTAATTATGAATATTTATGTGGTTTGGAAAGTCCGGGGCTAAGAAATACGAGTGTAAAAAGGTCAGTTTTCTCCTTAGCCCCGGACAAGAGATAGTACGGGACTAATTGGCGAGTGTAAAAAGCTGAAAAAATTGGTACGGGACTAATGATAGTCCTGGGTCAGAGAAAGTCCGGGATTAAGAAACACAAGTGTAAAAAGCCCTTTAACCCATCCACGTACGGGCCTCTGTGTAATCTGTAATATCGTGCCTGCCTAGTAAGTTGGCCATGAACTTGGGCGCGATCTTCCCTACGGCGCGATCTACACGCGAAGAGCATTCATACGTCATGGAAAAAACTGCCTGTGTCATTCCCACTAGGCAGGAGGGATGATGCGTGTACACTCGTGCTAATATGCACTTAGTTGACTCAATACAGCACTAGTTTATGTGAATTTTATGAAAAGAAATAATAAATTGTGCAGGAATTATGAAAAAATATTGTTTCTGTGTATTTCATTGATAAATCCTCTTCATTTCAAGCCATCTGTAATCACATCTTACCCACTTGCGAATCGACGTGTCCATAATGTCCTCGTGCCCCACCCCCCCGCCCCCGAGATAGCTCTGGAACATTCCATTCAATGACGGGGTTTTTATTTTGCAACGTTATCTAATAACTCTCATGTAAGCAAGTTCTTGCTATGGCTAATCTATTTTGTAATGTATCATAATCTATCTATGCTGAGATAGCCTAATTAAAATTTGCAGAGACATACAAAAAGATTTGTTTTACAATCGTGATACGTTCAACTACTCATTTACCCTGTGCTGAAATCCGCATGTCTGCTCCGCACATGTTATCGCTATCGCTCAAACTTCGATCGCGATGGCTTGTGTGTGTACACAGGTACACAGTGCTAGTGTGACGTGCATGTGTGGAGAAGCATGGGGCTGAGAAAACCCGGGACTCCACGTGGTGTAGTGAAAAACAAATCGGACGTTCGAAGTCGTACATTCAAGAGCTAAAACAGACAAATAGCGAATTCAAAGTCCACTGAAAAGGTCTTGACATTGTAATGTATGTTCCAAAATCATGTCTGGCTTAGTTTTGAGAGAATTTTCTACACGCACGAGATCAGGAATGAGATCGGTGAACTGGCTAACAACGTGTGTACTGTGAACATGTGACTGGCTTGTGCACATGGCCTAGCTAGGTGATCGTGAGAGTGCGGCAAGAACGCTAGGAATGCACCCGAGATGCGGTGTGTTGCAAATTCTTGGGGTGAAATTAGACTTCCTTGTTCAGCCCGTCTAGTATCTATATATTTTTAATAATTCTAATTCTTCATAAAATCACGATAAAAAGACTTCATATATTCATTTTATATTTTAGAAGCGTAATATAAAATATTTTGGGGTTTTTTTTAGTCCAAGAAAAAAAATAGTTTGAATAAAAAAATAATAATAAATAGTCGTTCTTGACTCAAGTCTAATTTCCTGCGCCTTCTTGCAGTTACCCCGCAGTTGCCCATGGATACGATGCATAAATAATCAGCTGTTTACTGAGTCGTACTAGTGTACCACCCTACTGCTCTTGTTCAAATTGAGAGGATTGTTATTTTATCGGCGGCACTTAGTTTTATAACCTCATCCAATAAAAAGACAAATTCAAACATCAAATGGTGTGACAGTTTTTGTCAGAATTCCCTATCAATTTCAACTTGTTGCCAGGATAGTTTTCAGATTTCACTTGCTTCATTATCGAAGCTGTTTGACATTTGAAAGAACTGCTCCATAAGAAATCACCTTTCATTTGTTATTTATTTTCACAAACAAGTATTTTGGTCACTTGAATATTTCTTATTATTACTTCAATGTCATGATATTTCATGATGGTTATGTATTCTGTCTTTACATGGCAAGATGGGATTTTTTTTTCCATCCAGGGTCAAAGAAGAAAGTGACAGGAAGGAAACCAAAAGGATAGGGAGGAAATGAAAAGGATACAATGAAACACCTGATCAGCAGGCTTTTTTTCATTACAATGGTGAATGCAGTACATCAGAATTTAAGTACAGTTCTAAATAATTTATCAGTTGAAAAATGAGCAAAGAAAATGGATTTCATCGAGTTCTAAATGAAAACTAAATTAGCATCGCCATTATGATTTAGATCTAGAACCTAGTGCTAGTACTACAGAATAGACCTGATGCAAACTTGTTGTCAAGCTTTTGGTTGAGTTTCTTCAGAGACACGAATTTTGGTAGCACAATACCCGAGTGAATAAGAAGAAGGAAAAAAAATAAATACACAACTGTAATGCAGGTCTCTAGACCACTCCCGTGCACGAGCGAGCATCAGCCCCCGTTTCTTCAGTGTCACTCTAGCTCTCGTCATTTGCATTGGCCTAGGCTAGGTTACTCGTGTCGTAGTTTTACTCGCCATCATCAATGTCATACATGGTTACACAAAATAAATTACATCTTGCCATCACCTCAACCACAGCAAAACCCTGAATATCACTCCCATCATAGTCACTCTCAGCTCACAAAACATATCAGCAAACGATACAGACATCGCAGACCTAGCTAACTACTAGCTCTAAACATAGTTGTAACTACGCCACGTCAGACATTAGTTGTACACAAAAATGAAACGGAGGTGAAAAACTAGTAATGAATACACGAAGATCATCAACGATGGAAAAAAATACACAGAACATCTTGCACCCAAAAAAAAATCGAGGTAAAAAACTACGATGAGAAAAACTAGGGTGAAAACACGATGCTTGGAAGACGAACGATGAAGACACTACGGCAAAAATGCTTACACGGAAAACAAACGAGTGGGTACCACACAAGCTACGATGTTATGCGCACATACGTAGATAAGCTACATCGTGTTCAATCAAAAAACTCAACAAACACTAGGACAAAAACTCACCTCTAAATTGTTGCAAACGAGATAATCACTTAGAAAAAATGAACAAAACACTCTCAGAAGTACGATTGTTCTCTGAGAATGAAAGATATAGAATGATACGAAAGCAAAAGAGAGAAAAGAGAGAGAGAAATGGACGGGAAACCTAGAGAAGTTACCCACACTCACTAACGTAAATGGAATTCGACACACACACCCCCGTGCCCGCCCCAGCATAAGCATAGCATAGCAGTACACGTACACACACAAGGAGATATCGTCAAGCACTCTATGAGGAGATCGATATCACGATACCGCGCGTAAGAAATCACTGCAGTTGCTGGGGCAACAAAGATACATGCGCGCTGTAAACATGAATATTGATTAGTTTCTCAGCAGGCTCGAACCCCTGGCAGGTGCTTTGGCCAATAAGAGACATTCTAAAATATGTTTCTTTGCATAAATTATTTTTCTGAGTCCCAGTAAGGATCTCTGTGATTGGCTAAAATTATTCTACAGCTCCTGGCCAAGCCTGAGGTCCTAGGACGCCCTCTTTTGGTCATAAATAATAAAAACCACGTTTTTTGTGGGAGCTGACGGGGATGGGTTAAAAGCACTGCCTCCTCAAACATTTTCCTTATGATACAGTTATCTTGCAGGCAAGGCAGAGCTTTTTTAGTAGATTTTCTCTGATGAGCATTGCTACATTGCATAGGTGCCTACCTGTTGAGATAACATACAAGATAACAAGAGAAATATCTGCATAGAAGATAAAGACATAAAAACTCCCTTTGCTTTACAGGACCAGTCCATGTCAAACATTAACTGAGATGAATTACATTTTCTAAGATGCAACAAGATAAAAGATGAACTCACTGTTGAATCATTTTTTCAAAGACTAAAAATACACTGACACTAACTCCCGATACTAATTACTAGACACCAAGTTATAAGTAGGCCCCCATGATGTAGGCCTACAACTTTCAGGTGAATTCAAAACTTTATTCCTAATTTTTGTGTCCTCACAAAAGAGAGAACCCAATGACAGCACACTCACTCATGTTATACAAAATTTCAATAGGAATTCTTAAAAAATAAAAAATAAATAAAATGTTAAGTGATGTAAGCTTTTTAAGGCACATCATCATTTGGGCCTAAAATAAACCCATTTCTGATGTACAAGAGGTCTGCAAACCCAGGGTATCATTCACAGTATTCTAAAAATGCTGTTAGAAAAACAAACAAACAAACAAACAAAGGGCTACCACACTGAAAACAGTTATCAAATAAAAGCAATAATCTTCCTCTGGAAGCATAAAAATCAGATATGAATATAGAAATGTAAATGACTAGGTTAATGCATGAATAACTTTATAAAAAGACCTGGCAAGGACTCACTCATTTCTAGTGAGACACAGCTTTTGTAATGCATAGTTTCATGATGATATAACTGTACAAAATAAGCTATGATGGCCCTATTCAATCTTAACCTGTTGAAGACGGGCTCATTTTGCCAAAACACACATTTCCCACAGACACCTGCCTGAGTTTACTCAGGACTCATCTTCCACAGGTTAATGTCTTTAATGGTATGAGGATAACACTCATACAAAGAGGAAAATATGTCTGCACATTTCAAATGTAACACTCCCATGTATGAACCACTTCCTATCATTCTACAGTGACATAACACAGTTATGTACCTACATTCCATGTAGGCCCATAGCCGCTGTAATACCAGCAGCCTACAGAGCCCAGCATGCATACAGGGTGAGTTTCAAGCTACACTGGACATCTACAAAAGAGGCATTTAGGCGGCTTTACCTCAAATTACTTAAAAGCTTTTCTTGATCGTAAGAAGCAAACACTCCCACTCTTTATTGTTCCACAAGGCAACCGTTTGAAGCTTTGTACGCCGTCAAAGTGTTCACACAGAGGGGCTGTGCAGTCAAGTGCAAAATCCAGGCTACGATTTCATCGAAACCAAACAGATCAACATTTGTTAATGAATCACATGGGTGTCAAATCAAATTGTGCTGAATATAAACTTTTGAGAAAAGCTAGAAAGTTGTGTTTACACTTCTCAGCATGACAGCAAAAAGCCAAAAGAAACAATTAAGCTGGATACCGATGATAGAAATATTCACTGGAAATATCTTCTACTGAACCGAAGAATGGGAATCAGGAAGCTCAGAGTTTGAGTTTTTATCTTCATAATCTAAACAAACACATGATAGCATCTTCCATACCAAAGTAACATGTTTTTAAAAAAGGAAGGAATGAGTTTGTTTTAACTGGTACCACTCCCTCTAGACTAGTGAGTTGATTATAGTTTCCCTCGTTGCACTGTTGTAAGAATATGAATTCACAACCTGTTCAATGTCTTGTGAAAGTTGTCAGTCTCTAACAATTTCACCAAACTCCTTGGTTTTGATTGGCTGAGAAGCTCTGGTCACTGTCTGTTACTATGGTAATTATCAGTGACTGACAACTTGTCAGAGCTGACAACTTTCATGAAACGGTGGTGCCCTATAGGGGCCTAGTTGGATCTTGGATTCAGATGATTCAAGTTTGATTTCGCTCAAAGAACTTTCATGGTTTTGCTTTTAGCACTAACTACCATCACTCTATTCAAACTCATCACATATAATTTAATATAAAGCATCCTTTTGTTCAGCACTCTTAAGAGTACTAAAGTGTGATTGTCATAGCCATTCATTGCCATGGCAACTGGTTCTAAACAACCTCACCTGGCCTAGTGTTTATGCCTGCATCTGGTTCCAACCCAAGCTGTAACAAAAGACTGGGACATCATCACTTCAGGTACTCTATTAACTTGAAATATGGCTGCCATTAAATTTACCGCCAGTCAAGACAGGGTTTGATGGCTCATTCCAGTCTGACCTCTGCGACCTCTCACAGGTCAAAGGTCATTCTTTTGACAAATCCCATCAGACAATCGGAGAGAGTTCATATCCCTCTGGACAGATGTCATGAGAGAGATCATTCAATGGAAAAAAATCGTAACTGCTCAGTGCAGTTCTATCCCTATAACAAGGTACAAATAGACAGAGCATTTTGTCCCTTTCTACATGTATACTTTTATTTATTTGTTTATTCACGTTTTCTTTAAAAATACAGGGTATAGTGGGGTGGCTTAGTGACAAATATACTGATAATCGTGACACGCCGGACAAAAGTGTCATTTTTTCCTCAGACATTTGTATATATATGAGGATCAAAATTAGGGGGTGCTCCAAGAAATCCGCTAACAGAAAAGATGAGAAAATGCCCTTAATTTGTACATAACAATAGTGTCTGAATTCAAAGACTATACACAGGGCATTCGCCAGGTTTCTGTACAATGCAATGCAATGTACATGGTTGCTAGTCTTAAAATTCAGACCCATAATACGACATATTGTGTGCATGTTTACAGTAATACACCATTTTTACTGGTTTTCCTATGGTAACAGGTGGTTAGTCTGTGTTGCAGACCTGAGGGAGGTGTGTTGGAATAGTCCAGTTTTCTTAAGCACCTTTTCATTAAATAATTTCCTATAATTTCTGGTAAAGGATTTTTTTAGTACTGTCTACCTCCTGTAGAGAAATGGCAAAGAGTGACATGTGACTCTGGCTCAGATACTTTAAATCTTGGGCAATGACTGAGCCAGGTGTAGGACTATGTCACAGTTCATTTTTTCTCCCAGAACTACTAGTTTACCAGTAGAAGAGCTGCATATTCCATTGAGAACTTAAGGTTTTGGGTATTGACCTACATATTTCCTAACAAATTTAACCCGTTTCCTCCAAGATTGTGTGAATTCCATAGGTTTCGCGCAGGGATTACCTGGTTCCCGTAAGCAATTTTTATAGTCCGCACCTCCCCTCTTTATATGTTTCTTATTTCTTGTGGGGGTTATTCAAATGTTTAAAAAGGTTAAAAGTCTATTTTCATAGATGAAGTTGAATTTAGACAATTTGAATATTTTTAAAAATATATTGATATTTGTAATTTCACTCATAAAGACTTAAAGCGGTTTGAATATTTTTGGTCTGATAGCTATGTATAGACATGTTATTAAAAAGTAAAAGCAATGTTTGATTGGTTCACATTATCCAAAGAGGGTGGGATGTAGTTGGCTGGTGAACAAAGTCTATGGGGAAGTTTAAAAAGTTGATAGAAATAAAACAAAATCGGCATAGAGCAGAATCTAAATCACAATATGATATGACAAAATTCCCGACCCCAAAGGCGGTTGATTCTATGATGCTTTATGTCAAAATACATTCCACCCAAAATACATGTGATTGATAGGAGGAAAAAGTATAGTACATTAAAAACAATATAGTTCAACTAACCCCATTAGTCGAGCAGCATAATGAAATGATTGTTAAGTTTTATCGCCTTGTCAATTGAAGATGATGTTACATAATGACAATTATCAAAGTCAGCTAGATCTACGAGTATATCAAGAAACCAAAAAGAAGGGGTGGGGTGGGGTGGGGAGAGAAGAATGAAGTAAGTTATTAGTATTTGTAGTTTTGGTTTTCAGTATATTCATTTTAATTTCCTTAATTTCCGTTAGGTCATCATGGATTGGAGCATTTGTGTACTAGTAATCTGCCAGGAACAAACACAAGAAAAACTTAAAGGTCCTATATTATACACTTTTGGGAGAGTGACTTGAAAAAAAAAATGTTCAGGATATCACATTTTATGCATAATATGTGTAGGTCTGGGGGCATTTCATGAAGCATTTTGTCCGACAAGTTGTCGGACAAATTTGCTCTCTGCCAATCAGATGCAAGGATTTCTGTAGTTTGTAACAGTTTGTCAGAAAAATATCTGACCAAACTGCTTCATGAAATGCCCCCCTGGGGGGCATTTCATGAAGCATTTTTGTCCGACAACTTGTCGGACAAAAATGCTCTCAGCCAATCAGATGCAAGGATTTCAGTAGCTTTTAACATTTTGTCAGACGAAATATCTGACAAAACGCTTCATGAAATGCCCCCCAGTTGTATCACAAGACATCCTACCATATACAGTTTTTGCAATCAAAGCAAACATATAAAGAGATATCAGTATTTTTCTCATTAAAGCATAAATGCGGACGGTTTAGTCTGGAAACATGTTATCATAGAAATATTGTTCACATTTTGTGTTATTAACAATACTTAACATTGATTATACAGATTCATTTTTTACAGAGGTTCTTTGTATCCGTAACTTACACTTAAGAATAATTTTCAAGCACTAATTTTGGGTTTTTGCCTTTAATTATCCACAAAAAGGAGGACTCAGTGCATAAAAGGTGTATGCTTTATTTTTGGAAAATGTTGAGGAGATCAGGAAAATAATATATATTGATGTAGATTTTGGACCTGAAGGAGCAGTTGAAGCATTTTTAAGAAACAATGCCTTGTGGCATCGTTCTTATCATCAAAAATTAATAATGGCAAACTCAAATGAAAATTGGAGGGGGGAAGAAAAGATGAACATAATGACATGAGACAGCTTGGTAAAGATTAAACGCTAAAATAGACAATGCAGCCTCTTTTCTCAGTTCATACTTATCCAGAGTGTGTGCTTTCTTTCCAGTACCGGTATTATTATTTAGATAGGTTAGGGGAATCCCTTTGAATTGTGTGATACATCATTTTAAAGCTTACAGTCTGCTCTTTCAGAATCTGTCCTTAAAGGACAAGTCCACTTTCATGCGCACGTGGATTCAGTGAATACAACAATATTAGTAGGACACATCACAGAAAGCTTGGAAAAAATCGTACAATCCGTTCAAAAGTTATGATTTTTTAAGGTATCTGCACAGTCGCGGCTGGATGAAAAGACTACCACAGTGTATGATGTCACATGCACACATTCTAAGGAAAATGAAATGAGAATTTCACAAAACCATACTTTTTGAATAAAGTTCACATAGTTTCTTTGACTTGCTACTTACGTATGTCAAGGGTAAAATTATTCCCCCTGCCTTCTGAAAGAGAAGTCGAGTATCCTTTTGTAAGCGAAAATAATTTATGTTGAATTTTCTTTATTCATTCTTTATATCGTTGTACACATGTGACATTACAAGGTATAGTAGTCTTCTCATCCAGCCTCGACTGCATGAGCAGAAACTTCAAAAATTCATAACTTTAGAACGGATTGTCCAATTTTCCTCAAACTCTCACTGATGTGTTCTACTATTGTTGCTGCATTCACTCAACCCACATGCTATAAAGGTGACAAATCTTTGTCTGGCGACTTTTTTGTTGATCAATTATACCAACCCTGATGGAAATCTCTTCAAATTCATAAGTTCTGAAGTCTCCTTTAAGTTTAACCAAAATCTATATATGTAGTTGCCATGGCAACATACCACTTAACACTAATGAAAAGTATTTCAAACCTCTATACATCCCGTTGATCAGTTGTACCTATTCAAATGGAATCTCTTCCAAACTGGAAAATAGCCTCCTGTAACTAACTTCAATCAAAAACCCTCGTTTTGGGTTGCCATGGCAACGCACAAATCAACAATTATATTTGACCCCTGGTTTATACTCTTGGTACCTTCTATATAACGTTCATATCAAATTTTGTGAAAATTGAATCTTCCTACCTGGAGAAATAAACAAAAACATGATTTTTAGAAAAAGTTCATTGACCTTTGACCTTTGACCTTTGGAAAATTCACCCCAAATTCGATCAAAATATTTTACTTGTTCTCAATATTCTTCCTGCCAAGTTTTATCCAGATTGGATATTCCTGACCTGAGAAATAGCCAAAAAACCTATTTCACAAATAAAGGTCATTGACCTTTGACCTCTGACCTCCTTCCCAGCATCAATTTTCTTGGAGCACCCTATTTTTTGAGAAGGTACATCATGAAGTACCTTTGGTGAAAAAATCATGCTTTTGTCCGCCGTGTCACGATAATTTCACTAAGCCACCCCACTAGTAAGTCTCGTTCAAGCCAGACGCCTGCTTTTCATACTTATAGTATGAGAGCTAGGTAGCTTGCCCTGGAATGAATTCTTTGATATCTAGGTTCATTCCCATTGAGAATTATAATCACTTCGATCAAGATTGACATAGTTTGATCTTTCTATTTACAATGCAACAAGAATTGCAACATTTAATAGCACTGAAAAAGGTGTCTTTCCCTCTGTACTATGCAAACCCAATTAGCTAAGCAATCTGCTGCACACAACTATAACCGCATTCACACACAGTCTCCTCAGTTAAAGGGGAAGGCTAGTAACTGATCAGTGGGAATCAGTGGAAATGCTGGGAGATGATTGTTCCAATCCTCATGGGATTCATTCAAGAGTTCATTGTATATCTATTGTTGTGTGAAAATGATTTGCTTCAGAACGGTCTCATATTCAAGTAATGTGCAGATTAATGCTCCGTCACTGACCAGGGACGCTAACCTGGAAGCATTAAACTGCACATTACTTGAATATGAGACCATTCTGAAGCAAATCATTTTCACATAACAATAGATATACAATGAACTCTTGAATGAATCCCATAAGGATTGGAACAATCATCTCCAAGCATTTCCACTGATTCCCACTGATCAGTTACTAGCCTTCCCCTTTAACAGTTTTTGCATCGCGATACAAAATTTAAAAAAAAAAAAGAATTAAGATTGTCCACGCAAGCTGCATAAAACAAATTAGTGCAAAAGTTTTCGGGGGGAAAAAAAATTACCAATGACCGGCATGTAGTCCCGGACATCAGAGTGTAGAGTTGCATTATGGGACTTTCATTTCATCATATAAAGGTTATTAGTTTTCCCAGTGTTGTGAGTTCCCACTGTAAGGCCCTTCCACATCAAGTACCATAGGACGTAGGAGAAGTTGGTTTGGTGGAATGAACAATGTGCACTGATCTCTACACAAGTTCACTTCTCTGTAGTAGCTCAATGCTCTGGGTTTCTTTCCACGGAGCTCAACAGACAATATGGAGTCTGTTCCACCTGGCTCCTCCTCCTCACAACCTCCCATTCCTACAAAAACCCCACCCCCAGGGTATGGGGAGGGGGGAGGGGGATACCACACAAGCAGAGAGAACACAGGTTCTCCATTCATACTCTGCAAAACCCCATTAAAACGGTCACCAAGAAGTTTGTAAAAACATCTGGAAGGAAACGAAGTCTTTACCTGATACTTGTAAATGTATAAAATAAGGGCTACGTCTTATAAATCCATTTTCAATGGGTAGTTAGGATTTCATGGACTCAAAAGAACCCTGAATAGCAGCAGACATCTAGAAGTAAACACACTCTATCACCCAGTCAAAACAGGTGACCATTAAGCCTATAATGTCATGTCATATTTCCTAAAATTTCCCTGCAAAACAACTTTTCAATTGTCCACAATCTTTTTTTGTAACGGTAATCAACCCCAAGGAGACATCTTGTTCGGAAGAAATTGAGACCAGCATCCGGACAAAAGAGACACCAACAGGCATTGTGGTGCTCCACTGTGGTGTTCCACTCTAATCGTAGGGCAGCTGAAAAGCAGAAGACTCAATTACATCAGGCAGAACAAGGTCAGTCAAAGAATCCTGGCTACAGCCACATATCAAACCAATTTGTCTTCGCAAGGTTCACAGAATACTAAATTTTGCTAGAAGGAGGCAGGAACTCCTCAATGAACTGAAATATATTGCACAAGTGTGTGTATGTGTGTACAGTACTACTAGCACAACAGCACATTGTTTAGAAACTGTGCACCTACATATTGCTGTGAAAAATAAATTCCTACTGTTGTGCGTTGTAGCATACATACAATAATAATATCTACATTGTGGATTTGTTTTGCAAAGCATGCAAAAGTTGATTTTCAATTTCCCATGTTACTTTTTTTTTTGTAAATTCTCTACTTCAGCGATTATTGTAAACTGCACAAAGTGTCAAACAGGAGCTTGTTTGAAGGTCGAACTCAAGTCAACACCTTTCCGCCAACCATGAGATACTGTAGTATGTGCATAGGAATAAAATGAGTGTGTCTTCATAGTCCCAAGGGCAGTCTTTTGATGATGGTGAAGATTCTATGGAAGTTGTTCACACTATATCTGCAATGTATTTCACAGTACTGAATAACTTCTCTTTGCAATGGCTGAAAAATCCCATCCTCACAGACCTTCGCCAAAGTATTGACACAGAAAGTGAAGTGGCCTGCAAAGTGTCAGAATGACCAATTTGATGCAAAATTCATGAATTTCAATGCCACATTTGCCTGATATCTCATCCTGCTCTTCCCTCGGCCCCTCTCACACCATGCCTCTTGGAGAATGGCCCAAATTCACATCACAAATTCACTGCAAACCCATCCAATGGCTCAATTCCCATGACTGAATTGCTTGATAGCACCTTTGCTCCTATATTATGACCCTTGAATTGGTCTCACTGGTAAGATATTCCCTCATTCATCCCTCATTCCTCTTTTAACAGATAATGATATCTTTGTCATAAAAGAAGAGAGTTCTCTTTCAATGCTGAACAAACCAAAGAGAGACCTTTTCTAAAAGGTGATGATATAGAACTAACTAAAACACATAAAAGGATGTCTATCATTAGAGACTGATTAAAAATGAATGCTATACTGTATACGCCATATATTTCGCGAGACTACATTTTTGTGAATCGGGAGTCCCGCACTGAATGGAGAAATGTACATATGTACATCACATTTACATCGGGATCAGAGTCAATATTTTCACATGTCTTTAATTTTGCAAATAATGATAATAGTCAGTTCTTAGAAACGCATAATACCATACAAATAGTCTCTATGCATGTACAAAATAATGAAACAAAATCTATCACATATTTCTCTAATTCAAACATGTAATCAACAATTGTCAAAAAGGTGAGTTTTAACACAGATTTGAATTTATCAAAATCTGTAATGCATCTAACACTGAGAGGGAGATTATTCCATAATGAGGGTGCCATTTTTCCAAAAGACCTATCACCATATGTCTTAGATTTGACACTTATTTCAGAGAGGAGATTTTTTTTTATTTTGAGCGCAGATTACGACCTGACTCACGAAATTCGCGAAAATAAAAACCTCGTGAAATATTTGGCGTATACAGTAGTGATTTTTCAGTGTCATGATATGTCTTTAGTGCTCTTCCAAACTGAAGAAAATAAATTTAAAGTGTTTCACATTTCACAAATATCTGATATCGACATGTGAAACAAAGTGCATGTTGGAGAGTCTGGCATCAGTATAGAAAACCCAGAGGAACTTCCCTGGCTGAAGAGCAATAATAAAAGCTCTTACTATCAGACAGAAAACCAGGACTACTTTTCCCTCTCTAGCTCCGAGAAGGAGAAGTCACACATTGAATCTGTATATCACTTCTTGCCATTGGTTGAAGAACCTGAAGCCAGAGACATCTCATTGACAAGAATCACTCCCTTCACTTGCAAATGTCAGTAAAATGTCACATTTTGCGATGTTACATTCGCTTCTCAATTTCATATCTGGAACGACGGTAGCAGAAAGAGAAACTATTCACGACGTATATGGGCCAGCAAGGACATTCACTAATGCAGAAGTATCCTCGTGCAGCAAAGACTACAGTGTATGCCATTCGTTTTTAATCAAACTTTTAAATGGCCATGTCCACCTCATTTCTTTCAATCATCTCATCGTATGACTCTGCGCATTTTATTTTCAAACCCCTGGCATTTCTCTTCTCCATCTTTCAAACAATACAGAGACAAGTCCGTCCGTCTCTCAGTTGGACATACTCCCTCATCTTCCCAAATGTCAGGGAGAGAGCGAGCCAGGAGCTCACATGGAAACCTCTGCTGGCGTGCCTCCATGCCTTGCCATTTACCCTCTACCCTACCATCTTCTCTTAATTCGCCGCGATGACAGACGGATGACTCGCCGTGACCCCCTCCCCTTGTTAAGTCTACAATACCTGGACGATGTTTCGCCACTGGGCTCGCAGTGTTTAAACGCAAATTGAATGAGCAGACCAGCTGTTTCTCCAGGAGGAACCACGGAGGAAAAAGCAAGGGTGTAGACCTATTACCCGCAGGGATGGAACTTGTCAAATTGGGCAAAGCCTCATGGGACGCAAGACGTAATATGCCCATTAATGGAAACAACAGCGGACTAGAAAACATCTGGCCAGCTCATGGAGCTAACCTCCATTCAGTATACAGCTTTCCACACCCTCAGTCACTGACAAGACTCAATAGACGATGAACACCGAACACGTGGGAGGATTTTACGCATGACGGCTCGCCTTCACGGAGCTGGGCCCCTCTATCCTGACAGACCACTTTAGAAAATAAACTTTCCTGCTTGCTTGTGGAATACACATTAATCTTTGTATCAATAAAACAAATTTTGGAAAAACATCCCCGTTCCACTGAAGTCACACACTGTACATTCCTGTCAGATACAATTTGATTGTTAAAATCACAGAGAATCCTTGTCTACTCTAGACAGTTTTCTGGGAGCAATAATAGGCCTACACTTTACCTTCACAAAATTTAGCCAATTACTATGCCTACATGTATACAGAATTTTGAAATCAAGCGGGCATATTTACACAAGATAGATGACTTCTAACTGCTTCTAACGATATGAAAAGATGAAAAGATGCTTATAAAATGTAAAAATGTATCTGCTATCTCCTTACTAACCTCCACAAACTGAATGGTGTGAATCAAAGTAAACAGTACAAGTGATGACATCATCACCGTGAAGGCTTCAATTACAAGAAAACTCACGGCACTCTAGTCAAGAAAATCAGATCCTGCTTGTCCAAATAAATTCCAGCGTGCAACATCACACACAGACTCCTCACTGATGTCCAATCTGCTATCTACCTTAGATTTCAACCCACAGCAAATATTGGCCCTTCCCCCAATCGCCATTTTTGATTCCGCCATCCTCAAGCATAAACAAACATCCCAGCTACCGTGGCGACGACGTGAATCACTTGTATTGAACTCATTCATGGACAGATTGGATGAAACAAACATTCCACAAATATTGGATGCCAGATGAACAAGACTTGCATGGCCAGCTGATAGTCTTTGACCACAATTCTGAAAATGTGAAGACACTTGCAATCACTTTTCCCCCCACAAAGCAAGGTATTTCATCAATAGTCACAAAAGCTTTCAGGAATGGAATATCTCACGCAAAAAAAAAAAAATACTCTAACTCATCTTTGTCAATTTATTAATACTTGAGTAAAATATAAAATGTATAGAAGATAAGAACTTACTTTTTCAAATATTAATTCAAACAAGACTTCCTTGAGTACCAGTAACTTAGAATCTGGAAATATTAGTCTAGCTTGTAGGACATTTACATGGTAAATAGAGAGGGTCTAGAACTGAAGACTATACCATATGTTCCACGTCCGGCCAACAGCAATTGTCCACTTCAACCAGCGTTTATTCCACATCTACTTCATTTTTCTCTTTCCTTCCTATATCAGTCTACTAATCACTCTATTCAGTGATGTGTCCAAAAATTCTACATCATATATGACTTCAACACTGAAGCAAAACAAACTACAGTGCATATACCTCTAATTTTGTAAATGAATTTGAATCATCCAAGCATTTGTTAAGTTTTATTGGTGAAATCAGTCAGACTTTATTAAACCCAGTTTAAGTTTGGCATCATCGTGAAAAGATGGCTACATCGTTGTTATGTCTTTTTTATTGATAATGTAACATTCCGTTTACCCTTTTATCCTTTTTTTTTTAGGGAAACCTGACAACTTTTAATGCCTAGGCATATATGCGGTAAGAAAGTATGGGTATGTTGGACTACAGTATATATTCTTAATCTATTGAAACAATCACATCACAATGCCATTATAAAACTGCTACTCTGATAGATTGTCTCCCCCTTGACCTTTCCAGCAAACATGTTAAAATGCATCATCTCGTAAGCATTCACTACAGAAAAGCTTGATTCAAAGTATATTCACTTTCTCTGAGATGTATGCATTTGGGTAGTAAATGAAGTGAACACTGAATAATTTGTTCATTTGATATCCAGAGATCTTGTGTCTGACTAATGAGGGCTGACCACTAGTTGTTCTGTACCTGACCAGCAAAAAATGACCCAAAAAAGAAATGTTGGACCCCAGTGCATGGTATGCTGGTAGAGAATGATGCCTTATTCCATTGGCATCAGTTCTAATATTACATCCCAGGTTCTTCAGCTGATGCAATCCTCAACAACAGATCAATGAAGTCATATAGAGGATGGTATCCTGGAAATGTATCTAGGTTGGCTACAGCTATACAAGCTTCCTCTCTTTATCTCTTTTTGCTCTTCTGTCTATCCCTCTCTTCCTTTCCTCCCTCTATTCTTTCTCTCATTATACCTTCTGTCATACTCTTTCTCCTCTTTTCTCTATCTCTTTACTTTTACTCTATCATCTATATCTCTCCCTATTATCTCCCCTCTCTCTCTCACACGCAATACCTTCTGTAACATTCACTCCCCTCTTGTCCTTATCTCATTTCTTTATCCCTCTATTTCTATCTCTCTCTCTTTCACATACGTTCTGTCACACACATTCTCCATCCCCCCCCCCCCCCCACCTCCTTCCTTTCACTCAATCTCCAGACTTTTATATGAAACAATATTTGTTTTTCAATCTTAAAAACATAATCCAATAGTAGACATACCTAGAAAACATTTTGTGAGTCTGAGATCAAACTAGATTCCCAATTTTCACAATCAAGTTTGTCAAATTCTATTTGGCCAAACACAATGCCTTGTTGCACAACAGCATGTAGGCCCTATTGGATGAAACAAATATGCTACACCAAGTCAATAAAAATTTCACAGAAAGTATGCTAGTCTGGAAGGAAAAGAAGGACCCAGAAACGTGTTTATACATCTTACATGTACTTACATTTCTGACATGTTTTAGAGTTTTTATGGAGTGTTCAGATACTGTAATGAGCCTCCTCGCAAACTAATACCTTACTAGATATGGCTAGATTTTAATAGTTTGCTGTTCGAACAATTTGACCTGGAGTACATGATTATGGAGGTGACACTAAGCTTTAATTTGCTTTCAGGGTGCATGCATTATATACAGAAGTAATCTTGCGTGCAAGCATTATCTAGTATTGCATGTTTGATCGTCAATCTGTGAAGTTTGCAAGACAGCTGTCATGCGGAATGTCGTGGGTAGTTAGCAGTTTATTAGCAATGAGACTCATTTCAGTGTACGAACACTCCATAAAAGACTGTAAACATGTCAGAAATGTGATTAGATTAAACGCATTTTCATTTCCTTCTTTTCCTTCTAGACTAGCATACTTTTTTGTAAAATTGTTTTATTGACTTGGTATGGCTTGTTTGTTTCATCCAATATAATGCTGTTGTGCAACAAGGCATTACGACAATCACCCACTCTACATCTATAGTTCGCTGGATTTAATATTCCCTAAGTAAACCTGAAACCTAACACCACCACATTTAGCTTTTACCCTTTGATCTTCAGTTTCTCAGCCTCTCTATACTGCGCTGGCATTCCTTAATTGATCACACAATAATGGCTAGAATGTGTTTTCTTTCTGTCACACAGAGAGCATTGACATCCCCCCCCCTCTCTCTCTCTCTCAGAACATTTGGTTTCTAATTGTTTCTCTTTCTCTCCCTTCTTCCTTTACTCGTCTTCTCTCCCCTCAATCTTTCTGTCTCTCCCCTCCACCTCATGCTCTGTCGTCTATTGACACATCGATCACCTAATTTTGTCAGCCACATGAGAGTTGGATCTAGTTCATCGGCACTGGCAAACAAATTCGGTGAGATCAAAAAAATGAGATCAGAAATCCAGACCACGACAGTATTGATCCTCTGCAGAGAGGCACCCACGTATTCAACACGTGTCTATGTAAACCTCTCCCAAGTCACATTTCTCTACCAATGGAATCCCCTGTTAGCATTATTCCCTTCAACTTGCCGCTTCATTAACCTAATTCAGTAACAGAGACAAGTTTTCCTCACCCATCCATCCACCCCCTCCCCACTCCCCTCAATCTAGTACATCAAGCAAACACACAGTCACGACACATTGATTATGGGTTATAAATTTCACATTTGTATCTAAAACTTTACTGAGTCTTCCAAATGGCCAAGTTCTGATATGCAGCAGACAAAACGCCTAACAAGTCAATGGGTTCAAAGATGAATACAAACAAGATTGGACATCAATATGATAACCTCTTGCAAGAATATAAGCAACTGAACACAAGGTAATTTTTACACAGAGATGTCCACTAAACTGCTGCAAATTTTGTATTAAATCTATACCCATTCACATGTTTTCTACAAATATGTAAGAGTAAACAAAGAAAAAAACAGAGGCTATTACATAGAGATTACAAGAAAGCGATAAACATCGTAATTTGTTCTACACTATAAAATACCGAAGAGCATACAATGGCTAGTATAATACTTACAAATGAATGATAGAAATACCACCTACCAGGTAGTCAGATGTGCATTTTTTGTGCGTAACATCCAGAAGTAATTCACCTGAAGTGATTCTCGGAAATGAAGACTTAGCACGAATCCCACGACATATAACAGAGTAAAGAAGGAGAGTACTATCCGGCCTTAAAAAAAAAATCTTTTTGAGAGCAATCACCAACCATTGAAATATTCACAAAGGTAAAACCACTGCGAAGGCCAAGACGAGACAAAGGTAGATTGTGATGAGTCCTTAATACACCCCTCACTCTACGTAACTTGCTTTGTTGGGGATGATGCAGTGTTGGGGTGGGCATTTACAACACAGAATAGACCAGTCAACTTCTACCATTACAAATCCCAAAGATTAAAGCTCTCCAAAATAAAGGAAGGGGGAAAAGAGTAGGTGGAGTTATTTAGAGGAGGTTGACTGTTTAAGTATGAGAAGAGAACAGATCCACAGTCAATATTGACAGCCTGTTACCTAATGGTCCATAAAAGGAATTGCTCTGTTTTTTTCCCCTGCAGAAAATGGTAATGAGTAGTAATGCTGGTAGGTTTGTTACGTAAACGTTAACCACCTTTATGAGATAGATGTGCCATATCAGTTGCATTTCCTTGTTTGATTATAGACTTGGACTTTATTTAATAATGTAAAACACGATATATTTGCGGCATGAAAATTTCACAAATTGAAGCCGACAGCCTTTCTTACAGCATGAAATTTTTGCGACTTGCCACTGGCATCCAATGCATATTGTGTAGGCAAGAACTTTCACGTGCATTTGAATTTCGCGAATGTTGCCGCTCGTGAAATTTGCGAAATTAAAATGCACGCAATCATTCCTCATTTTATAGTAGCTTAATCCATCTGACATGCAGCCTGAGCCAATGTCCCACATCTCTGAATGGAGCTATCAGTTACCCCTCTCAAGACATATTAAAACATCACTGATAGTAGGTCTAAGTTTTCTTCAATTTGTCTGCCCTCTCTACAAATGAAATTTGTAAGATCGGACATGTTTGTTATAACGTAGATCAGCCATTGCGATCTTACAAATTTCATCTGCACAGATGGCAGACAAATTGAAGAAAACTCATTCCTCGTGTATCTTCACCCCTCTACTTAATATTCTCTTGCTTTCATCATTGATATTGTACACATAAACGGTAATGACAGCATTAACGGTTTTATCTGTCATACTTTCAGTCAGGAAAAAAAAAGCATCGGGGAGGAATGCTTCTATAAAGCAGTTTACCACAAAATATCATCAATTTACATCATCATGATGTCATATCATATTTTCTCAGTCTTCCGTTTATATATCAAGGTAATCATATGCATTGATGACTACAAAACAGTTATATCAATGCAAAAAAAATAACGACAAACACATTTGAGAACATTGAAGAGGCCTCAATTATGTCAAGTACATTAGCATCAAACACATACTTACAGATGGCAATGATTATTGTTTAAATTTGTTTGTCTTTTCCAGTGTCCAAGCTAGAGAAAAGTTTATCAACTTAGTGCCTACCAAATAATGGTAAGTCCTAAGTCTATGAAGCACTGGATAGATAAATGCTGCACCCTGAGAATCGCGTTTCAAACCACATTCACAAACATCATTCCAAACGCATTTTGAAACGTGATTCTCTGTCTCAAGCTAGACAAACGCAGCCCAAGATATACAATACAGCAAATGATGTTACTTTATGCATCCAAAAGCTATATCACTCTTCAGATATTGTCTGTTCAGAAGCAGAAGGATGTTAGAGTGAAATATCATACATTTTAATAGCACATGGCTGAAGCCTAAAGTACTGTTCAAGCTATAAACACAAATGTACTGTACATCCAAGGAAACCACAAGATAATACGAGAGCAGCTCTTTCTTTCAAAAGTGCAAGTTACTAAATACTTGTAGCGCTTCACTAAACTTCTGAATCCATGCTTGTTTCCTGATGCAATTTTATTCTGCAATGGGGCATACATCCAATATGAAAATTTGATTAAATGCTATCTTTAACCACCCCCTCCCCCACCACATTTCACTGTGTGCTCTGTACTAACAGAGCAGTAAAATTGGAAAACAGGTCGCCTGTACTTTATCAAACCACCGGTACACAGGGTGTCCATAAACCGTGTTGCTGATAACTGACATCAAACTCAAATGCCGCAACAAGACACAAATATCTCCAACATTATCGATTCCAATCTGAATGGGTTGTAGGAACCTAATAAAACCCTACTGTAAAATTGCACCATAGGTTCTGGCTGAAATTCTCTTTCTACCTACAATTCTTGAACTTTTGTTTTCATCAACATGAGACAAATCCTCAACTTCAATGGTACAGGGCTGTCTCATATTAAATGAAGGATTCAGGGTTAATGTCACTAACCTGTGGCTACCAAAACAGTTCAAAATTGTCCTTATTTGGTGCAAAAATCTCATATATTAGCACTACATAAGTATCAATCCAGGATATCTTAGTAGGGCCTACTTCCTTCCTGATTTTGATGAGGTAGGCTGTCAAGCAAGAGGAAGATAGAATTGATGAGTTCTGGCAAATAATTTTTTTTTTCATCCACATGAACACTTTCATTCATACTTCTCAGGCAGACTTTCTATGGGCTTGTCTGCAGTTGATACTAATTCATTCTTTTCTATCATCATGGCTTTTAGACATTAATTTCTCTGACTGATTTCATGTCATAAAAGGGGGAATTTAGTGAAGATAAAAAAATAAGTGCAATTCAAAGGAAAATTTGTGAAGCAATGACATCATCACTGCCAATTTGAATATGCGGTTGTAACTAATATCACTGATTCATTACAAAGTGGGAAAATTTAAAATTCACTATTCAACTTTTTCATCTTACAACTGTAGATCTGAATTTCTACCATTGTATTTCATCAATTTTATCCTGGTTATTGCAGCCAGCTTGAATATGGTATGGATTCATACTTTAATATGACAAAATTCAGTCCTCATGTTATTCTTTTCCTCTTCTCCTTTTTCGGTCCAACCTTGCAACCATGCAGGTTACACAATGTTTGTAGTCATGGGATGTATTTTTACAGACTGAACAGAGGCTCACAATAGGTAGGCTTTTTCCATATTTAGAGACCGCACAGATATTGTGATACCATTATGCAAATTAAAACAGACTGTATAAAGAAAGGTACCAGTTGAAGGGGGGAACATGTTGCATATAAACTCAATTGCTTTTTCATCATCTCACAGTATCTGGAAAGGAATCTCAAGAAAGAATTCACATGAGCCAAATCTTCCATTTCTAGGTACTCTATTTGTCTTCATAAAGTGTATTTCTTTTTAGATATACTTCTTAGTGTTGGCATGAAAGAAAAGAGGCAACTTATTTACCTCTGTGACAGTTTAACTCCACTGGCACTTAACTGCCCAGAGCTCCACAAAATGCTCTGGGCAATATTCATTGAAATCCATTAACCTCCACACGACAATGTCCCATGGGTTTACATCAGAGGACAAACAGTGGATATAATCTGAGCTTGGCTCTGGGCTGACATAGCTGGCAATAATGACACAACTCTTCTTCAAATATTGGAACAACTGATATATGCTAATCACCATTGCCTAAAGCAGGACTAATTGGCCAGAAGCTAGTCTTCATTCAAGAAACTAGCCTTCATTCAAGAGACATTTGGCTCTTTTCAAACGGATCGCTTTTTCTCATCTCTTTCTCATCAAGATTGCTTCATGAATGCTCCAAGCAGAAATGAGATGTTCGTGTCAGTCAGGGTGCAATGTACAACAAAAAATATATAAAATGAATTAAGATAAACATGCTATTAGCTCAAATTCTCAAGTCAATCTTCAATTCAAGATATGTACATGCTTTTCTTTTTAAATGTAATTACTCCACAGTCTCTTTGATATAATGTATTCTGCAGATGCAATGTGAATTAAACACTTTGTAAGAATGGAGACATAATAGTCATCTCATGAGGGTCTGGTTGAAGGTAGTTACAACCTCTGCTACTGGACACACATTATTTATGTAAAGGAAGGTTGATATGAATAAAAAATGAATAATCTGTGACCCCCGTCCTGAAAATCTCATATGGTCAGCCCAAACCAATGTGGATCCCGCAACAGCTAGCCGCCGTTATTGAAACCTGAATCTGGGACTGTCGGCACCCTAGCCTGTGTCAGATCAAAGTCGGGAGTCCAGTAATTGCAAAATCCATTTTTTCGTCACAACGCAGCCTAAAAGAAATCAATATTTCATTACCACTTCATACGTTCATGGTGCATGCATTTCATGGTTCAGTGCCCCCGTATGAGATAGAGCGCTAATTTACGGCACTCCAAGTTCGGCTTCTGACAACTATCCTCCCGTCCCCACAGAATTACCAGCCATGACTGAAATATGGATGAAGGTACACGCATAACATTGCGCCAGACTTAAAGTTACACACAGTGCTTTGTGTCTTAAGTCACCTGTTCACTGTGATGGAACTTCAATACAAAGTGTGTGTGATGTCAGCATGGGACTCTGAATGCACATGGCAGCCTCGTTTCTGCGAAACACTTTCCTACAATGGCACCATCTAGTTTCATTAAGCTGCTTCTTTCCATCAGTTAAAAAAAAAGAATAATCCTTCAATAATCAATGCATGTGTCATTTACTGGAGAAATGGGATGCTAAATATGAAATTCTGTAATACTTGCATAGGGCTAACATTAAAAGAATTGACAACAATTTATTTTTCGTGTCAATTGGTAAAATGAGAACTAAAGAAGCGGTAATCTTGAAGTAATCTGACCTCGTTTTCCTATTAAAATTTAAGCTTTAGTATCATCCTATACAATACTTGACTAGGATTATCCCATTTCCAAGGAATGATGATGAGCTCCACAAAAGATGGGGACAGGATACTTTCATTAAATTTTCAGTTGATGTTGCATTGGTTTTCCATTTGAGTTCATTAAAGAGGTATAAAGCTAAGGCACCTGTTTAAACCAACTGAATTTTGCCTTGTCTGAAAGAGGAATTCATTCTCCGTCTTCTGTACTGAATCACAAACCATCTTGGAGAACGGAATTCCCTCTTTCTCCACCTCCTCTTTTTCCCTTTCTTCTTTCTCTCTTTCCTATCCTTCTACCCCTTCCTCCATCTCTTCCTCCTCCTCCCACTCTCCTTCTCTACTTTCCCATTCTTCTCCCTCCTCCATCGTACCCATGAACTCCAAGACAAGTGATGCGGTTCTCAGGCTGTGACATACTTACGTCACGATCCACATGTCAGCATTACATCAATCATAACCTACCACCCCTCTGCCCCATCCCATCCCCCCCCCCCCCCACCCTTTAATGACATATCAAGGGACCTCAACTATCAGAAGAGGTAGTCTTTCCCAAGACTGAATCACTTCTTAGCTAACACAAGGTCACCACTGGAGGTAAAAAATCATATAGCTTTGAAGCGAGGCTATCATAATCCCAGTGATGCAGAAAGGCATGAAGACATCACTTGGCTCTGGCTCATCTGTCACCGGGTGTTGGCTTCCTTCCCTAGTAACCAACCAGACTTGTGACACCTCTGTCAAACTAACCTACTTCCAAGGCCAAGTACAGTATTTTTGCTGTTGTTATCAAGTTCAAGTTCTTTCAATGTACTATTTGTAAGGGAAAAAAGACTACTTGTTCTGATAATCGCAGCTAATTTCTTGGTGAGTACAGCTAATGGGACATACCACTGAGAATTATTTTCTACTCATGGCTGATAGAAATCAAACCTGCACATGCATTAGTATAAAAAACATCACAGCCTGGAGGTAAGACCAGTGATAAACAGGACAACATTAGGCGTGTCTTCATCAGACCGAAGTTTCAAAATAGCGCACTATCTTGCGGTTACCAAACTAGTCCGATGTCAAAATAGCGCGCTATCTGTGTAGTGAAGACGCAGATAGTGCGCTATTTGATCGGGAAAATTTCCCCCCAAATCTTGGTCTAGTTCGTCAACTAGAGCGCTAATTCGTGAAATAGCGCGCTATTTTGGGTGCGTCTCCATCAGCCCGAAATTTTCTCGATCCCTCCAAGCTTCTGGTTAGCCAGCTGGCAATGGAAAACGCATGTACAAGCTAGTAACTGTGTATAGCACATTACCCCCACGCACGGTGTATTCAACCAGGATCACATAGGCCTACACTGATGTTGACATCATTAAAACCAGGGAGGTGATTTCCCTCACCTCCCTAATAAAACTCAGTGCCGTGCATGCTAGCTGTTTTTTTAGCTGAAAATTCATGCAGATTGTGTGTATTTTTGATTTGTTTAAACTTTGCAATTTGTTAACTTCATATAAGATGCCTCACCGGACAAAAGAGTAGCGTTATTAATATCCCTTTGGAGAGAATTTGCTGTACCGCTCACCTCCCTGTTTGTAGTATCGTACATACGGTGATATGGGAAATCCACTTTCGAACCGCGAGCTAGGCAGAGTAATATTGCAAAGTGCGCATGTGTTAATTTTCGGACTAATTTCCCGAAGCAGGCTGTTCGAGCTGATGAAGACGCACATTCGCTGTATCGGGTTATTTACTAAGACCGCAAAATGTCCCGCTAGTTTGAACTTCGGGCTGATGAAGACACGCCTTATGTAAGCCCCACATTGCACCTGTGGCAATCACCATAAGAAACCTCTATGCCAACCTAGTGATGATTAAATATTTTTCTACATTCAGGCACAGGCACCCTTTATTAATTTTCTTGATTCTGGCTTAGAGTTGGGCAGTACACTATAATGAAATGACAGCAAAAATTGTTACAAAGTATTCAAGTCAAGACATGGAAAGTATGTCTTACAAGTATGGCCTACATCTAATGATATGTATAGCAATTGCACCAAAGGAAGGATACTGTTAACAGCCATAGTCTGACATTTGAAAATGTGAAAGAAAACACCTTGCAATTATAAGATGCCAGGAAAGTTCACCATGCCTATAGGTCTATTGAAAAGTGTCCAATGCTTATTAAAGATTTGTATCCAAGATTCATTCCGTTACAGGATTGACCAAGGGAACATACCTACATGTCCTACAAAAGCATTTAGGTCATGACTCATCAGGGTCAGGCAACCACAACAATCCAGCTCCCAAACAATGGCTGTTTACACTGCATGTCAACATCGGTTTGGTCTTACTCAGACCTGCTGGTAGGGAACAACAAAGCGGCATAGGTGTGAACGTTGCCTTCTCAGTACCACACCACAACCACTACCGGGTATCTCTCTCTTGTTTGTGTCTGAGCTTGTCTGCCGTTTCCTTCTCATTCACTGCCAGATAATGGGAGAGGAGAATAGCTGTACCCAGATGGCACCTTGGTGCAGAAGGTACACCAGGAATAGGAGCTACACAGTACTCACAAAGGTTCATGGTACATAAAACACATTGTTTGGGAGAAGAAAAAACTGAACAGAACATAATGCAGAGATCTTCGCTTGACACAAAAGTGTAAGACATTACTTCCTCCTACACTCCATTAACACTTTTTTAGTTCAGATCTCTCTGTCATCTTACACTGTAGTTAACCCTTTCAAAATCGTATATTTGGCTTTCTTTCTTTCTTTCTTTTCTTTCTTTCTGGAAAGTCTATTGTTTTCTGCAATCTAACTTTAACATTAGGCCTATTGGTTTCTGCTTCTAAAAGTCTACATACTTTATGTTCACCTTTGAATGTTTTGAGAAAGCTCTAACACACTTATAAATGTCTTGTCTGTCTGCTATTATGTATTAATACATTACACTTTTCATCAGCGTATCATAATTGTATATTTCTCTTATTATTTTCAAATATATCTCTTATCAACAAGCTCATTAATACTCAAGGCACATGATTATATTGAACTTGATGATAAAATTCTGTCTTGGTAGGATATGACTTACTGTAACAATAACTTCAAATTCTAGTGCAATGGCCAAGCATAGAACGAAACCCTAGAATTCTGGCTGTTGCTACGATGATCGCTATCATTGCAAACAATTATTGAGGCAAGTTTTTAGGGGCCCTTCAAACCTACCATGACTGGTATGACATCATCATAGCACAAAATCCCGACCCTTACACAAAGAGTAATTACTAAATAATTCACTTGCTAAGTGAAGAGGATGCAGAATTGATTCCACTCGTCCCATTTAATCAAGGAGGTAATAGGCGAGCCCAGTACCCCCTTGGTTTAATTGAGCTCCCTTCGTCATCTATGTAGTAGAGCAAGTGTGATAAATGCTGAAATTGTCTTGAAGGAAGACTATCATGTAGCAAATCACCCACTCCTCACACCTTGGTTCACCTTACTTGCTGCAAGTTCACCTTAGCTTGACCTTTAACCTCCACAGCCAGGCTAGGCAATGCCTCATCCTACAAACTGACATTGTTCATCATACAGGATAACCTCACCTCCAGCAGCTGACATACTATATAATATTACAAGCACTGCCCATAACCTCAACCTCACCCCCTCCTCTCTATCACTTCTGGAATGTGTGGAGTGATGTTGGGGAGTGTCTGTGTGAGGTAACAATACAGCCCATGTTACAATGTAAATCATAATGTACTACCAGTAAGTAGGATCCTACAGTGTATGTAAAAACAGCACCTGCACTCTGCAGTGTTATACACAGGATTTCAATAACGATCAGCAATGAAGCAACTGGAAGAAAATGGACATTTGGATGCTTTGTTTTTATTTCTCCATTCTGACATGGAAAACAGAGACTTTTTCATAATATGGTTGTAGGAGTCCAGCATACTGTAAAACAACATAATATATTCGTGGCATGAAAATTTCGCGGATTGCAGCCGATGGCCTTTCTCACAGCATGAAATTTTCGCGAATTGCAACCGGCATCCAATGCATACTGTGTAGGCAAGAATTTTCGCGTGCATTTTACTTTCGCGAATGTTGGCGCTCGCGAAATTCGCAAAATTAAAATGCACGCAAACATTCCTCATTTTACAGAAGTTTACCCTAACTGAATGGTAAGATACTTGGGCAATCATTACCACAGATTTTTGTTTTGTTTTTTAAGTATAAACATGCCATAAAAAATCTGCTCAACCAGGCCAGTAGGTATTCTCTTCTGAATGTGTGACCATGGAAACTCATATTGTTTCACCTGTAGACTTGATGATGTATAAGTACTATAACAGCAGCTTAATGTACAATGTAGGTCATGTACAAACATACACTATGGATATATAGCACAAATTTATACCGATACATAGGACTGTTGTGATTATCAACCACTGAAAAATAATGCTCAACTGCTAAAATTTCAGTATGACAGCGAACTTCTTGACTGCACCTAGTTTTAGGCACACAAAACAACACAAAATGTCTTCTATCATACATTGTACAACACAGACCGAAAACAGTTCAATCTTCAACGAATCATATTTAATGCTCTTTATTCCTTTGTTCATATTATTTCCCACAGCTTTGTAAAATTTCATTGGGTTTAAACAAACATGTTATTGGTATAGTGCTTGCAATCACACATCAAACTTTCACAATCTAAAATTCTTGGATAGAAACTTGATAAGAAGTGAATTACCAGTGCAGTTGACAATGAAATCCTTGCATACAGTGTAAACTTGTGTCGATGAAATTTCAGTGGAGGGGAAGGGGGGGGGGGGGCTGTTGGTGAACTGGTAGCAGAACCTGGTTCACAATTCAGCTCTTCTATGTTCATCTTGAGACATTTAGATCATGACGAACGCATTCTTGTAACCGCAGCTTGGCATCGCGGTGGCGTTAAAGCTTGCCGGCCTTTCCTCCCTGTCCCTGTCATCACCCAGCCCAAACTAATGTGCCTGGCTAACCAAGACCAAATCCTCCTTGGCTATTACTACGACACCCTCCGCTGCACGTCAGATAAGAAACAATTACCTCAGTGAGTAGACTAAACAGATAATAGGGGCCAGGAGATTAGATGGCACCAGATGACTGAATGACCTGGTCTTCGAGGCTACGTTTGAGGTCATCGATCAACCTATTGCTTCAGGTGGCCTCCTTGCCTACCTGAGACATGATTTATGGCAACATTTGTTTCAACTTTTGAAGTTTGTCTTGTGTGATTACCATCAGTTTTGTCTGCAATGACTAATGATGTTTCTATAATAGGAAGGGTACATACAAATCCACACTCTGAACAGGAGGTGCTATAAGACCTCCCTGCTCTGAAGTGGTTGCAATAATACAGCATAACATACTTGGTAGTTGCAAATACAGTTTTATACATCTAGCTTGTGAAACATGCTAGCATGTTATCATGGTCAGGTTATATTTACATCCAACAAAACTTCTATAGAAAAACAGCCATAGCATCAATAAAACTTTGTGTATGTATTTTTCTGCAACATTTCATAGAAAGGTGTATCCTCATGAAGAGAAATGCCTCCGCAAGTATTGGATCGAAATTTTTCTGAAGACAAATTCTGCTAGAAAATGCTAATCCGTCTCTTCCAATCTCCATTTCTTTGGATGAAGTCTCCCTTCCCCTGTGTAGGAAGAATGTTGAACATTCATCCCAACCTGCTGAAAAGGACAGCATACCAGACATAATCCTGTAAGCTTGCCGGTTAGTCTAGAATGGGAGCGATAAGGGACTGGCTGATAAATAAATGAATTGAATCCGATTTGCAAGGGCTTTGGGGTCGCCAAATACTACTACTAACAAAAACTGGAGCTGATATAATAATAGACTGCACATTCAGACCCAAATTGGCCTACACAGTTTTGATGTGTCATCACATGATAAATAATCATTTTATAAATATTATTTGGGCACTTTGTGTTTGGAGGTTCTTCATCCATTGCTCTGAGACAGGACTATGCAGATGTAATTCCAAGAAAGAAAATTCAATAACAGATGATTCTTCATTGCAGCCATGAATTTACATGTGTAGTTAGCTCATTTTAACCACATCACAGACAAAAAGAATGTTTCATACTAATTCTTTCATCATGTCTTTGACTAATTCTGCCAACCACTGTTAGCCAACACAGTCTCTATTTAGTATTTCAATAACCCTAATACATCATGGGTGATAGATACAAGTACAACATGCAGAATTACTCATTGCTCTCTGGGATGGCGGGGGTGGGGGGGGGGGGGGGGGGGGGGATGCCTCCTGGCCGAGAGATTAGCCCTAAGGAGAAACCTGTGATTAATACGTAATGAGAACATATGAATTATTCATGAGTTCTGTTGCAGCACTTTTAAAATTATCTGTGGGGGGTGTCCTGCGAAGTCAAAGTAATTACATGTTTAGTGGCTTCCAGGAAATAGGGTGCTGCTTCAACAGCATGCTAAACATCATGGCTTCTCAAGACAAGTAGTATAATACCATAACAGCTCTTGATACATTGTGATGTGAGAGCTAAAAGGGCACTTACTCCAAACATGTTTCAGTGTTAATGCCCTTTGAATGCTAAGCTCACAAAATATCAACAAGCCAAATGGTCTACTAAATATGTCCTCTATTCAAATATGACATGTGTAACATCGTCAGAATATCAATCACTTGTGTACATCACGCATATTTACTTTGGTTCTTTATATTCATCAGATCCATGTTTCTTTCTTTTTTTCTGGTTCATACCAGAGCTACAGTAATTTTCATACCTGCATAGATAGAATCGCCATTGTTTCTCTTGAGTCATTATTTCTGATGCACATGCTACTTTACATTTGTTTATTTCATTTCTTCCCAAAACTTTTTTGTTACAACTAGCTAACATACACTTCTTGCTTGCTGAGCAAATCCATCCTTTGTACAGCATGCACATTGCAAGCTACACACTTACTTTGCAGTCATTTACACATTCCAGACATTTTTCATGTATTTGTCATTTTCCATCAAATGCCCCCCCCCCCCCCCCCAACAGGCCAAAATAGCACATTGACGTGATTAACACACATAAGGGCTTTTTACACTTGTGTTTCTTAACCCCGGACTTTCTCTGACCCAGGACTATCGTTAGTCCCGTACCAATTTTTTCAGCTTTTTACACTCGCCAATTAGTCCCGTACTATCTCTTGTCCGGGCTAAGGAGAAAACTGACCTTTTACACTCGTATTTCTTAGCCCCGGACTTTCCAAACACATGAATATTCATAATTACGCTGTGTACTGTACACGTACACGCACGCACCGGCAGCACTTGATTACCTCGTTTCTGATTGGTCAGTGAGGGTCGGACTTCGTCTCCTTCGCTTAGCCCAGGATTATTTTTTCGTTCTGTTTACACTCACTTGCTTGGCACCGCAATTGCGGTGCTAACCCCTGCTTTTTTGCAGGGCCAGATAGTACCGTACTATCGGTGGGGCTAGCCCACTTTGGCAAAAACGAGTGTAAACAGAAAGTGGGCTAAGGATAGTCCCGTACCAACGGTGGGGCTAAGGCCCCCCCTTAGCCCCACCGTTGGTCCGGGGCTAAGCAAAATTTTACAAGTGTAAAAAGCCCCTATATTGAAGAATATCCATACAGCATCATCAGATTCGAACGAGGCATTCCTGCTTGTGTAGCCAAGGCCACAGAGTTTGTTGAGGCTAGCCCCACTCCAAAGGCTGACCCCACTTGGCATCACCGCTGGTATTTTCCTAGCTGTCTATTTATGTTATTTGTAGGCAGAGCCTGCCATGATTGATTTGCAACAGATTGCCATTACTCCCGAGATTCCCAAGATGATTGGTTTGCCCACACTGAAGCAGCCAGGCAGGCCATTCACTCTCTGGCAAAAGAACTCACGTAGACTGGCAGTGTATTGAGGCAGACTGGTGTACTGAAGGAGACTGGTACCACCAGTGCTCCATTTCATGAAGTCATCACATAAACCCCCTGTTCAGAGGCAAGCCAGTTTATACCAAAACTTGATAAAGAAACATCTCGACCATTCTGGAAAATGTCGTATAAATGTGCAGTTTCCCACTGCGCATGCTGTTAAAGTCATGAGTGACAGCTATGGGGTCACCTTTCGTGCGCTCCCATTAAGCCCATTCAGTTATACCGTTCTACTGTATGGTCGCCATACGTTCAGACGTACAATGGACACGATGGAATGCTGATTCGTTATCAAGTTCTAGTTTGAAACGATGCTCTGACCGTCATTTCGTTAAATATGTCATTTCGTTAGTCAGCGTTCAGACATAAATTTATCATATAGCTATACCATTTTGGTATAGCTATACCGTTCTACTATAAACTTTCTGCGTACAAACACCCTGTCTAGCCTTTAGGCCTATATAAATCCCAGAATGGCCAAAGTCGGTCATATGTAGCTATTTCATGAAGTCTCTCATACATGTGTCTCATGAAACGACCCGGGGTTCATTTGGCTGAGAGGGGATGATTAGTGAACCCCCATCTCCACTGTGTGAGCTGAATACTGTAAAATCCGTAAAACATTCTCAGGATTAAACTTTTGCAAATTGCCACTGGCAGTCAGTGGCTTGTGTGGACACCACTTTCTGTGTGAATTTTACTATCTTCACGATTCTTCGCTCCTCACAAAATTTTCATAACTGTAAAATTTCTGGTTTTACAGCAGTCACAGGAGCACTAGTAGGCCTATACAAGAAGTAGGCGGTCTATACTGTACATGTAATGTTTCACACCCACCTTTCTATCATATCTTTCCTTTTCAGCTGAGGCAGATTTTAGAACAGTATTTCTTACAGTAGTTTCCTTTTAAAAAAAAGTGTGTTTAGATGCAAAATTGTGCTTTTCTGACAGTAAACAGTAGACAAAAAGATGCTTTCCATTCATGATTTCTTTTTTTATTTCCTTTAATATCAGCACCTGTAAATTTCCTACCTCCTCCTGAATCTTTGAGCCCTCTCTCCTCCCATCTAACCCTATATGGGTCACACTCAACTCCTTTAACCATGCTTCAACTAAAGACTTATTCTCTTTCACCTTCTCAAGTTTGTAGGAGAAAGACCTGGGCACCAATCCTCGGCCTTTCCCAAATTTCCTCAAGCGGAGTCCCAGCCACAGTTTCTCCATGTTGTTTGCGGAGAAGAAATGAAGGAGAGCGCCAGTAGCGATAATCAATCGCGCTATCCGTGGATTGCTCCATCTGCACAATTTACGGCGTAACAATGCCAGGCCGCGACAAAGTGCAGGAGAGGGATTCGAAGAGGGAGACGAATTGAGACGGATACGTTTGCCCTTTTCCGTCTGTCTGTTCGGTTTGTGTTTTACTCTCCTTACAATTCTCGCACCTTGCACAAGATCCTATTCAGGTTCCTATTTTCCTCCAGTGCCTAAGGTGTGTCCATATTGATGCCAAAAGGCTCTTGTCTTCTAGACACTAATAGAAAATTCTAAATCTTGTTTCCCCTTCATCTCCCTTTATTTCCATCTCCCACTCTCTCTTTCTATCTATCTGTCCATCTCAAACTTTCTCTTTTCTTTACTATCTCTTTCCAGAGATCTCTAACTGTCTTTATCTCTACGTCTATCTTTCTTGCTCTCTATTGCAGTCTTAGAGATACTGGATGCTTGTGCAGTTTTATGACGTCCAACCTATCACTACCTGTGTGTCTTCCACTCAATCTCTGTCGTAAAGAATCCTCATCTACGCGGCCTGACAAGACTATTGTTTCTTTTCTCCGTCTCGGTTACCCGTCCGATCTGCTTGCAATATTCCCCCACTCTGCTGTTCGGCATGCTCAGCCTCACCATTTACTTCTCTCTCCACGGCCACATTGGTTTCTCCAAGGTTATCAGCAAAGAATCTGCCACACAGTGTCTCCCGCTTTTTACTTGGCTCCACTCGTCATTACGAACTTTTACACTGCCTCTGAAAAAAAAAGGCATGGTTTTCTGCACATTCCAGTTTTCGCCAGACATTGCTAGACCACTACCGGTATATGAGCTAAAAAACAGTACTGAAAATCCCTCTTAAGAAGCAAAGTTTTTCAACATTCCACAATTGAATTCCTTTTTTTTTTTCCTGCCAGCATAAGTTCTCGCTCTGCAGCTCTTCAGTTTCATTCCAGTTTGTGGTCATGTGACATCCATCCTCAGTACTAGGAATCTCCTGCTCACCTGCCTACACTCAAAACACAGTGGCTCAGAAAGTTGCGCATATGCACTACTTACCAAAGTCCTATATATAATCCAGTTTTTCTCACACAAGCACATGCCACAACATCAGAGATATTCTGTTTTTTCTGGTGTGAATAATACTTTTAATCCTATCACAACTGATTCTGATTGGTCAATATGGAAAAGAAGAGATATCTCCTTATTTAAAAAATAAATAAATAAATAAATCACTGCTAGGTTTCATGTTGCATGGTCCCGGCTTGCCAATACCAGTCAAAATCTGTTTATCTATCAAAATCAAACACCTGCGTTACTTTCTTTGGATGAAGGCCATTTTCTAGTCATTCTATTTATTCACTTTTTGTAATCTAACTGTGAAAGGAATCAAGTTATACTGATTTTGCAAACTACACTTTTTTGTTCAAAATGGGAAATAATTACAATGCCATGTAGAAAAAAAAAGGTTGAATGTCTCATTCTGTAAAACAAGATTTGCATCAAGCAACACATAAGTTTGCATCTTTTGGATACAATTTCCTGAGGACATAACTTGCTGCTTCTTTATCTTACCCTCCCCTTTCTTCCTGTCATCAAATCTATATCTTGAGTTCCATGCTGTTTCCTTCACAGACATATTATGTTGTATCCTTTTTATTCCTATAGTACACTGCAACATACAATCTTCCCTTCCCTGAATGGAAATCTCAATCCAGCATTTAGTTCAGACCTGGGCATATCTGAGATAATCATTATCTAGCCCATTCAACCCAAAAAGATCTTTTTCACAGCCGAATACGACACATCTGTGAAATTAATGAGTATGGCTTTATGATAGCAAGACAACGCACCAACCACAAGAATAGGGGAATGATCTGAGCAGACTTCATGAAAAGGAGGTCTCTGGTTGTCGAATCAAAATCGTGATACTTGTAAATGATTTCACACAGCTGGTTTCACGCACTCTGGGCAAAACTCAGGAAATGTGCTTTGTCCTGAATGAATGCAAGCGAATACAATAGCTACACCACAGGAACAAGGTGTACAACCTCTATCCAAAGAGGTTTGATTGTTCAATTAGATAGTGAGGCCAAAACATCAATTTTCACAGCTGGTTTCTAGAAATTTATTCAAAGATATATATATTTTTTTCCTTTGGCTATTTTCATAACCTTGTCTACTCCAAGAGAATCTAGGCGATACAGACCAACGGAGTGCACTTCCTCATAATTTACTGCTTTTTAGAAGAAAAAAAATCGTAAACCACAAACAAAAATAACATTTCCAATAGATGGGTGCAGAAAAGGGTTGAAAATGAAAAAGAACAAAATTATCACAAAATTCTGGCTATCACTAACTGCTTCTCACTCAGCTGCCTAGAACTAGACATGTATGATGTGTGTTGAATATCACTGATTGACTCCTGAGGACATTTCAATAGTACAGAGTTGATTCTGAACTAATGATTGACTGACTACTGAGGATGTGCGTAGAGTACAAAGTTGTTTGTGAACCAATCACTGGCCATTACGTATACAGAGTGTTTTAAAAAAACAACAAACAAACATGTGAAATTGAAATACAACTTGGAATAAACAGAAGATGCTTGTAGATGATGTCTTTCAAGTTTTGATGGAAATTCCACGATCAAAGTGCTCGGAGCCACCAACAGTATCCATCACCAGAGTAAAAAGAGCTAAGTATGAAGTTACTTGTGTCAGAATTAATTCCAGACAGAAGTTGGGAAACCTACAGAGGCTTTTAATACACTCACCTCATTCCATGTGTCCACACAGAAGAATGAACGGTCTTTGCATTGTTTGCAAAAATCACTTTTCAAACACCATTAATTTCAGGTGTGTGTGAATGTTGCTAATGTTAAACACATTATCAAGGCCAAGTCATGGAAGAGAGCTACACTTGTATAGGAGAGATTCTCTTACCTGTAGGAAACCAGATCAGATTAACCTTCAGTGCTGGATGTAGACTGGAATGCACAGGATCCAAATACAGTCTCCTTTAACCAAATAGATACACAATCACTGTCAATTCAGGGGTTGTCCCTCAAACCTACGGTTGAAAAGATAAGGAAAGAAACATGATTCATATTGTGTTATTACATTTATGTCAGGTGTCAAACATAGTATACAATGTACCTCATTTGATGAATCCTCAATTCTGATTGGTTGTAAAGACTTCTGAGAGGCACATAACCTGTTGAGGACGGGCTGATTTTGCTACAATATGCATTGTAGACACCTGCCGGAGTACAGTATGCTCAGGACTCGTCCTCAACGGGTTAAATCAAACGGAAAGACTGGAAGATGAGATATAATTGCAGATCGATATTCCTTAGATTGAATGTCTAAAGATGTAAAGCGCTAAAATATTTGCACGAAAACTTTCAGAGGGCAAGTTACAGATGTAATGCTACATAAAATCTTAATTGGGGCCTTGACAATTCTTACATGAGAAACAGTATACATCAATAAAACATTATAATCTATGAAATCATGAACTTCACCACGACTGAAAATATTACAAAGTAGTAATTTGAACAAAATAGTGTTCAATCATATTGGCATTTGGAAGCAGACACATGTGTGAGTTATGTCACACATAATCAATGGTGCAATGACCCAGGTGGCCATCAAAGTTAACACATTTCTATTGATTTCCAAACTTTCCCATCCCAAACTGAAATGCCCTTCCCCCTCACCCCACCCACCACTAGCCAAAGGTTTCTATTGTGATGTCACTAGAGACGGTCTTCATACAGCTATTGTTAAAGAGGGTGTTGGCATTCATGTACAACCGTTATTTTGACAGCCCCGATGAGGAATGTTTCCAGTGAACTCCACATCCAGCCTGTTCAAACATGGTTTCAGGCAACAAAACATCATTAACCCCTGTCTTCAAGTGAAACATGGCTGAGCACGCGAGAACCATTTTTCAACACGTCCTTAACTCAAAGGAATCATCGATGCGATTGTACACGCCTCAGAATCCAGTTCTTATGATCAAATCTCCTCCGACAAAATCAAATTCATTGTTTGATTCCATGGGTGTATCATTGAGTAGTCAAAGACATGTTTTCATCCTCTTTCCATGTTTGATATCATCTCTTTCTTCTCATCCCTGTCCCGTTCTACCTCCTTCATTGCAATAACTTCATAACATGAAACATGAAAACAAGGAGCCAAGCTTCGTGACAGTTCTTGTCTACACAATAAAACGGTCATCGGCTCCAATTTGCAAAAGATTCATGCCAAGAATGTTTCTGGATTTACACTCAATTAAAGTCCCCTCAGCAACCCTACCCCCTCCCCAGAAGGCATACCTTTAACCCCCTAATCCTACCTCCTCCCTTCCTTCCCCCACCCCCACTCATGTCATCCCTCCCCTGAGCTCTCAACATCAATCAGAATTACTCGAAGCTGTATTAATTTCAAAATTTTAAAATAGGAATGAGAGCACAGAAAAAGTTAGGTTCACATGCTGTTCCTAAACTTTAAGGTTAGGTCGAAAACTTAACTCTCTATGATTAGCTTGTAGTTTAGCACCACGTGGATGCACTCGAGAGTTAGCAATCTTAAAGTTTCATTGATGATTAGAACCACAAGACATCTTATAGTTTATGCTCTATCCACTAGCCATGGGGGGGGGGGGGGGGGGGTCCCCACTCGTAGTTTCACTCCATGTGGACACAATAATCAACAAGTTTGTGAGTTAGTGTCAACCTCCAGCTGCGCTATTTTGTATGGGCATAAGGTCATAGCGAAGACTTTGCACTTCTGGTATAATTTTCGAGCGGGATTCGCTCGTAAGTTGTTAAAGTTTAGGTGCGTGTGTGGACCCACATCCCCTGCATTCACATTGGTCCCCGTGACACGGGGAAAGTCCCGAGCTGTGGGACTTTCTCCTCCAAAACCATAATGTGAACGCTCGCTGGGACTTGTCCCCTCGTCCCCGCGAAGCAAGTCGGGTACGGGGACAAGATTTGGAGGGGAGAGTGACCTTTGGGGCGCAACTGATAGCGTCCAGCTGTGGTCATCAAATGTGGGCATGCGCTATGCCTGGATTCAAGTGGCAGAGCTCGGTCCAAGCACCAAAATGCCCCCACAGCTCGGGGACAGATGAGATACCAATGTGAACGGTCAGTCGTAAAAAAGGTAAGATCTCTTGTGGCTGTCGTGAATTCACGAGTGAAGCAAATCATCAACAGTTAAGTTTTTTACCTGAACTTCAAGTTTGGCAACTGCATGCGAACGTGTAACTAAAGTTAACCACAATCCAGCACCAAGAGAAACTTCCACACCCCATTCCTTATCCAGCTTTACTAGTAGCAGAGTTTTGAGTGTCAAGTCAAGTGATTCCCAATTCAGTCAAAAAAAAAGATGGCCTGAAAAGACCAGAGAACTGATGAACACAAAAGGATTGCATAATGGCTGCTAGGCTGTAGTGCACCGATCAAAGAAGTCAATCCCAAGATGCCACTGTTTGAAGGTTTACTGAAGAGGGCTTTGGGTCTCTCACTGTGGGGTTTATACCACACCACAGCCACCTTATTAAAGAGAGGAACTGAGAGTCAACACCTGCAGCGGCTTTAGGATCCAATCCTAGGATGATTCCTTTGAGCCCCCTCTAATTGACTGGGTCGAACTGGTTGTGGTAGCTGCATCACTCCACCATGTACTTTATACTTCACAAGGTGTGATCAGGGCGGTGTCACCTCCCTGGTGTGATCTACAGTGTACCAGGGAGGTGGCACCTCCCTGGATCTATGCAGCATTAAAGCATACAAACATTTTGTCATATGCTACTGCTGAAAATATCAAAATATAAAATGAATAAGAAATATAATTTAATATTTGAAGTAACTTTTTGTTTGACTTTAAAGAACTCTCACCCCTCTTTCTCTGTTATTTCTGAGCAAATAACGTGTTACTATTTTGTCTATAGACTAGAAATAATGTACATGTAGTTCCATTGATATACATCATTATGTTATTGCTAAATATACTGTAGTAAGCAAGGTAGTAAGGTAACCAAGATTAACAAAAAACAAATACAATATCACAATAGACAGTGGAAATGATGCAAAGTGCAAGGAAATATTTCTGGTATTTATTAGAGAATAGTCTATCAAAACTTTTGTTGATTACCCACTTATTTTAAAACCCTTACACTGCAGACTGTTCGTGTGCCTGCTTTTAAAAAACATCTAAATATGACATATATAGGCCTACAGACTGTAAAGGAGCATCAAATCTCCTCTGTAATGTCTTCTAAAAGTAGGTTAAATCTGCAGTTAGATTCAGAAATGAAAAATATCGGGGGTACCAGGAAAAATACAATATGAAAATGATTGTTCCACAGCAATTGCTTACATTTTCACTGAACATGACAATTTCTTTTCTGATAGATGCAGGTATTTCTGCTGTAGTGAGCACATGTGTACAGGGATTTGATATCACTATGTATTTTACTGGTAGAATATTTCAAAGATGAAAGTTGTACATTGTATAATGTGGATGAAAACGCTTTGACTAATGACCCCCCCCCCCCCCCCCCACTTCTCCTCACCTTCCCCCCACAATTGAATAATACAGATTCAACGCAGGCTGTATCAAATGAAGCATACAACAATAAGTGTTGATATACTCTCTTTAAAAAAAATTGAGTGAAAATATTCACTCTTGAAAGAGTGAATACAAAAAAAAAGTGAATTTAGAGTGAACTTGGAGTGAATTTTGAGTGAAACTGTTCATTTTCACTCATTTTGGAGTGACCTCAGGGATCACTCGAAGATTTTGGAGTGATCCCGAGGTCACTCGAAAACGAGTGAAAATATTCATCAGAATTCGCTGCAATTTCACTCTAAATTCGCTCTTTTCTGTTATTCACTCCTTCAAGCGTGAACATTTTCACTCGATCTTTTTAGAGAGTAGGAACAATAATTCCTAATAGGGTTTCATGATTTAAAAAAGATGATCGATGCACTGAGTGGCATAAAATAAGAACCACAGACCATGAAGATAGCTGGTTGGTGACAGTGTGTGTGTGTGGTGGGCCAGTCCACACCCATGGTCAGTGGAGTGAGTGTCAGTGGTCAATTAGCACCAGCAGAGAAGGGCTAATCACTCCATTGTCCCCCGTGAGATTTCGATGCGAGATAGGAGACAATGATACCAGATATATTGATCACTATTCCCTCTTTTTCTTTTCCTAAAATTGGCATCAGCAGGTGGGCATAATGAAGCGTCACGTCCCACCGGATCTTGACCCTTCAAATATCGATTGAAATTCCACTATGGCTGGGTATTAGAAGCCATTCTTGCATCATCTCCTATCACCCACACAAAAGGCTATCTGTGGGACTGTTTGCTGCTTAGAGGGGATTAATCCTTTCATAAGATAAATGCCTTCATGACTCATAGCACCACTGTATGGAGATTAGCAGAGAGGGGTATAGTAGATGAATGTGTATCCATACAAGAATTCCTGAGCTACATGTACAAATGACATCAGCACTAGGGAAGGGAACTGCACTATCTCTTTATGTGCCATGGTGGAAACCCCCTGTGTGCCACATTATTCTGAGATATCAATGTAGTCATACTTTCAGAAAACATTCTGTTTTCCCAATCTTTAACTTTTGTAGATTTCTGTTGAGCTGGACATGTAGGCCCGAATTCACGAAGGTGGTACAAATGAAACCATGGTTTAAACCATGGACAAAACCATGGAGCGCCAAGTGTCACACAGAATATTTCGTTACGAAATTGGCCATTTCGTCGACAAAATGACAGTTTCGTCAACGAAATTACCATTTCGTGGACGAAATGTTCATTTAGTTATAAAATGTTGTCATTTCGTTACAAAATAATCATTTCATCGACGAAATGACTGATTTAGTAACGACATATTCCATGCGACACTTGGCGCTCCATGGTTTTTGTCCATGGTTTAAACCATGGTTTCATTTGTACCACCTTCGTGAATTCAGGCCGTCGTAGTGAGCAACGTTGAAAAGAAAATACTAAGCTTTGCTTTGATGTATTAGAATTGTACGTCAAATCTATTGCCCCTTTCATATTGGCCAAAAACATGGCACGTCCTCCGGAGGACATGCCGTGTTCATCCAAGACCACTGTCAATATGAAAGCTCGACTCGGCGTGAACACAGCACGAACAGTGGATGAACACAGCGTGAAGTTCGTGCTAGACCGTCTAGCACAAACACGGCACGTGACTGTTTGACTTTCAAATGACCAGTAGCTACATTACTGTAAAGCATGACTTTTGCAAACAAAACAGTGACAGAAACTTCCAATTTTCACCCAAATCCAGTAGGGAACACCGAGTGCTAGTCAATCACCACATAAAGTGCAGGCTAAATATGAGAGTAACGGAATCGCGAGAATGGCTTTCATTGTACTGTGGCATTGGGCGATTTATCGATCGGTTTGGGCGGCTTTGTGCTTTTGAGCAGAATATGCGAAGTTGGCACGCCGTCGACCCGAGTCGGGCGTGCGTACATGGCACATAAAGAGTGAAGACCATTTTCCCAACTTATCCAAATTGGTATTTGGGCAAGTGTGCCATACAAGTAGATCACATTTGAGCAGAAAAGCTCCAATTCGTTTTACCTGACCAATTGTCAATTTAGTTGTCCCAGGCAAGGATGTATGCTTGTTTGTCAGACTGCTATGTTCCACATTAACAGCTAAGCAACTTCATTCAAAAGTACACTGTATGGCAACTCACCACTTCTGACAATAGTTCTATGACAATAACAGAAAAAGTATTAACCGATATGAATGAAAATTAATTTGATTTAATGACAGTTTTCTTTTTTTATTTGCATCACACAATATGTCGTAACTTTTATCTTGCACTAGTTTTGTTTTGTTACATACATGCTACTCAACAAAAATTGCTCACTCAATTAAGCATCTTTAAACAAAAAAAAAAAGCTAATTATGATAAACTCATTAAAGCAGATGAAACAAGCCTACACTGTATTCATGGCCATAGCTTAATGGAGTCTACACATAGGAGTATTTAAAGGGGAAGGCTAGTAACTGATCAGTGGGAATCAGTGGAAATGCTGGGAGATGATTGTTCCAATCCTTATGGGATTCATTCAAGAGTTCATTGTATATCTATTGTTGTGTGAAAATGATTTGCTTCAGAACGGTCTCATATTCAAGTAATGTGCAGATTAATGCTCCGTCACTGACCAGGGACGCTAACCTGGAAGCATTAAACTGCACATTATTTGAATATGAGACCATTCTGAAGCAAATCATTTTCACACAACAATAGATATACAATGAACTCTTGAATGAATCACATAAGGATTGGAACAATAATCTCCCAGCATTCCCACTGATTCCCACTGATCAGTTACTAGCCTTCCCCTTTAAAGACACACACGTCATCTACTGCAGTAGCTGTAATAACTCTAAAACATCACACAATCGATGCAACATAATACTTACATGTAGCAAGTATGGAGAAATAGCCTTGAATGCAAATGTTAATATTTCATAAACGGCCCCAGGGACAGCTATTAAATATCTCCACTTGATGAAAAAACAAAATTCGATAATAACTATCTCCAGCAAAGCCCAGCTTGACATCTTTCACTGGCCAACTTGAATTTCATCTCTTTGGCATTTTAGAGTTCAGACACATTACCTGTCAAGACTTAATGGAGTTCTCTGCATTTTCTTCTGCATGGCATTTTTGTTACACTTCCGACACTTTGGAATACAGGTTTCTGAAGTCCACATTCCCTTTGTACAAGATCAACCAAACATTGAGGGGTTAAAATAATAATAACAATAACAATAATAATAGTAATAATTTTTAATGTCTTCTTTATCCAGGGTAGCCTCTTTGGTGTTGCCACTGCTCTACCAGAAGGCCCTGCCATTATTATTACCCTAGCATTGCCAGGTACCCATTTATACACCTGGGTCGAGAGGGACATGGTGGGTAAAAACATCTTGTCCAAGGACGCAAGCACTGGGAGGGATCAGACGAGGGTCCTCCAGTTTGGGAGTCAGGAGTCTTATCCACTATGCCACAGCGCCCCCATGTTACCAAGACAGACCTCCATCACAATACCACATCAAACTTGATCATGAGGTAGAAGTCTACTGGGTCCCTGTAGTTCATTTTCCTTCACAACTCAATCTCGCTACCATGCAGTGGTTGATGCAATAGGCAAGGTGAATGTAATTGCACACTCATTTTGCACAACTATCAATTCCGCTGCATGGCCAACACAGCTTGTGTAATAGACATAATGCATTCAATATTCTCCTCTCATATATAAAACAGCCTTGGATCTTCATTTATATAACGTACAAACAGTCTAAACCTCACACAGTCTCAGCATGTGCTTTTTTTTTTTCATCACACACAATCAAATTCCAGCACTTGTCAATTAATCGGGTGCTGTTCGTTATTCCGAAGGTTCGCTATTCCGAAGGTTCGTTATTGCGAAGGGTCGTTAATCCGAAACACGCAAATTCCCTATACCCAGAGGTTCGTTAATCCGAAAATGAAAAAGGGTTCGTTAATCCGAAAATTTGTGGCGTTATTCCGAAGGTTCGTTATTCCGAAGATTGGTTAATCCGAAAACGAAATTCGGAACAATGAACCCTCGGAATAAAGAATCTTAGGAATAAAGAGCCTTCGGAATAACGAACCTTCGGAATAACGAGCTGTAACCAATCAATCAACCCCTCAATCAATCACTTACAATGTAGGCCTACATCACATTCAAATGTAGGAAGCAACTTTGGCACAGGCCTAGGCCTATACTTTCCTCATTTTAAATTGTTTTTCTTGTTCTTGCATACATTATTTTTCTAATCTTTACACTCCAACTAGGCCTACATACACAGCATATTTGTATAATATTTTGCAATCTCAGACAATTTTTATTCTATTATTATTATTTTATTTTATCTATTATTTCTTCTTTTTCTGCAATTTGGGACAGTTCGGAGAGTGGTTGATGAGAGGTTGATTTCACGATAGAGAACCACTAATGACATGAACATCATGCATCGCCCGTTTGGGGTGAAAATCTAGTGATTTCCCACTTTTGAGATGATAATACAGGGCAATGTGTTCAGGGTGACAATTCCTATTTTTTTTTACAATGACAATATCTTTGGGAGTTGTCACTTTTGTCGGTTGACTCACAAAATGTACAAAAAAAAACCCAAAAAAATCTCAAAATATATCACACATAGCATATCACTGTACACAAGCTTTTAATGTATTTAATAATGAGGAAAAAACAGAAAAGTTGAAAACTTTCTGAAAACCAAAAGAAGGATTTTTGTACTTTTCAGTGCCAAGAGAGTACACACGTAAGAGGAATATACACGCAATTCTACAATTATGCTGTGCCCATCCATGCAATAAACTTCCTGTCGGAATGTCTAATGTCTCAATCAATTCTAAGACCTCTATGACTTCCCTCTTCCTACAGCTCTTTCCTTCTCCCTAACATTCCCCTGCTACCATCAAGAAGTTTGCTACCATCATGGATGCCCTAGCGTCCCCCTTGCTATCATGAATATTCTGAACACAATTTTCAAGGAACCAAAAGCAGTGCATACCATGGCTAAGCCCTGCACCCCACCAGGAGAAGCTTTAGTGAAATATGAGCACACGGAAGACTGGTATTGGAGCTGGGGACAAGCATTTACCATGGTGAAGAAAAAAAAGAGAGGAATAAAACTGTTTCAAACAACTTCACTTCTGAGGAGGGTTTATATCTATTCCTGTTTTTTGCTCACATGCCAGTAGTTGCCTAGCAACTTGACATAAAACTGAAATGTACAAAAAGACTTTGGTTTTTTGGTGGTAGTGTAATAAATGCCTCTTATGTTGTATGTCACTGTTTATCACTGTCTAGACTACATGTTGCCTCCTACCATGCTCAAGGAGGCATTAGAACAAATACACTGTATGTCACTGGTATGAAAAACCTGCCCTAGGCTAAAAGATTACTCATACTCACTGCAAGATTAATCAGTATTTATGTCTGAAGTCTTATCATATTAGAAATGAAAAATATTAAAAATCAACGGTGATTGGCTGGAAGGAAACTTTCCTTCATAATGTTTGGTCACCATGCACACATCCATGGTGCTGACATTGCATGGCTTTAAGAAGCACTACAAATGAGTAGAACTACAATGTATAATCATACATGTAGGGCATTACGTATTACAGTTTTCGCTGCTGGCTTATGAATAGAAGAAGTGGACAAGTACTATAGGCCCTACACAATTTCACAGCAAAGTGTAGGCCTATTTGTGTTCCTTGCTTATTAAGTAAGCTTTACTTGCTGGTAACTAAGTATTACTCGCCCCAAGGCAACAAGCAAACACAGATATCTGAAGTCCCCCAAATCCTCTCACTTAATTAATTCTCTCTATAATCATTATTCTAATCATCATTTTATCATTAGTATCATAAGGATCACCATCATTACTATTATCATTACTACCTCTACAATTAGGCCCTACTTCTACAACAGTAAACGCAGAAATTTTCTTGGTACATTAATTTTCGCATATTTCGCACTACTCCCTGGCCAGCGCGAATACTAAAACCCATGAAAATATCTTCATGATTTTGTCTGCACATTCTGAAAGGGTTGACAATTGCACGTCACAAATTCAAGAACCCGTTTAATATGTTTTTGAGCCTCTCAGCAAAAAAAAAAAAAAAAAAATTAATCACGCAAAAATATTGATGTTTACAGTCCTATATACCAATTTTTTTTTCTTTCCTTCATACAGCAGAACAATTGATAACCAACATCATGCCTACAAAGAAATAGGCCACTAGCTCAAGCCATGTAAAAACATTTATCTCAGAAATACTTTTCAGCATCATGTTGACCACTTCACAACACTCTCGCAGCTAGCTGAAAGAAAATTATCACCAGGGTAAGAAGAGCCTCACCGAAAATAATTTGTAAGCAGTCTCTTCAACCATAGAGGTAAAGAAATCCTCACACCTGCCTGGCAAAAGGTAAACCACTCAATACCTTTAAGGTAAGGACTCAAACCTTCAATTTATAGCCATTAAAGTAATCCCCCCTGTGTATAATGCAGGGTGGAAAATGACGATGGAATAAAAGGACAGAAATTCAGACATTTTGACAGATGAATGAAGGAGATTTTACCTTTTATTGCTTCTGATAATCTTTTCAACAAATACCACACATGCTACAGAAGGCACATTTCACAGCAGAATGAAAATAATACCTTTTAGCATGTTTCACATTGAAAAATGCAAGTTCCGCAAACAATCTATTGTGTGTTTTATATGTTTATATCCTTCCCTTTTCTTCCTTTCTTCCTTACATCTCCTGTGTATGGTTCCTCTCTTCTCTTTCCTATTTTTCTTTTCTCCTTCCATTTTTATCTCCTCTTTTCTCTCCTTCTCTTTCTAATCTCTCTTCTTTTCTCTATACCCTTTCTTTTTTCTCTTTTCCTCTTTCTTTACCATCTCTCTTCTCTTTCCATCTTTTGTGCCTGATTCCACCCCTCCCTCCATCCCTCCACTAAACTATCCTTTTCTTCTATCTCTGGTGTCACCTCCAACACGGTTTCGCCAAAAAGCCGCTTAAGACGCCAGTTGGGGCGATACCAGAGTCACGAACTTAATTACTTGGCTGGGGAGGGGGGATAATGATTTTGGCCACAGGAAAAATATGATTTGCAATAAGCTACTTGGCTCGGCCCTCTAGTGTAATCACACAAACGTGTGAAATCGAGCCTGGAGACTAATAATGATATGCAAAATATCCTGCAGTGCTTGAAGTTCTGGCGACTGCCTTACTTATAAGGCTAAAGTTGTCTTTAATAGAGTCAAGAGGAAGAATGTGTACAATGTAGCTTGTACTCTGGCTGGTGACTGTACTTCATCTCAACTAAAATGAGTTTTTCCTCTCATCCATGGCCACGCAATAGTGGAACAATGAGTATTAGCGAACTTTATTCTACAATACTCAGTAGAAACTTATTGTCATGAATAAGTGCAATATAAGCTTCCACCAATTCAGAACTTACCAGGTGGTAAATGCAAGCTATTTAATACTGCGACATCTTTATACACTTGTAGGCCTATCTATTTAATAATTTGTTTTACTGATCCTATGGTTTAAGGGACCAGTCTGGGTGAGAATATTCAAAAGTCAGGTACATACAGATCACAACGCATTTTAATACTACATCTGTCTTGGATTACATTATTTCATATAATTCATCTTATTGTGTTGAAGTGCAGCTCCTGCCTTGGTTTGCTAATAAATGTATAGCACCAGCCTGACTCTCAACATATTTACAACCTTGCACGCAGCTACTGTGATGGTGTGTTCAACAAACATGCATGCTCAAGCGTTAGTACCCACCTTTATCCAAAACAGTTTGCATCACAGCATCCCGTTTGTGCAGCTCCAAAGGAACCAACAAACCTGGCACATTTCAAAGTGATGCATCTAATGTCTGTGTTCCTCCAATCTCAGAGTCACCTGTTTCCTGAGATCAAGGAGCTTCAAAGAAGCTCCTTGCTGAGATCCTCCCCCCCCCCCCCCCCTTGCTATCAGCTTTGCTTGTTACCTAGTGTTACCACACATTAAGAGTTTGGGGTGTTTTGATTTGTTCTTTCTTTGTTTTTAGGATTCATTATAATGGAAAGGCTAGACCAGCAACCATTAATCAGGTCAGTATCTCCACAGAATGAAACGACTTTAACCAGGTAATCTTTTTTTTTTTCATGTCCATTTCTTGATTTTACCTACCATTCCTGTGAGTGACTGATTCCATGGATGCAGTCATAAAAAAAAAGCAAAAAAGCAAAAGAGAAAGTGACATCGATGAGCACATGCCTGGAAACCTGACAAACTTGTGCACTCCTACCTGGTCATTGGTCAGGGCACAAATAAAATATACATAGTATGGCTAATAAATCTCTTTTTAATAAAGAGTGGACGTGATTGAGCCTTTAAATATGAACACAGATCAATTCTATACTCCTAGTACCCAACTTTCTTCATTATATTGGTATCACATTTAACCTGTCCCTGCCCCCCACCTGCCTCTGCCCCCTACCTGCCTCGTTAATCTCTTAGCTTGTTAGCTGGGAAAGCCCTCAAGACATCTTTTCCTCTACCACTATCAACCAATAGTATACCCACCCCACCAATCTCAACATGAAATTTCTTTCTCTCCTTTATAATAGGATTTTGCCGTTCATTGAACCATGTTCACCAGCTGAACTCACATTCAGGACAGACCACATAGCAAGAGTCTGCCTCTTGTAGGAGAGATGCATTCTGGTGGGAAGAGAGACGTCATGGTTTAGGGGGAGGCTTCTAAAATTCATTGATCAGAAAGAGCAGCTGCACTGGGAGAAAAAAGCCAATCTACATTGTACATTGTACTCTCTTATTTCTGGCATAGCATCAACTCAACTAAATCTGCAATCTCTTGGTACAGGACAAATGAGGGGAAGAGGGATTCTGAACTGAAACCCTGACTGGATAACGTCACACGACGTTCCAACCACTGATCATGTTTTTCAACCTGCAGAGGCCCATTTCTTCTATAATTTCGGCAATTTCTTATTGGCATTCTGCAAAAACAAACCTCATTTCCACCTCTAGATCATTTATAATTTTAGTTCTCTATCCTATCAATTTGTTTAGCTCAAAATGTACGTTTTCATTCATGCACTACCATCTGACCTACGACTAACCCCTTTGCTCTTTGGGCTTCAAATTCTTGTATTTCTAGCAGCATGTGACAAAATGCCACCATGGCCTAGCAGTTCTCTAAAGAAACCCACAAAAAGGGCAGACAAAAACCGCTTTCTTTTCGTATCTCTATTCTACAGTAGTAAAAAAGCCATCACTCAGTCAGACAAAGCCTATTTCATTCAAGCACACATAAAAGTGTCATCAGGCGAAATAAAAGAGTGCAGAACAGCACATCTCAACACAGCCAAGATACATTGTTACATTGTTGAATGTGAATACGGTTTACACTGTAAGAACACAATGAAAGACAGAGATCTACACAAAGAGGGAACTCTGGTGACAAAAAGACAGACACTCTCTTGCACAACACATCAGTGTTTGTTGTGCTTCTTTTAACATGGTACTCGTAAATATTGAGCTGAGGGATACTGCTTTGCACTACAATGCTATGAAGTTTTAGCATCATTCAATCAATCCAGGGTTTGGCACAGCCTAATCCTAAAACCACTTCATGTGTAACTAATATGTAGATCCAAATAGATCCACCACACTTGGGATGCAATGTGGAAGTAATTCCAAACTCTTTCATTGTTTTCTAGGATACTTGCAAATTGTGTGAACTAGAGCTAATAAGTAGTGCTGCTAACAAAGCATTCATAGCCCTGTCCAAGTTTTAAAAAAGGATATCATTCTAAAGAAATATATGGAATATATGATTTCCTGAATGACTGAGAAAACTATCATAGAGCAAGCATACAATTCTACTATATAATATCCAAATTGAGAGACCAGCCATTATCATGGGTTAAAAGGCAGACATTAAGATAGACTCAGAAGACATCACTGTATACAAAATGTTGTAGATCTGAATACGAAACATGTCTGTTTAATCCTATTGAATTACCAAAATTTCAACTTATGCACACACATACACACACACACACACACACATAAATGTTCAGTCATATATCTGAATGTGAATACACACATCTGATCTCTACGTTCACTGATGTAAAACCTCTCATTGTGCTCCAAGGTCCCATAAAAACTCACCAGCACATTAAAATATAATGCTCACTTGTAATTTTTCCTACTTTTATTTTGTTTTGTTTTGCTTTTGTTCTGTTTGTTTTGCTTTTTTTACCTGGGGATTGGGTCTCGAATAACTATCAACCAAAGATTTGTTAAACCTTTAGACTTTCAGCTACTTGCAATGAATTATCAACACCTCAAGTCACTTGTGTGTGAGGGATGTCTGTGTGTGTGTGCATATATGTGTGTATGTGTCAATGAATAGGGGTTAGTATGCTCCTTGACAACTGAATGACACTGTCTATCAAGCTTTGCCTTTTTTTTTGATAGAATTTTAAACAATGTTTGCATTACTCAACGAGCTTGCAATTCAAGCTAAAATTTAAGAAAACACTGTCCCTGACATAAAAAACCACCTTCTAATAAGGTTCATGAAATTTGCAATGGCTGGTAGTTCACACAGGCTTTGTATCTCTAAACTGTATACTCATGAAATGAGCAATCATTAAAAATCATTGGTGTGCAGAAAGCATTGGCCCTGTGGTTTTCCTGTTCATTTTATTTCAACGATGTATTGTATTTTGTCAGTGATGGGCAGCCAGGCAATTCAGCTCTGGCTCTCATTTAGAATTCTAAAACTCAATATGTATTATTGGACTATTACATGTACATCGTGGATAAACAAATCATTTCTGATCTCATATTCTGGGGTATTTTGCTACCTTATTCTGAAAATTTGAAAGATGTCCACTAAACATGGGTTAGAAGGATGAATTAAATATGATAAAAATGTCGTAATCAATGCGTTAAAAGATGGATTTTTGTAGATATTTTGTGTGTCTTCTGCAGCTTGCACTTCCACTGATTGTTTAACAAGATAATTGGAAAGCTGTTTGTTTGTTTTTTCACTAGATCTTGCTGACACATATGCCAGACCTACAAAAATCACAGATTCATTAAAAATGTTTCATCTTGTGTTACAAATTTTAATGTAAACCACTTGTGACTGAAACTGATAACTTTAGATGCTCAATATTTACAAGTGTTTTTATTTTACTGATAGCAGATTTCAAAGGCCTATATGATAAAGGATCTTCATTTTGCTTGCTTATACCCTAAATACTTTTATCTAACCTGGAAATACATTTCTCATACCAGCCAATGGGCCATTAATTGTGACAAATTTGTCAAGTATTGCATTTTCTTCCAGCTTTCATTGACTTGCCTAATTGCTAGCATGATTAATGATATAACAGTAATTAGTTCTTTCTTCAAATTTTAAAGATTAAACCATCATGATAAAAAGCATTCTCTTTTAAAAATTGAAATACAATACATCTCTATCAAAAGGTACATAGTAATGCAAAGAAACTTGAAGTGGATAACTAGACAATTGTTAGTATAGGACTGTTTTCATATTGGAAATAAAGTATATCCACACAATTCTGCAACAGGATTGAATATAGACCATGCACAATACAGTGAGGATCAATTCAACATTTGGCAGGATGCAAGCAAAAATCCAAAATCAATCCAACCTATTACTTGTCATTTTACCGATTTGATTACACATCTTTGAGTCCAATCAATACTTATGGAGAGACTCTGCTGTACTGTATTCAAACCAAGTCCCAAGTTTCACATCACATACACCTCTTTTGATACCTCTTATGTAAAATAACACTGTAAGATATGTGACACATATTATACATAACTGTATTCTACACTGACACAATCATTATTACATCTCATGACATAAAAAGTTCACCAGTCAGTGTCAACTGTTGGTAATCACATATTTACAAGTTTATTGTCAACCTAAATTTCCATCGGTATCCATAAGATAATGTTCTCTAAACTCCATCAACTCTACCCTATGTATAGAATGTATGACAGATACCACCACTTTGTTAGCAGTAGGCCTACACAACAACTTAGGAACTGGGACTAATGACATGTACTTTCATATCTATGTAGATAAAGATTCCATGTACATTAGATTGTACCAAAATCACTCGCATACATTTAAAACAAATCGATTATCAGATCAACACTGATTTTAATGTCACTACTCAATTACTCATTGCGAGCTTGTAATTCACGATCACAGCGTACACTGCCTACACAATCTGAAACTGAAGTTAGCAATCATCTTATGCGAACATGTAATGAGGGTTTAATTGCAAATGATTATGGAAAGTTCAAGTTGAAATAAGTGAGTTAAGAAATGGAATTCCTGGCCGGAGCAAACATGAAAACATTTGTGTACGTGCTCTTGGAACTACATGTAGGCCTACATTTTTTAATCATCGTATATCCATCAAACGACACCATTCGACATGCCATAATCACTTGTTCATTGCTTTTTACCTCATGTTTACCCAAAAAGTTGTCATACCTTTGTTTGCCCTTAATCATTTAGTTAAAATCAAATGGCTTATTTCAATTTCAGATTGTCTTGTCACTGGTTGCAGGCCACATACACTGCCACAAACCAAGCTCGCAAAGAGCTTGTTTTTGAGTAACGGCATGAAAGGCGACATCCATTCCTTCATAGTTCTAGATGACAGATTTGGTTCAAATTTACATGAGTGATTGGAAATAACCTATGAACATGATGAAGTACATTGTATTTACTGTGGTTTGGTGCAGCCTGGGAGCGTGGAATTTGAAATATCTACATGGATATGAAACTACATTGTATTAGTGCCCAACTTGACTGACAAGTATGTCTAATTCCGCGAAAAACTTCTCATTTATAATAATGACATTTGCTGGGTCAGTTTTTCGCGAAAAACTGACCCAGCAAATGTCATTATCATAAATGAGAAGTTTTTAGCGGAATTAGACGTACTTGTCAGTCAAGTGCCCAACATGCATTCCCAACATGGTCTAGTCTACCCAGTACGTGTTTGCATTGCGCTAATCCACATCCATCACAATTTGTCTGCTTATTTCATGATCTTTAGTAATTATTTTAATTAATGTACTAGAAAACATATCCACAAATGGAACTATCCTGGATACGTCACCATCACGAAGCGGCTTTCATACATCCTTTGAGTAGCACACTCAATAGAGTTCAGCAATCATCATAGTTCATACGCTGACTGCTCAGCAAAACTGACTGCTTTGCTTTCCGTATGCCGCACGACTGGTGGTGCTGTGAGGCAGCAACACACCGGGAGCAGCTGGCAGTGCGAAGCGGAGAGTATCGGCGGACAAGACATTACAATTGCGGTCACTCACGGGTGCTCACGCCCGGCCCTTTTTATCTACAATCAGTTCTCAAATTACGGAGGAAGACCTACAACACATCATTTACGACCCTTTTATTCACATAGTATACATGATAAATGCGAACTTTCTCTTAAACACTGATACTCACGTTTCGAAATATTCCACTATTATTAGGTAGATGCTCCCAGAATTGATCACACTCGCAGGCCGCTGTGGGCTAGCTGATTAACGTTAGATAAGGCCGTAGATGATTCTGACACGTTGTTCCGTACTACGAGTAGCTAGCTACACGGACCTACCTACTAGCTACCTGTGTATCATGAGAGTAAACCCTGCGATGAGCTATCACACACAGAACTGCATGGAAACTGTTACGTGCATGAGAGCAGCTAGACCGTTAAGGATATCGAGCGCCATAATCGAATAAAATATCGTGATAGTTTTTATATTATTTACGCAATATCTAAAGTTCTGTCCTGTAAATATTAAAATATTCTTTATCATCATGTCATATATTTTAATAGGGATATAACATGGGCTTCTACTTTGAAAAATATCTTGTGCAGGTGATTAGAATCAAAAAGGTAGTCATGCAAACTACGGCGTTCCATACTACTCCTTAATAAAAAAAAAAATAAACCGCAAAACGTACCTCTTTGGTAGCAGCCGTAACAGCATATACTTGTACGAGAACCTCTGAGCTGTCGGGCTATTGCGCCCTCTGTATTAAACTGAAGTAAAGACAGAATATAAAATATACAGTATCAGTCTGCGGCTCGCGAAAACTTTTCTTTACCCAATTAAGAAAATCAAAGCATCCGACGGTACCATTGCCCAAATGATTCATTCTTACGATTGATTTTGTCATCCACAAACTGACTGAGACGGGATCATCATTACAGGTGCACATGTCAGTCAAGAAATTATTTCAAAAACTGATTTCATACTAAATCTTGCCGGTACTAGTATGGAAGTATAACATATTACTGATAATTCAACTTAATTTGTCTCAAGGTACTAAATATAACTCAATAATGAGTATTACTAGTTGTGAATAAACGTACCAACAATACCCACTTACCAAAAAATATCATCAGGCATGTACCCGATAAATGACATGCGTGTCATTTCTTGAATACCGGTAAGTTGAAATGAGAAATAAAGTAACTGAAATAGACTAAACATTAAATGATAGAGTTATGAACATATGTCAAAGCCATGTGTTAACGAGGAACACTTAATTTAAAGGGGAAGGCTAGTAACTGATCAGTGGGAATCAGTGGGAATGCTGGAGGATAATTGTTCCAATCATTGTGGGGTTCATTTAAGAGTACATTATATATATTGATTGTTGTGTGAAAATTATTTGCTTCAGAATGGTCTCATAGTCAAGCAATGTGCAGTTTAATGTTTCCAGGTTAGCGTCCCTGGTCAGTGACGGGGCATTAATCTGTACATTACTTGAATATGAGACCGTTCTGAAGCAAATAATTTTCACACAACAGTAGATATATAATGTACTCTTAAATGAATCCCACAAGGATTGGAACAATCATCCCTCAGTATTCCCACTGATTCCCACTGATCGGTTACTAGCCATCCCCTTTAAGGCTATAGACTATTAATAGTGACTTGTTATTTGCACACCAAAAACAATTCAGTATATAATTACGTAGGCCCTTTATTTTTGCTAATGGTATTTCAACAGCAGTCCCCTTCCCCTTAAACCACGTACATGTAAAGGTTATTATTACAAATAACTATATAAATATATATGTGAAGAGTTTGTTCGCAAAAACCGATAAGTCCATTTTTGAAGATTTTGAAGTACGGTCTCTGTCATAAAGTACAAAATGATACCATTTAAATGACATATTGGTCACCACATATAAAGGTACATTTTTGAAGTTATGGTCAAAAGAAGCAAATATTTTCTTATTATTCTCTTTATTTTTCTTGACCTTTAATCGCAAATATCTCTATTTGTCAAATATGGACTTATCGGTTTTTGCGAACAAACTCTTCATGTGTATATATGTATATATATGTATGTATATATATATATATATATATATATATATACATATATAAAGTTGCATTGAACCTCCATTCTTGTTAAGTTGAGATATTTGTGATTACAACTGCAAAATACAAAATGAGAGGAAAATACAGGATTTTTTATCATAATTTCTAGAATATTCCTTAGTATGTTACAAGTGAGGTATTCCAGGAAGGTCTAATTTTGCTCTATCTGATGATGGTCTTACTTTGATATGTTTAAAATAACGCTTAACTTACTTTGCAAAAAGCAAACAAGCAAACAAACAAAAACACTTCATATATGAATATATATATATATATATATATATATATACATAATAAATGTCTCGACTATAATTCTTCCTATAAGATGACAGAGGCGTACGGTACGAGTGTCAGCATCATCGCACTATATACATAATATGTATATATATATGGAAGAAATCAAGTGAATGTTGCTTTCTACTTTCCCTTATATAAAAAAGCAAAACTTTTAGATGAATGGGGTTTTAGCAAAATAACTTTTTGCTATAGGAGTACATTCCTACATTTGAAACAGAAAATGAGAATGATCTGTTGAGCACACACTAAAGACAACATTCTCACTTTTAAAAAGTAACAAAAGTCATTATGGTGGGTCTTTAAAATATTATGTCTCTTGTCAATTCTCTCCATTGGACCTAGTGTTGCATAATTATGTATGACATGGATTTTTTTTTTGTTTTCAGTGATCTTTTTATTAATTCCATTTCCTTTGAGAATATAACAATTCAAAAAAAAATTACACACATTCTACATAACATTTGTCAAAAATCATGTAAATATTCCTACAGTTATGAGACATAATCCATAATCCATAAAACAAGAATAATCATTCAATTCATTTTAAGGCAGATATCACACAGAAGAGAGGAAATAGAATGAATTATCCGATCATTCCTTTTTAACTGCAAAACAAACAAGCAGAATTCATATATGCAATTGTGAGCAATTTAGCCAAACACTAAAAAAACAGGAAATGAAATTTCTATTATATCAAAAGAACGATGACAACAACAACATAAACCACCCTCATTCCCACCTTTCCACCATACCCAACCCTCAACTACTCATAACTTTAAACTTTAACCCCCCCCAAAAAAAAAAAAAAACGTCCTTCTCATCTCTAAACTACCTCCCCACCCTCTACACCACATCCACCGAGACAGACACACTCCCTCTCATCCACCTCTCATCTCATCCACCTTTCATCCACCCACCCATTTACACACCCACCCTGCACACACATCCGCTTAACACACACACACACACACACACACACACCCACTTAAACACACTTCCACACCCCCTGCACACACATTCACTCACCACAACACACAGTTATTCCTGCTCGCATTCAGAACATAATAATTATGCTAATTATGCTTAGGATATATGCTGCATACACACAATACATGCATGCACATACACATATCATACACACAATATACATATCCACATACCTGCATATATATTTTATATACACAATACTTATCTCTGAACTCAAAAATATCTAAAGAAAAGAAGTCAGTAATCAAACACACCCAAAAGGGGAGAAGTACGGGTGCATAAATAAACTAATCCTTTACAAATTTTTTAAACATTCCCATTTCAGCAAATGCAAACCCGGTTTATTTCTTCTTATGGCAATATCATTCTCTTCCTTTCGACATGTCATTAATGCCTTTTTTAACTCTACCAATGTCGGTGTTATTAACTGTGACCTCGCTTTATATAACATATGTTTAACTATAAGAATAAGAGTGTTGTACAGTTTGATTCTGTGAGAAGTTCCTTCTAAACCAATATGTATATCCCGCCAAGCTAAATTACGTAACTCTTCTAACTGAAAGTACTCAATGAAATCATGCCATAAAGATTTAACTTTTTCACAGTTCCAAAATAAATGCGAGTAAGTTTCAGAGTTTTTTCCACAAAAGGAACATAAATTATCAGCCACAAAACCAAATTTTAGGAGCTGTTCCTTAGTATAAATCATCCCGTGTAATAACTTATATTGAAATTCTCTTAAGTCTCCAATTAGAGTTGAACTTCTGGGCCTTATAAAAATATCTCTCATACTTTTATCAGCGAAAAAAAAATTTTGGTGTCCATCTCTAATTTCTAAACAGTAAGACTGCTTTAAAAGAGACACGAAATGTGAATAAATCTTCCTGGATTGTATCTTTTTTAAATCTGTAATTTGGCCAAAAAACTTTAAAGGTATATTAAAATCACTGACATCTACTTCATACCAATTGCATAAAATTCCATCATATTTCCCACTTTTCAAAATGGACTCACAAAAACTCCATACATAAGCAATATTTTCACTTTGTAAACCTAAACTTTGAAAATAACTAATTGGTCTTATGGATTGTTTATCAAATAATTGTTCTAAGTGATAAACCTTCCGCTCATATAAATCTGCATTAAATATAATTTTCCCTCTCAATAAAAAATCTTTATTATTAAATATAATTGGATTAATTTTCCCTTCTTCAAAACTTCTGCAGTTATATAAGTCTTCCCAGGCAGCTAACATTTCTAAATAAAACGATGGTGCCTTAAGTGAAAGTTTTTTAGTCTCATAATTGCAAAGAAATAAAATTCTACCTCCTACAGCTTTAAAACTGTGATCAAAGTATACTTTCCAACTCATATTTCGTTCTCCATACAAAAGTCTTTTTACCCACATCACTCTCTGAGTTTTCACAAACAATTCAAAATTCATCATTCTCAATCCACCATCCTTGTAATCCTGATACATAATGGCTCGTTTGACGCGATCCTTGCCCTTCCACACAAAATCAAAGCAACTTTTTTGAATTTCATCAAATAACCATTTTGGAACAACAGAGGATGACGCCACATAAATCAATTTAGATAAAGCATAAGTTTTAAGTAAGTGAATTTTCCCCATGATGGTGAGATCTCTTTGCTTCCACCAACCTAAAAGTCTTTTAAGTTTACTTAATATTTCTTTATAATTAACTTCCTCCATTCTCTTCCTTTCTAAAGCAAATGTAATCCCTAAAATCTTAATTTCTGTAACTATACTTCCAAACTGAAATTGTGCTACATTCTCTTCATCCTTACCAATGGATGTATGACGTGTATTGCACACACACACACACACACACACACACACATACACACACATATATATATATATACATATATATACATATATATATATATATATATGTATATGTATAGTATATTGAATATCACACACACACACACACACACACACCAGCCCAATTATCGATATAAACCTTAACCCATTTGCTCATTATTTTGATTTGACTCTAGTAAGGTAACATTGAGTTGAATTACATTGAATTACATTGAATTACATTGATGGTGTGCAGATTATACTGAATGCCTCAGCAATATGCCCAAATGTTTTAATCTAAATGTAAATTATGAAGTTACACGGCCTGCTGAGCGATTCAGAAGTCGTAAGTCTCATTCACACACACACGCGCGCGCGCGCACACACACACACACACACACACACACATAATAAGCTATATTACCTATTATTTTTCAATAAACGGGTTTAGAATAAATTGCGTCAAAATTTATCATTATCCCCATGTTATTTAGTTAGGATACTTTTTTCATGTCTTCATACCATTGAATAATGCCTCGTCAAGAGACATTGTTTATACATCTTTCATCATTGATATTACTAGCAAAGTACTGACTGATTTTAATTCTCAACTGAATAATGTTAATATGCTGTTTATTCAATTGCGAATCATGTTCTTACGTCATAATTTTACTTCCAAAATAAAACTCGAGTCCTTATTGAAGTTTCTTTGAGGCAAATGAAATATGAATTTCATTTACAATAAAATGAATTTAATCGATAATCATCCCAAAGGCCATGTTAATCCGTTATAAAGACGAGTCCCGAATATACTAAAGCAGGTTTCCATGAGAAACGTGTGTTATAGCAAAATCATCTCTTTCTCAACGGATTAAACAATGAAACACAAAATCATACAGATTCGGCAAAATTGCAAGAAAAGACAGGAATGCACTCGATTATCGTCGACTAACAAGAGATGGCGTTGTGCAGATTTCTCCCTCAGTCAGCACCGGATGACTCTGTGCTTCCCTTGCATGTTGCTGGTAACCGTTGCCAAATTAATGAATACAGGTGAAATCGATACGGTAATAATGACGATGGTATACATATGCAGGCCTACAAGACTAATACTGTGTGTTTCTGTCACTACAGTAATCACTGGCGTGAGAGTGACGTCACTTTGAGGGAGATTGAATTTGAAACTGACTGGTTAGAAGGGACTTATTAGAGAAAACGTTAGATAGCAGAAAGTGACCTCTTCAAGAAGACGCGACATTGATTTTTCTCTTGAGTAAGATAATAATTATGTCTCTTTTAGTAATCTCACATTTGACTCCAAAATGGCATCAGTCCATTTTATCTCTAGAGAATTGATACTTTTGGTGGAATTTACTCGAAACATATCATGTAAAATTCAGTGAACAACAAAGCAAAAACAAAGCATCAAAGAAATTTTCGGTAAGTCATTCAAATGATATGAATGTTTAAAGTTAACGTGAAATCCACATGCCATTATTACTGAATGGAAGTCTACAACAATGCGCCATGTCACGGAAGTACAATGTATAAAGAAAGCGTATAAAAATACACATTACACTCAAATTACACATTCATAATTTTTATTTTTACGAGCCTATTTGACGGAAAACTGACGGTCATGGTCCCAGATACTTAATTTTTGTCAGTAACTTGAGTATTGTGATAATACTTCATGTGGACTCGTTAACAGCGCTCTGATATTGCCGAATGTTCGTCTCATTTTCCATGCATCTGATACGAGTTACACTCGAATCGAGAGGGAAAACGGAAAATGTGTGCTCACTTCACTTCCTCGCCTCTCTTTATCCCGGTCTTTTTGCAGACACTTTGTTTCAAAATTGATAGAGCAGAATTCACATGAAGGACTTTGGATGTAAACTCATTTCATCCACTGACCCTCCACGGAAGACAACGGACCAACAAAATCTCCCTATAGTGAAATAGAGTCAAGAGATTCAATATTGCCGCGTTTTTTATCATGGTGATCATGGTGAAGGACCGGACGACCCCTCGTAGTCTGCTTCAACAAAGTTCGCAGGTTTTGAATCCCGTCTAGCGCCCTCTTTCATCCTGACCTAATCGTAGCACTCTGTGGCCCTCCGCCGCAACTGCCATATTATACAGTACCCCCTTTGAAGACAAAGATGACATTATTTACCCTATCACTGGTAGATTGGTTACAGCTCGTTATTCCGAAGGTTCGTTATTCTGAAGGCTCTTTAGTCCGAAGATTCGTTATTCCGAAGGTTCATTGTTCCGAATTTCATTTTCGGATTAACAAATCTTCGGAATAACGAACCTTCGGAATAACGCCACAAATGTTCGGATTAATGAACCCTTTTTCATTTTCGGATTAACGAACCTCTAGGTATAGGGAATTTGTGTGTTTCGGATTAACGACCCTTCGGAATAGCGAACCTTCGGAAAAGCGAACTTTCGGAATAACGAACAGCAGCCGGTAGGGTTGATATCATCACATTCTTTATGATCATCATGAATAAACTTTGTGCAAATGTCTCAAAGGCAAATACCATGACCTGTCGAGTTTGAGAGATACCAATATTGGTCTTGACTTATTCTGTGATAATCACTGAGGTTAAGAGTAAAGAATGTCAGATGGTAAGTGTGAGGAGACTGTTGCCCATCATGTGTGCGAGTCCCATGCTTGTGAGGTCTTTCCACTGACACGTGCCTAGTATTAAGTTACACACATGCACACAAACACATCCCATCATCATCATCATCATCATCATCATCATCATCATCAATGTTACAAGCTTTGAGTTTGTTCGCAAAAACCGTAAGTCCATATTTGCCAAATGGAGATATTTGCGATTAAAAGTCAAGAAAAATACAGAGAATAATAAGAAACATTTTGCTTCTTTTGACCATAACTTCAAAAATGTACCTTTATATGTAGTGACCAATATGTCATTTGAAAGGTATTATTTTGTACTTTATGACAGAGACCGTACTTCAAAATCTTCAAAAATGGACTTATCGGTTTTTGCAACCAAACTCTTCATATATTATGTAGTACAAAAGTACTACATAATATTGCACCCCTCAGAAAATAGTGCTATCAAAGTCACCTCATGTACATAGTTTTGACCAGAACCTCTTAGGCCCGGTATATTTGTTTAATATGACGTAGGAACTACTAGTATGTATATTTCTGAGCCAACATCCAGAATAATTTCAGCAACAGATGAATACTGTATATACAATGTATATCTTTTATGAGGAACAGAAAGTCTGTGATTCTACGATGCTAAGAAAGAAAGGAGTATCCATTTCACTCACAATCACACTACCTTTCACTTCTCTCAACTCTTGGGAAATTATGGACAAACAGAAGGACTTATATCAAAACATGGTGTTCAAGACAAAAAGATAAAATTTTATTGATTTTTTGCATGAATCGGAGGAAAACAAATCCACAAGGCTCCAACAAAGTAAAACTTATGAGAGCATGACGTTTGTATGAGTCTGTGTGCATGTGTGCGTGTGTATGTTTGTGCACATATAAATACATAAACTGGTAAGTAAATAATGTACACACACATACACTTGATACACATATTCATAAATACCCACCCACACACACCCTTACAAATGCAGACACGGGGCGTAACTTGAGAATACACATCGTGGATGTTATATTCCGACATGTTAATACATTCATATAGATAGTGTGTATACAAATGTACATGTTCATATAGTGAAAAGATAACTTTGAAATAAGTTACAAACACGGTACATACACTGTATATTATGACCCTGTATTTGTTGGCTCAACTTTTCACACCCTGGTGCCATCACCCTATCTAGTAGAATGTAGTAGTCCCAGTCATTAGTGATCTGCTGATAGTCAGGACTATTCCATTCACCACTATAGGGTGGAAGAACCAGTTAAGCAGGGAGAAAGAATAGCCTCATACACAGTTCACACAGCAACACACATGTACAAGTATCTGAATGGTATGTATGGACATTGAGATAACTACCAAACAAATTAACAATGGATGGAGAGCTGCATTGATATATGAAATTACAGATTAATTGATTGAATTTACCAATAATATGTTATACTTTTTTGTGTTTCTACTTTGTTACTTAGTTTACACAAAAATGGCAACTACATTTGTAGAATATGCCTGCGTATCAATATTTTCTTGCAATACGGTTTTTGCTTGGCTCTGAATGGTTATTATGTACTGTATAGTCAAAATATGGTTGAACACAAATCCTTCACAAACGGACCTGTAACAGGGACATGATAATGTGCTGAAATGTTGGCTTTAAACAATTTTAAAAAAAATGTACACATGGTAACATACTACAGCTGCTTTTATAACCCACAGCAAAATTGCATGAAAATGTATACAATGTTCAGATGCTGTCTATACCCCATAAATGATGTGTTGAAAAAACCTGAACTTGGACTGGTTTCACCCAAATTAATCTCTATTACGGTCAATTTTTTTTTTTTTTTTTTTTTTTGGTAGACATTGTCCACAATCACTTTTAAATTACTGGTGCCTAATATTCCTCTCCATACTAGGAACTGAACATTGGGACAAAGACCATTTTGTACAATCTGTGTGGTCATCATTTATGGCACACTCGGTGCTCCTGAATACACAGTTCCAAATGGAATGTCTTGAAGACAGGAGATTCTCCAGACTGCCATAAAAAAAAAAAAAAAGAACTTTTCATTTCTGCAATTTGAGAGCGTTATGAAAAGAAGTACATTTCTGACCAATTCCTGGTACATTGCAGCTTTAAGTATACAAAATGATGCCTCCGGAACTGTTGGGGCATCTGAGCTACAAACAACCTAGGTACACTGGACCAAAGTTTTGGCCTTTTTCACTGCAGTAATACTTGGGCAATTCCCTCGTCTTTGAGAGTATTTGGCTACTTACAAAATTGTTCTAGAATTAGATTAATACTCATGGTGCAGCTGGCAGTGGGAGCAATACTTTTGAGGAAAACTTGATACTTTTTGTGGATTTTTGAATGAATCACAAGAGATGAACTGCAAAGAAAGAACATAAACTCCAAGGAATACTTCATTTGATTAGTGTACTTATTGCTGCTCCAATCATAAACCACTTGGATTAGACAATACTGGGTGCTCTGAATGAAAAAGGGGGTAGGGTGGGGAATGGGAGCTACTTTTTGGCAAAAAATGTTACAAAATAGCTCTAGTTACTGCAAAGGGGGTCCTAGTATGACTGGATCATTTTGAGTCTACCAAGGAAATGACAGCAAGGCTAGCAAAGACTCTTACTCCTAACATTCTATGAAAAAGCTTAGTTGGAAGCCCAAAGTTTTGATCAAACCGATTAAAAAAAAGAGAGGAAACATCACAAACTAATTCTTCTTCTTTTCTTGCAACCCAACTTACACCATACACAGATTTCCTCATCTTCTTCCACAAACCTCTTCCACAGTTTAACTGAACTGAGCAATCAGTAGAATACTGCAGGGACTACGGCTGGTACCAATATTATTTGCATTGATATGTGCGCATTGCTAAACCGTCAAATTGTGCTGCAACCAGAGATTCACAAACCACATTTGCCCTGAGTACAACAATGTGGGAAGGGGGGGTGAAGGAACCAAGCAAAGTAGTGTCTTTACACTATAACACTATATACAGACTGTTGGTAGCTTTTCTAACAAACTTTGCACAGTGCATTCTGCAAAACGAAAACCCTTTTCTCAGACAGCATCACACTCGGTGCTGATATATTTCTCCTTTGTGGGTGAGCTCTCCATATCATGTGATGTTTGGATCACTTACACTTCCAATTCAGATCATTCAAAGTCTTTTTTTTTGTTCATTCTTTCCATGTTATGTCAAAGGAGAAAGAATCATTCAGACTTGAATTTTGAGGTTATTTGAGGTAAATTCTTGACTGTTGATCATACATAGCACACTTAACACAGTTGGGATGGATGTCATATGATCCTACAATGCAGACCTGTGAGTCTCTCTGAAGTTAAACGGAAATTGTGCATAAAATTTTACTTTTCTTGAAACATTTATTCACAGCATCTACTCTAATTTTTACATTTTTTTTATTTTATATTTTTTTTATTTTTTCATTTATTTTGTTTGGTTTTTTTTGTAAGTTTTCTCCATGTTTTCTTGATATATATACTGTATATACACATAAATACACAATGTACAGGGAATATTTTTCTCACTTATGTACATATCTTATTAGGTATCTGGCATCTGCGAAACAAAAACCCACAACGTCTGCGACTTTCACATCGGAAGTAAAAGCAGGGAACTTTTCTCTATGAAAACGCCAAGATAAATACATTACTGGAACGTCCACAACATCGGTGAAACATCGTCCTGAGAGTAAAAAAACCCACCGAGGGTGGCAAAGTCGTTGATATTTTGCTAAAAAGTTATCAGGCTAAAGAGGCAAAGGATGTTTGGATTCTGAGACATATCAACATATTGAAAGTGTGACTTTTGTGTGCCACCTCAACAGCTGCACTAGAATCAAACCGGTGGTTTGATCTATTGTATGACCTAACATATGAACATAATGGTCATAACTTGTAATTTAGAACTACCGGTAATGCAGCAAATATCTCATTCCATGTTCATGAAACTAATACGGACTGACTTCATGTTCTCACATTACAATACCCACTTTCCTGTATGTTATGACTGGGGAGCAGGAGGTATTTTTGTGCATTCTCACCTACTTGAAATACATTCATAGATATCTGTATCTACAGGCTGCCTCAATTTCTACTATTTACATATGTACAATATATACAATAAGCACACACAAACACACATGGCTGCAATACTTTCTAGAACAGTATAGTATGCATGTCTGTCCGTGAGAGGACCCTGTACTTTGTGAAACATAAAAATTGACGTTCCTGTGCTACTGTTCTCCTTTTACCTAAAACTATCAGCCAAAATTAATATAATAGAAATCTTAGACTTCAACGTCTTGGAATGTCTTAGCGGCACCTCAAAAACCATTGCCACAATGATAACATTCTAGATTCTACACAGCTATTTCACAAAGTATGTAAGGGTATCTATTCATACATTATTGTTTTTGTTCACTCTCTTTGCACTTTAAATGATCAGGTGGGGATGAAATTTAGTAGAATAGTCCAAACAGACGTCATTCCATCTGGTATTCTGATTCATCACTTGGTCTCTCCTCAGCAAACAAACACCGCTCCAATTACATTGGATTTAGAGTCGGTAACTACATGGTTTTGCATGGCAGTAGCTGATGCAATATCTATGTATCTCATACACCTATACCTTCTACCATGTATACAGGAGCTGACATCCTCTTGCATTGCCAACGAGGCAACTCATTTACCGAGTCTGCGGCGAACAGGGGGGCGTTTATCAACGAGTTCGTCGGAGTTTTCACCGACAAATTTGCTATAAGCCAATCAGACGCAAGGATTTCATTAGCTTTTAACAGTTATCAGTGTAAATCCTTGCGTCTGATTGGCTGATAGCAAATTTGTCGGTGAAAACCTCCGACGAACTCGTTGATGAAACGAGGAGAAGACCAATCAGCGACAATACCTAAACAGTATTCGTCTGCATGATGGGTTGGAGACCACATGCGAATTGTTAGCGGGATTTCATCTAACGAAAGAGGCACTTGAAACACACACGCCCTCACTCTGCCATTTCAGAGATGAGGGTTGGTAGAAATTGGATATTTTTATGTACAAACTAAATTTCAGGAGAACCGCCTGCCACTGCAGGGCGTGGATTGTTTGTCGAGATTCACGACCAGCGAATAAATAGTCACAAATTAGTCAATGGGATTGCAATCACTTTCTTTGTACTTCCGAGTTGATTTTTTTTCGCAACATTTATGGAATCCTCAACCACGATCTTCCATTTGCGAAACAAATGTTGGTGCAGAAGCACTTGGTGGGCATTCACTCTGGCCATACATCCAGGGGGAAGCTGCTTTACAGTTCTGGAGCTCACTTTCGACAGCAACCTCGGACAGATGTAGATCAGTGTGGTCAAAAGCAGTTAGATGGAGCAATCCATGCGGCCCTGCTTTTCACATCTTAAGCAGACCCAGCTGAAGAATGCTCAGATCACTTTAGTCATCTCTTCCCAACTGAGAATGTCACAGAGCGCCTCTTTTTGTCCAACGTGCTACTGCTGGCTTACTTCTTCGGCAGCAAGGTGGCCCCGAGGGGCCCGCTCAGAGGCCCATACGTCGTCGTCAGCGGCAGGTGGCGCAGGGTTTGCTACCACAGGCAAGAAGGGGAGAGGGGCGGGGTGAACACAGCCTTCATGACAGGGCAGAGAGATTCGTCTGGTGTGCTTCCTAGCTGAAGCTTCCTGGATCAGATCACCCCACTGCCCAGCACAAGTTGACTGCTGAGGGTTCCTCTTATGCACGACCCTGTTTCCTTGACCTTTGCACCACAGTTTTTTATTCTTTTTTTTTTTGTTAAGTTTCATTTTTTTTTCAACTTTGACTTTTTCAGGATATGTTTCAGTTTGCAAATAACCCGTTAGGAGGAATTTGCAAACATGGCAAATGGTCCTCACTCCCTTCGCTGCTGCCCTCAATCTTGCTCAAGCTGTAGTTCTGAGGGCAGCAGAAGGGGGCGAAGGGAGCATCGTTAGACGGTCTCCCTCAGTGGGGCGGGGTGGTAGACAGCCGAAGGTCCTGGGGAATATTTCTGGAGCTCGCCTCCCATGCTGGTACCGTTCTGACTGTGGACGTCCCAGGCGTGTTGCCTATTGGCCTCAACCATTGGTCCCCAGGATGCAGTGGGGGTAGTCATGGCCTTGATGCGCTGCAGAGGGTGGTACAAAGAGAGAGACAAAAGTTAGAAGTTTTGCACACACGACATCCATCACCCCTTGCTACATCAAACACTACCTCTACCACTGACATAACAAAGCAAGAGCATCGGCAAGATACATGGATATGATACAAGATCACTCGTCTCCCTCTTCCGAGTATACAGCACTGATGCCAACCTTATAACTAGCATTACAGTATTCTGACAGTTGAAGAGGCAAAGTTTGGGTGGAAAAACAGTACTGTATACGCTATAATTTTCGCGTACATGAATTTTCGCGAATTGCTGCTGTCACACATTTTCGCGAGTGGTTAAATTCGCGATTGGGGGACCAGAGAAAATATGAAGTGGCAAAGAAAGTGTGAATTTTCAACTTACTAGCAAGTAAGAATGATACTAGTTATACACTGCATGAAAAAGACTTGCCAAACTCTGCCAACTAGTAAGTTAGAATTCAACATTTTTGAAGTGGTTAAGTCCATCGCGCTAGATTTCTGACAAGTGGTCCCCTTGCGATAATGGATTGGCTCTCTACAGTATTCGTAAGTAGACGTGGACGTGCGTAAACAAGCTAAGCCAGTATGGTCTGTTCGGTAAGCCGTGACATGGTATACTAGTACTGAAACGTTCGTATCATCAAGGCAAAGGATTCATTCTGGAAGGTAATATTTTCGCGTGTTGTTAATTTCGCGAATAGCTCCCGACTCGCGAAATTCGCGAAAATAAAACCCCCGCGAAATATATAGCGTATACAGTATTTCCCATGAAATCTGCAGTAATTATGGCAAAAAACAATACAAAATACTGCAAAAAAAAAAGTAATTAAGTGGCATCTGTGAGAGTTATGGACATCCCCTGCATAACACCCTCAATTCAATAATGCATTATTGCACACAGGTGTCTCTATTTCTTATTTCTCGGCATGTCTTCACCTAGCTGTAGAGAGGAAACTTGCTGAAAGCATCTTACCTCTCGGAAGGAGTCTCCCTTGGCACTGACAAAGGCATACACCCAGTAGATTGGAATCCACATGATGATTGAACAAATAAGGAGCCAGCCCAGGACGTGGGCCCAGGGAGGGAAGGCGTACGTCTCGGTGGCCATCGGAGGTTCCCAAGAAATCCAGCTGAATAGCATGACAAACTGTCGGGGAAGAGAAGAAAACAAGGACACTTGAATAACACCCTGCTTGCACACAGCTCACACAATCAACTTCTACAGGTCTGCAACTGTTCCATATGAGCGCCCTACTAATGATTGGTTTCAAACTCGTAAACATTAAACTTCTGAACATGCACGGAAGAATGATCGCCTTACATTTAAAGTTTACTCTATCACACACTGTGCAGTTTGAGGTTTATACCACCCAGAGGTAGCTACAAGGAAGAAAGGTTCTTACAAAATATATGTCAAGAAGTTACACAAGAAAGTAGCAAATCTCTGCTAGATATGTATAGATCCTCTAAGAAAAAATCAAGTCAAATCTTATTTTTACATTTCATTTCAACCAATACAAATATTGAGAAAAAACAACAACATATACACATTTTCGGAATATATTCTCTTCCTAGGCATGATGTTTGATAAAGAACTCTTGATCCCCCATCAACTCTGTAAGGACTTGGCTACTCACTGAGAGCACAGCCGGTGTAAGGAAACACCAGTTGAGCTTCCACCAGTTGAAAAGAGGATGGTCAACGATCCTATCACCCAGCATGCTGCGGATGTCGTTGGTAAACGTCTTGACACCGTAAATCCAGCCCATGCCGATACATTCACTCATGCCGAAGATAAGCAAGGCAAAGTCGGCGGCATATTTGTCCATAAGGATGACCCAGTAATTTCCAGCCTGCAAAACAGGGGAATACAAGATTCACATCATGAGAGATTACTTTTTCCAATAAGATAGAAGTGAAAAAAAAAGCAAAGCATATTACATGAAGGCTCGTCTGGAGCTCCACTAAGCACTAAGAACTTACAATTACACAGCAGGGCAGTATATTAGACACAGATGGTAAAATACTACATAAGGGTTGATGAGCCCTGTTGTGAGCATTTGTACTACCAATAAAGATACTACATACTACATATAGGTAATTCTCGAGAGAGCAAGCCCTCAAAATGTTGCCTCAGACCCTTTCTTTCCTGTACTCCTTTAATTTGAATTTGTCTGAGTAGCCATACACAATGTGAGATTGAGAGCAAGAGAGGAAAGATCATTTTGCAAACACTCACCTGGGTCACGCAAATTAATCCAAGGAAGAAAGCCAGAAGGCAGTAAGCTCCAAGAACAAAGATTTTTCGCTTCCTGAGCAGGTTGGGGAATTCGTCAGCGATGGACGTTACAACAGTTTCAACTATACACAGCTGTGAAAGAGAATGCATAATAAAACCAGAATTAAACATCTTTAAAACATTCAGAAAAGGATAATGATCTTTCGGCAAGTATGATTATGCTACAAGATACTAAATCATACAAATATGTCTTTACATGCAATAATACGCAAATTTTTGATTTTGACATTATCAAGCCTTTTTCATAAATACATAGTAAGGGACATGCCAGTGTTGCTAAAGGAAATGTAGAGCATACAAATTTCACAGACACAGAAATGTTTATATCTTGGCCAGTATAGTGCCTCCACATGAGACAAATATCAACGCAACCCACCTGTGAACCAAGACCAAGAGTGATCAGCATGAAGAAGAAGAGGAAGGCCCAGAGAGGCGAGATGGGTAACCTAGCAACCGCCTCCGGGTAAGCGATGAAGGCCAGACCAAACTGTTCGTCCACAACCTCACCGACAGGCTTCCCAAGCTCGTGAGCCATGTACCCCATGATGGAAAAGATAACAAACCCTGCAAAAATACTTGTAGCGCAGTTCAGAACTGGAACAATGAGAGCATCTCTGTTGGTAGAAAGAAGACAAAAAGATTGATAAGAATTCTTGAACATATTGAGACAAATACTTGTATTCATTACTAATGTCACATGCTTTCAGATGGCATTTACACTACACAAGTTAATACCAATATCAAGAACTCACGGTGGAAAATTTGTCTTGATCTCAAAGAACAGGTTAATGATAAAATTCACACAGGAAATTTACGAAGCTAGAATGTACTGTTTAAAGGTACACATCTCACCTCATGCAGTTATTCTTAAATCTGTTGTATGATGACAAGGTAATGAGACCACCCCAAGACGCACTGAGGGAGAAGAAAATTTGAACTGCAGCATCCTTCCACACCTGAGGCACACACAAAATGATATAAACAAAATCAGATGAGTTCACATAACAATAAGACCATACTTCTTATAATGAAGAATGCAAACATCAATAACAAAAAACTTAAAAATCAATATTTTTTTTTTTAGCGCCAAGAACCATAATACAAGACTATTGTGCACAAGGAAATTTACAAACAAAGTTTAACACCAGCTAAAAATAAAAAATAAAAATAAATAATAATTATTTGAAGGCTGCAACAATTGACATACTGTAAAACGAGAAATTTTCGCGTGCATTTTAATTTCGCGAATTTCGCGAGCGCCAAAATTCGCAAAATTAAAATGCACGCGAAAGTTTTTGTCTACACTACATGCATTGAACACCAGTGGCAATTCGCGAAAATTTCATGCCACGAAAAGGGCTGTCAGCTCCAATTCGCGAAAATTTCATGCCGCGAATATATCATGTTTTACAGTAGTTTCTAACCAACAGTAAAACATTTCCCAGGCATTCAATATCTGTGGCCTGCTTAGCCTTATTTTACAAAGATGATGGTGTTACAGATTACCAAATTCTGCTGCTAGAAATCAGTACAAACAATATTTACCCGTGGGTTCTTGAGGAGTTCCCATTTCGGCTTGATGAAGAAGAGGATTCCCTCCATGTGTCCTGGCAGGGTCAGGCCACGGATCAACAGAATAAAGAGGACGATGTACGGGAAGATGGCGGTGAAGTACACAACCTGGAGACACAGGTAAAGAGAGGTCATTATGAGATGGGTGATACATTCCATGCACTGGACAAGAACACTTACATTTTTTACCAAGTTATGTCAAATTCACTTTATATACACATGTAACAATTTCTTAACAAATAAAGTTGAGAAGCAAATATTTCATCATACTTTGCACTTCAAGAAGGAACTCCACGTTCGCTTTACCGGTAATGATCAACTCCACTCTATATTCTGGAGCTGTGTGTGTACTTACAGAGACCAGGGATAAAGCTGTACACAGTTCGTTACAGGAATTCCCAAATATATCCGAAGATAGTCTTCCCACTCCATGCATCCCCACGCAAACTGGGTCTTTAAATTTGCCTGCATGTTGCTGATGTTGTGGTGATACGGCACAAGGCTACAACATAAGGAGATGCTGATTTTCATGTGTCAAGGGTGGATAGAATGCAAGAGACAGTAAGCTGGAGTGACTGGAAGGAAGACTCACTTTTCCAGAAGACTTGACACCCTTGGCGAGAAAGATGAACTCCAGAGTCCAGGCCAGAAGCAGACAGAGAGCCAGCTGCCAGATAACGTAGCCAAACTTTCCCATGTCTTCTGAATCGTGGAGGACACCGTGCCTGTGGGTACCAACCAGACAAGAATACAAACATACACATTCATTCATTCATTCATTCATTTACTAGGTTGTGTGGCATTACGGCAGGGGTCGCACTTAACTTTTTTTTTAACTAGCCAGGCGGACTACTTAGAATCAATTTTGACTCTGAAGCAATATTTTGGCTAGCCAGACGGACTAGTAAATTCAGAATTTCATGATTTTTGGCTAGTCCGACGTGATTTTGGGTGGCCAATGGCCACCGGACCATCGCCAATTTCGAACCTTGTCAGGGCTGGGCTGAAATGATCTGGGTATGTAGCATCACTGTAACTACGAGTAACACTCCCCTCCCCCAACATTGTAGCCCTTCATCAGGACCTAAACTCAATACTAGATCATATCTTCTTTGTGTACTTCTACGTACTCTTGCCATCTCAAACTTAACTTGTTAGCAAGATTGTGGACGTGCTTTTTTTCCCCACATTTCAGAACAGTTAATGCTATCAGGGAGGGCATAAATGAAAACTACCCTTCCCAGGGAAAAAACAAAACAAAACAAAAACTTTCAGAAAAGGCCAAATGTCAGGGAAAATAATTTCAGTATCTCTTGACAAGGACCAATACAAGTATGTCTTGATGAGAAGGTGCTTATTGATCACCCTGCTAAGTTACAATAGTTCTTATGAATTAACATTTCTGGCTATACCATGCTAGAACAGATAGCCCTACCTGTAGTACTCTTCGCTTGGGCGGCGCCTCATGTCAGCGAGGGGGTCGTTGAAGGAGACTGTGATGTTGCCATCCATGGTGATGTTGTAGCTGTCGATCTCGTCTATGGTCATGTTGCCGACGGAGATGCAGGTGTTGTTCATGGTCATGATCCCGCCCGCCTTCATGCAGTCCTCGACCAGCTCACTGCAGTAGGGCGTGTTCCACTCATGGTGGCAGCCGATCCAGGGAAGCTTGGAGGTCATGCTCTTGAACATGTAGAAGATGGTGTAGGTGATGATGACATTGTAGTAAATGGCCACCCACGCTGAGACGGCCACCATCCCGTATCCAACACCTGAGGAACACATCCACGAAAAGATATTTATTAATAGTACATTCACAGATGACAACATATTATGAATATTTACTCTACATTATACGAAACAAATCCCCCCTTCAAAACATACGAATATTACTTCCTCATTTCTTGAGACTGAACTCCAACATGACAGCTATACTCATTCTAGTCTCTCTGACTAAAACTTCAACTAGAAATGTCGCTATGGCGACTGGTATGCCTCCGCCATAATGCACGATTCTCCTAATAGGTCTATAGTACATGTGGACAATGAGTGATTACATTTTCACAAAATTGGCAAAATATTAAAATGACATGTTTGTCACAAATGCATCGAATGTTTACCTTCCTTGACCTATGTTTAATTGGATGAATAGGAGAGCATGTACTTTAACTTCGACTTTGACCCTTTCATAAGTTTACGCACTTGAGTAATTTTCAAGGTATGGAGAAAAAGTGCAATTTCTGTATTGAACAGTAAATTGTTATCATTTTCATCTGGCCTTTGATTCATAAGAGAATCACTGTCAGGCAGAACATACATAAATATGTACTAAGTTTAAAGATTACTTGAGCCGCTTCCGAGATATGGAAAAAGTAGTAAGTTCAGCACTTTCACTTGATCTTTGACCTTTTGACCTTTGACCTTCTTGGCAAAAAAAAAAAAATCCCAGAGAATCTCTAGTGGGTAATATACATGCATACATTAAGTTTTAAAAAAATAATCCTGCTGGCATTGCATAAATATAAGGAAAATAGTAAAATTTCGAAGTATTGCCCTTGACCTTTGACCCCTGACCTTTGACCCCATAAACCCCAAATTCCCTAGCTAACTACTGACAGTCAGTACATGCATGTATACTTTGTTCCATAAAGATACTTTGAACAATTTCCAAGATACAGAGAAAAAAGTGAAATTTTAACATTTTACTTGACCTTTTGACCTTTGACCTTTTGACCTCATGACCCCAAACTTTCACCAAAGAATCTTAATTGGGTAATACATGTATACACTAATTTTCAAGAAAATATCTTCAGGCATTGCATAGATATGGGGGAAATAGTGCAATTTTAAGCATTTGACCTTGACCTTTTGACCTTTGACCTTGAGCATGTGCACCCAAAAGTTGATACGCACAACTTCAACCCTAATACACATACATGCCAAGTATCATTAGTCTACCTCAAAGGTTTTGATAGTTACCCTGTCCACAAAATTCATTACGGACGGACGGAAGGACGGACGGACGGACGGACGGACGGACAACCCGAAAACATAATGCCTCCGGCACCACTTCGTGGCGGAGGCATAAAAACAGACAGGAAAGGTTGATGGCAGTACTGTTAATGCACCACACAGCATGGATACAAATGCAATTTCTTGTTTCCTCTCATTCTTCAACACACCTCAAGAACATCTCGTATGTGATCCCTTTGCTAATTTGAGAATTGGCTATAACCATATTTTTTTTTTCTCCTACTCAATGAGTTAACGCCCACATCAGGATGAAAATCATGGTCTTACCCTTCATCATGGGCACAGATCTCCAGGCACTAATTGGTCCACTGCTGCTGTACTGACCAAAGCACAGCTCCAGGAAGAAGAGGGGCAGACCAGCAAACAACAACATCACGATGTACGGGATGAGGAACGCTCCTGGAGAACAAAAAGATGAAGGGATGGAGAAAAGAGATACAAGATTTATAAGGAGGCAGAATAAACAAGAGCGTACATGAAGATGGTGATTTAATTACTGTTTGTAAGAATGGTGACTCATGTTGTAGGAATGTTATCCATCCAGGGTTAGCGCACCTGGAAGGTGAGAAACCAAAAACTTGTGGCAGATTGCAACCAGGAAATACATCTTCCCCTGCCAGGCCATTCACTGACTCGAGGAATTCCAGCCATGCTCTCACGATGCCTCCCATTTTTCAGATGTCACACACTGTTATTGGCTGCACCCAACATACCTGAGGGACATTCCAGAATGATACCTCTTTTTTTTTTTTTTTCTTCTTTTTTTTTTTTTTTTTTTGGGGGGGGGGATTAGTTTTTGATTCCGTCCGAAGAAATTCAACACAGTCACTCAGGGTACAAGTTGGGAAGAGAGAAGACTGAAGGAAACGAACAGAACTGTGCAGACCTCAGCAGAAAAGGGGAAAATTATACCATTCTCATGCAAAATGCTGTTAAATAATGTTACTTCCTGCATCTCACAGACTGAAATCCACTGTCCTATGTCTTCATGTATTTTCTAGGTGTCTGCTTATAATCCTTATACTCCCAGACACAAATTTAGCTTCTTCATTTTTTATAATCATGAATTGTTTTAAGCTCTACAGTATTGTTAAAAAAAAAAAAAATAAGGGGCTGATATGCTTCAAGGCATTGGTTCTCTCCCTAACATACAGCATTAGATTATTTGATAGCATGGACACAACTATTCCCATAGCACATACACATGTACATTTTGACAGGCAAAGAAAAGTCTAGGGGAGTTTGCCCTAGTTCTACTCCCACAGCTCAGCAGGATCTGAACATCACTACTCCTAGCCGAGACATTGGAGACCCTTATAAATAATCCAAAATGTGTTTGCTCCTGTGTGTTCCTGCCCTTTTATGCCGGTCTTGCATCAGCATTTTCCTTCCCTTCTTATACCCAGCATTTTCTTTCCCTCCTCACAGGCTCACACCAAACCAACATGCACATACGCACACACACATATACACACATACACATATTCACACCGTAGGCAGGTCTGCAGCAAACACATTCACTGCCCCGCCCACTCGCGACTCACTACGCAAGCTTTGGCCAGGACACTTCTTTGCACTCTCTCTCTCTCTTTCTGACGAGGACACACAGAAATTTCTCTGTTGCATCACTCATCCTCTATGAACACGACTTGGCAGACATGTACCTGTCCTTGACATGAGGTGCCATTACGGGAATCTTTGAAGACACCCCCCCCCCCCCCCCCCCCCCCCCTGCTGAACTACAGTGTAGATCAAACTCAGACAAAATGGACTTAACAGCAATACCAAACCATATGGTCTCTTCTTCCTTTACTCTACTTATTACAGTGCGTAAAATCCTACCAGCATACATCAACCCACATACACCCAGCGTATGAATCTGAATAAAATAGTATGTGTGAATATAATTACGGGTAAATGCACCGCAAATATATATAGTGTAACTGATCGCAGTGCGTTGGAGTAGCAGATGCTTGATTCGTCGAATTGACCCTGTGGTGGGCTGTTAAAGCTGCGTATCGTCACATGTGCTGTTAAACCTCACGGCTCGGGACAGTGATCATGTAAAAAATATGCTGGTAGAAAAACCCTTGCTTAAGTAGCTCCTCGTTTAAACAACCACTGATCACGTGTTTGGGTCTCCTGATACATTGACGCAGGTACAAAGTAGGTGAACTTAACCAACCATGATGCAGGACATGACTAGCACAGATCACATGACATAATATTGCATATGACTGGCATGTATAATGCCTATTCGTTTTATACTGGCAGTCAATCTATATTTAATGTATCAAATTGAACATGGTTTTACTTAACTTCACGCAGGGTTCCCAGTACAATTTACAAAACTTAACACTTCTCTTACTTACCCTGGGAGCAGTGTCTACATGGCTAAAAATTTGCTTTTAAAAAAATACAACCTTTATTAACTTTTGCAAATTTTGCATTTCAAGCACAACAATCCACCAGTCCAACAAATCAACCTTCTTCCGTTAGAAATTTGATGGGGAAGGCAGCTCTTTTCTACCCCCCCCCCCCCCCTTTCTTCTTTCAGTCCTAAAGCCGCAGGAAGAAGAAAGCCATGGGTACACAAAGGTTGCTCCAGCCTCCCAGACAGCCTTGGGGAGCCCAAAGAGACTGGAAGGTACTGCAGACCACTGCCTACACACCATCGAGGCCATGTAGGGAGTTACCATATGTATCGATAATGGTGCACACCTAGCAGCAACCTCTTCTCACCTTTTCTTCCCCCCAAGAATTGATAAAGTTCCAATCTTTCTCACAGAAAACCCATTACTTTTTGTTTGGGCGACTTAGAGGCAATTTTCTTGGAAGCTGAAACTTTTTGCAAGTCACAGACAGACAGTCCTAAGCCCTGAGTAGAGGCACACTGGCAGTCGTCCTTCACCAAAGAAGGCACTGTCGGCTCCCATGTAAGGTATGTGAAATATGTAACCATCTACACTGTGCACAAAAGCAAAACGCTGTGAATTTTGTACCACGAGCAGCACACAAATATTCCGAAACACTCTAATGTGCACCACCGACAACCCACACCGCCACTCCCTTTGCATTCAAATCAAATGTTTTCTTTTGTGCAAACCCTCTGCACACTGTAAAGACAGTTTACTTGTCTGGAAGGGACAGACTATACACGACACAAAAAAAAAGAAGAGGAAAAGTTGCTGACTCAGGTTGAACAGGCTAATGCCATGTACAAATAGAAATCTAAACAACTCAAGAAACTGAAAAGATCTGCACATTCTGAATGGTTTCTTTGTAAATGTCTTCTTACCCAGAAATATGAGGCATTGCATTATCTATTGTGTCTGCTTTCAACAAATGTACAAATGGATCAGTGAACAAAAAAAAAAAACTCAAACAAACAAATGTACGCACCTACAAATACACGCATTTGTGAAAGTCACCTTCCCCATTCACACAATCAGTCACTATCTACATACATGGACCACTGCATCGCACCACTCGCCATGTGCTTACCCCCTCCCCCAATATTCCCTAGCCTTTCTATTTCTACCCATCTTATACAGTTTTGCGCTTCAAGACAGACTTTGCTTGGCTTTCAATTAAAGCTATCATAGAAACTAAAAGATTTTCCCATACAATCTACTGTACTTCATGACACCATGTCTGTTTACCCTCTACCAGCATGTGTCTAACAGCTATGGTATATGACCTTGGGATGACCTTCCTACCTCCTTGAACACCTTCTTTCATGTTGAATAGCAACGACTACAAATATAATTGTTCAATAGAAATGCAAATTACGTCAATATCCTTGTCCTCAGCAAGAAATCAATATATCTCACTATAAATGTAAGACATCTTAGGACTAACCAACACGTTCACATCCTTGAAATAATCAGGATAACACAATGGCAGGTGTAAATAATTTTTCATGCAGTTGTAGGTGGTAGAATCCTGCTTTTTTTGTCAGTAACAAGAAAATGTTGGGAGGTAACAGCAAAATATGCTGGGGCGGGGTATTTTTCTTTGTCGCTATGATCTGCTATGGAATAGTTGCAGTGGCACCCTTTGTTCCACTGCCATTTAGACTGGTCTACACTATGTACCAAGTAACAAGTCAAAGTAGACTACACATAGTCCACTTGACACCCAGCCAAAACCACCAAAACTTACTGGTATCACCTGACAACTTTCACTTTAATACCATTCTTGTTTAAGAGTGATTGTTAGACTAAGACTACTGTATAAATGCATTGAAGATTCCCTTTGTACTCTATGTTTTACGTCTAAGGGAAACTAATGTTCCACCACAAACCCTTCAAAATGTTTCCAATTCTACCTATGAACTCAACAGGACAAGATCGTCTTTGCTCATTTTGCATTCTGGCTTACTCTGCTACAACTTTACACTATGTATTATCTAATTCAATTTAAAAATAGTAGTCCCTGAGGGAAGTTGTAAGACTATTACTATTTTGTAACGTGCTAAGACTAGCAACGGTTCAGTGAGGACCTTGCACAACTAAGGGAGAAGGCCCAAAATCCACAAACGCGCCAAACCCCCATTGTTGCACTGGAGGCTGAATACCCATTCTTGCAGTCTGCCCAATCAATACCGCCCTTGCACTCACCGTCAATCACACCTCTAGCCAATCACCATCCTCACAGCTTCATTGACAATACAGCCCTCATGCATTATTCATGATTTCCTGAGAAAACTACAAACTGGCGCTTGGCATTCCTTTCTAACACCGTTGCTACTCAACAAGTGGCAAGCTTTGTACAGGGGCGTAGAATTAACTCTGCTTTACACCACTGAAGCAGAAGAAAAGAGGTAATGCCAATGGAATGTGATAATGATATATTGAAAGGAAACCAGAGTTTGGGAGAGTTTAGCTGAATATGCCAAATTCTATTTCCTTTGTAGCTGAATCTTCCCATGGCATTTGTCATAATATCTGCCCCAGAAAAAAAGAAAAGGAAGTAAGCTCTTTGGCAATTCTGAGGTATATGAGAAATGAGATATACAAATGTAGTTTGTTACGAGTTTATTGATGTGTGCTAAGAGGATCCGTATCATCTCAACTGACTCCATACCCAAGCCATTGAAACTCTACTTCCTCTTTCTTGTGTTCTCTCCCCACCCCACCCCCCCCCCCCCACCCCCCAACCTCAAGCCCTTGAGGGAAAGAGATGAGTAGGGACAGTCCCTTTAGCATGATATCAAATGGCATGGCTCCATGCACAGGATACAGGAGGGAAAAAAATACAAAGAAGAGAAGTGTGCCAGATGAAGCGGATCTCAGAAATGTATTTCACATCTACTATTAACCTGTCATGCCAGTATCTATGAGACAATCCTCCAGTGCCCTGTCCATCAATCCAAAACAAACACAAGGATAGTACAACTGCCTACTTCCTTTTCTTTCCACAAATACAAATACAGAAAACAGAAATTCATGCTTGATTACAAAAGGGAGTCATAAAGAAAACATGGGGTGTGAAATGTCATTTTTATCTTCAAGGATGTCATCACCACAATGAACTCAATCACACAGAAAATGAATGAACTATGAGTTGGTGTAGAGCAACTATTCTTACCTCCCCCGTTCGAGTAACAAAGATAAGGAAAACGCCAGACGTTGCCGAGACCCACAGCATAGCTGACGCACGACAGGATGAAGTCCAAGTGGTTGGACCAGTTCCCACGTTCCTGGTTCTCATCTTCGTTCTTCTTCGACGACTTGGAGGTCTGGGAGACCAGGGACACCTGGTGGGTCTGTGTGATGCAAGATACAATCCCAAACTTACGCCATAAACTCAAGCTGAACAGCTACCATTTTCATTTGATGACTAACAGCCAGGACAAAAAGTTGGATAAAATTTGTACGCCACAAGTCTTGTCATAAACAAAAGATATAATTTACAATGTAGGCTAACATGCTGTTTGAATCCAATGGTTATAAAATTGGTGCAGTATTAAAGTATCGTGGCAATATAGAAATTTGACTGTAACATAACCCTCTGTCCAGACTATGAACAAGATTGGTTTAAGGCTGATCAGAAATTGTTTCAAGTTGTAAACCATTAACAATGACTGGATAACAATTCTAATTGCCATGAACCATCAAGATGGATGGTCATCAAAGAGGAAGATGATGCAGAAAAAGACGGAACAGAACAGTTTGCATACCTCATCATTTGGCAGTTGTCCATTCGGCAATCCGTTCTGGAGCAGAGTACCCTCCTGCATAGAAAGAGAGAAAGATTATACACTTGACATGCAAGAAAATAACTTTGACTGATTTTAATTCATCAAGCACATGAAAAGTACAAGTAACAGTCCCCCCCCCCCAAAAAAAAAAAAAAAAAAAAACCTCTCTCAAGACGAAACCTAAAGCACTTATAAAAAGTGACAAGTTTGATTCCTGCCATTTAATAATTTCGTTTTGCTACAATGATGCACTCTATCAGCCAAGACCCATGTCAGTTTCAGTACAATCAAGATATCAACTTAAATCAAGGAAATGCTCACAAGAGTGTGTCAAAACCATTTGTTGCACTCTGTCATCACACGTTTGAAAACAGAAATAAATTTGTGGGAAATCTCACTTTGCTAGTAGAGGGAAAGATGGACAGACATCAAGATGTACTTCATCAGCAGGATACAAGGATTCAACAAGGATGCATGTCTCATCACAATAAACAAATGCTGTTGATGCTTCTCACGATAGGACAATCATGGGGGAAAAAACCACTATTGGAGGAGACAAGATCACATTTCAGGGACAGAAGGTACATCCCAACTCGAAGAATAAAGCCATCAAGGAATCACATCTTGTCACGAGATTATGACATGGAGATTGCTGACAGCCAGATCTCCAGTCAGGATGGAAAACAAAACATAACACAGACGAAAAAGAAAAAGAATGTTGTGCTGTCACACCCAAGGGGGTTAGAAAACAGCATGGGAGTGGGGAGGAGAGATGGAATCATTGACCTTTGATGTGAAACAACTGGAAGTTTCAGAATTGTGACAAAAACAACTTTATTACGCCCTGCAACAGGTGTTCGCCAGATAACAAGAATGCACTGCATGAACACAAACAAATATACAAACATACACACATACACTCACAGAGCTTGCACACGAAGAGCAACACACACATTTGTTGGCGTAATGAATCTGAACACGATGAAAGCTGATTCCCACAATATCGTAGAATTACATCTATGAATAGAAACAAATCATGTAGGTCCTATACATTTCCACAGAATTGATCATGCAACATCTATTTCTTGCAATTTGTGCTTGAGTACACTAAACTGCATGCACGTGCAGTTTTTGTACGAAAAACCCAAGACAGAAATGAACCGTGACTCTTATTTCCAGAGATTCACTTCACTAAACACATTGTCATTTCTGAGACCATGGAGAAGGAAGAGAAAGCACGGAGAAATTAAAACTATCAGCGACTGCTTTCACCGATCTCTCTCCCTATCACAATGCCGTTTCCATTTCAAGCGATGCATCTAGTCTGTCCTTCTTTCTTTCTTTTTTAACCAGCCAAGCAGTATGACTATTAAATGCAACCATGAAAACTTTCTTTCTCGTCTCCTTCCCATGGCTAGGTTTCTATGCATGACTGAAATTCAATTGTGGGATCTCATCATGTGACAACGATCACTGACCGAACACACGGAGAGGGCAAAGACTTTATACGATTAACAGCTTTGCGGTTGTGGATAGGGGGCCTGTCATGTGCTTGCTGTACATGTCAATCAATCTGGGACAGCACTGATGCTTTTTGTATCCTTTAGCATGGTAAAAAGAAGTTTCACTAAAAAGATTCCTCCACAGGTTTGTGCTCACTCTTCTGTGGCAGGCAACCTAGTCCATAAAAAATGAGTAGAAAGTTCAATGAGGACTTTGGCCTCGGTTGTGTTGCCTGAGCCCTTGTGATCTTTTTCTCACATGAAAATTTACCACAGATACTACTTTACCAGTGTGAATAAGACAATCAACACAGTCCCTGTGCAAAATTCTGATATCAGGACTGCCACAGTTACATGTACAACCATATCTGTCCAACCATCAAACCATTGATCTATTATCTATTTCTAGATTACCTCCTCAACCTTGTCCTCGTGTTTCAGCTGCGTCCACATAACTCCTGTTTCAGCCAAATCCAAAGCACACCACAAACAATCCAAATCAAGTCCCAAATTAGACAAGAGGACAGGATGAAAAGTTATTCCACAGGAATGAAGAGGAAGAGATGTTTCACCAGGGACGCTCTTGAAGAAACTGACCAGTTGGAGCTTCTGACTGAGCAAAGACACTTGGAAATGTCATATAAAGACATCAGAAGAAAGAAAGATGATGAGAACAGACTCGGGGAACAATAATAAGTTTTGATAGTGTCTCGGATGCTGGGCTCCAGTGTTCAATTTCATTTGGTATAAAGAGGAGCAAACACACCCCTGATGTACACTGGCAGACTTCTGGTGTCACTTGTGAAAGTTTGTCAAGAATATGATCGATCCGTCACAGAAGCAAGCACACTGGGGGTAAAAACAGACATTCTTTCTGGAACTTTGCTGTCGCAGCCTTTAGCACAGCACTGATTTCACTCAAATATTTTCACTGCGGCCAAGAAACACCTGTTCTGAAGCCTCAGCATCTGATCAGATTCCAGGGTTAAGATTTCAGCCCTTTTTCATTCGTTGGGTCTCTTAAAAAAGACAGTTCTGCATTCTGGAGTTACAGAGCAGAAGACTATCACTTCTAAAGGAGAAGTGAGCATAGGCTCAGCTACTCAGAAGTACAGGTCTTTCAAAGGCTTTGCTCAGCACGCCTGCCTACATGTGCCATTTACCACTGCAACCTATTTTCGGTTCCAGACTTCATGCCCAAATTGAGAAGGGAGGAATCGCTGTGATGACAGGATGGGTGAGTAACTTGATGTCAGTCTGCGATAATCTGAGGAGAGGAAACCCTCAAGGTCGGCTTCATTCCAACCAGTTTTCTTTTAATAACTGCCTTTTATGTTAAGTATGTTTCTTTTTTCCCTTGAAGATATTATGTTCATGATATTTGGCACATGAACTACTCTGAGATGGTTTCAATTCCTGAAAAGAGGGGGAATAAATACTTTGGGAATACAGTATTTCACTTGCAACAGCAGTGACCTTTGAAGAAAGCAAAAATTAAGAAAATTCCTATCCACATTCAAGTGGCAATTCATTAACTTTCCTCCTACATGCTAACAGATAGTTTTTTCCACTGGTTCAACATGTCTGGATCTCAGCAGTGTCATAAAAATAATCGTATACAACGACAGATTGATGGTTGCACTTTAATATTTTCCAAGAAAATTGCTTTTCATTAGGTGGCTAAGCTTGCATAATTTCTTCCAATATACATGTACTCCAATCGATCACAGGAAAAGGAAACAAAATAACGGCAAGATAATCTTAGATTTAATCCAGGAAGGCTCCACTGCAAGCCTGGATTAAATCTACCCGCGGGCTCGTTCACACACCCACCCTTATATAAGGTGGAATGAGGGCATGCAGTTGATCTGTGTTTACATCCTATCCTAATTTCTACTGTTTATCACCTGCTCTAACGAGGTGAAGAATTTGGGAAGAAAATTAGAAGTTTCCCCCTCGATGTCACCCCGTACTACATCCTTCCCTTCTCCTTACGTCGCTCGAACCTTTTCATTAAGTCTCAACATCCCCCTATCCACAGGCCACTCCCACCAATCTCCACCCTGAACTCTACCCAACGACCTTTGTCTGAACCCATCCTGGAAAATTACCAGACTCCACATCCTCCTTTCAGAGCAAATCTTGAAGCCCTTCTTTCCCCCTCATACGGAGAGTACTTGCCAGATATTTCTGTCACATAACGTCTCTCCCTCTCTCTGCATGTCCCTATCTCTCTCTCCTCCTATGCTGTCAGGATCTTTCATCATCCTGTCTCGGGATGCAGTCACTCTGGCATGTGCAGGAACGGGGATGCTGCTGAGTCATATGCAAACCCGGTCGGAAATTTGCATTAGAGCTGCTAGGCCCATGCAGGGCATATCATCCCATTTATATGAGGCTTGAGTCGTAGGGGGCCCTGCAGCGGTGGCGTAAGCCGGCATTTTACAGTCAGGGAAGCATTTCGTTGCCCCAGTTTTAGTTTCTGAAGCAGGAATGTCATTAATGTTGGGCTAATCTCATTCCCATTTCCCATTAATGATTATTGCACAAACCATGGGTACTGGGAATATATCAATATCATCCATGTGACAAATGTTTCTAGCTATTTTAATACAGAATAAAATAGAGTATTCTAAAAATGAAGCTTTAGATAAAACCACTTCTAACAGCCAGTCTTCTGTTATCATTATTATCAGGAGAGTCCTTTGCAAATTTCATAATCATTTACTCAAGATCAGTTCAGTCACATCAGGTATGGTACACCCTACCTGATCATAACTACATGACCAAAAGATCTGTAAGACCTTACTTCCTCTTCCCCACAACAGATCTGTAAATCATCCCCACCATCAAATCTCGGACAACTGACCGCTTGTTGCCTGTAAGAAATTCTGCCCCTTTCCTTTACCAGTAACATTGACAATAGGATACCACTAAGCTAGGCGTTGTCTTTCTACCTTTTTGTTTTGTTTCTCATAATCTATGTATCACACATGCCTTGACAGGTAATACTGTAGAACAGGAGGCAAATTCTTGGCACTATGGGAATGTTGCAACATTTGTTGTTAATGTTATGCACTGAGCCCTTGTTCTCTGTTGGAAAAAGAGTCTACTGCTATCTCAACTGGGGGCCAAAGGTGGGTGTGTCAAAGCGCTCATGCTGATTGGCTGGCACACAGGGACTGCTTCGACAAGAAACAAAGCCAGTCCGCAGAAACATGGCACACTCTTGCGAGCCGCCGGCAGCGAGCCAAGTCTGACAACAAGCAGAGAGCCTGACAACAGTACACTGCGCAACGGAGGGAAAAGGAGGAAGAAGGGATCAATAAAATTGATTCTTCTTAAATTGATCAAATTTTGATCCTCCCAGTGCTGGGGAAAAGTCGACTAAAAACAAATAACTACACACACCTCTATTGACGCACTTCGCTGCTTGAACACTGACAAGATCTTGTGCGACAGACCAAGGTTTGTTTACAAATAAACGTGCAAGAGCTTGCCAGGAAAAGCGTGGCTGCGCTATGCAGTAACTTTCTTTGTCCTAAAATGTACTGGTCCCACTACTTTAAGTTCGTAACACCACGTGACAGCACTCATCATGCATATGATTAATGCCACCTACATTGGCTCCAGCCTTCAAAGTTTAAGCTAAGGTTGCAGAGACCCAACAATTCCACCTTTCCATTGGCCCCCCTAGCAAAAAAAAAAATGCGTTGAGTAACGTTTAACTCTAAAATTAGTAATGTGTGATTTACACAAGAAACATGAAAACCACAGAATTTCAACAACTGTAACAGTTGGTTGAATGCCCAGTTATAAACCGCAATAACCGATAGTCACTGTGATTAAAAAACCAGGCACTTCCTGGAGCCCAAGGGACTAGACTAAATGAACAATTTGGCAATGTGCCAATCTCAAAACATATTTTTTCCTTTAGGTACATTCATATAAAATAGACACAAATGGCCTCCATTATAAAGTGGTTTAACATGGAAATCCATTTCTGCTTGGCATTTAATACTATAATTCTAAAATTCTGAAATTTTACCCTCTTGTTCCCCTAAAACTTCCTACACTGTACCTCTGCGACAGCAAGCCACCCACCATTTCACGACGAGCAAATATCGCTTGGCACGTAAGTTTGAATCAATCAAAACCCTACTGTCTCTATGATGACAATATGTGCCAAGACCAAAAACATACAACGTACCGCGCCAAAACTTCTTGGCAGTTCACTGTCACTATCTCAATGTCTTCGTTTCTCAAACACTTGTTGCAAAAATACTTTCTTTGTACTCCTGCAAATGCTTCACAGATGGCATTTTCAGTTTACCTTCTCAATTTGGCAATGAAGAGTACTTATTCGTGAGTTTTCTGACTTAAGGGGCCTATACCTCCAAAATCCATGTGTACTTTATTTCTAAAAGGGTCTGTCTGTGTCTCTCTGTCCCGTTTCTCAGTTTGGATATGGATAAAGCAGCAACATGCACCACGCCGCGGATACATTCCGACCAGCAGAATCAATTTGAGCACAGTAGTCGCGACGTCACGCACGGAGAGAGCCCGGCAGTGGGCAGCCTCACTGCTGCCGTTGTGCTGATAGTAATTTTCCATCCCCAATCACTTGCTGGCCCCATGAAGTTCAACTTCACTGCAGTGATACCGGCTGCCAGATGTCAAACACATTACTCAGACAGAATTTACAGGCCAAGAGTGATCGCACTGCCAGAAACACATTCTCCCTAAGGAACGGGAGCTTAATAATTCTAACTATTTTGGCGACGTTTTCACTTTCCTGTTTTGGGGTCTTCAGATATCCATTGGCAAATAGCTTGTCCGTAGTCAATATTTTTCTACTCTTTCTTTTTTTCTCAAAAGTACACCTCATGGATCAACGAACAGTAAAAGACCCAATCTGCTATATCTAACGAAGAGACTGGCAGTAAAGACTAGCCTTCAGTTCCTCTCAGTTTCTTGCCCACTTGCCAGTCAGCTCCTAGCCAACCAGGAAGGAAGAAGTGATTCCAAGAAACTGGTTATCAATAAACATAACCCAACAGTGGACCTGAAACCAACACATAGGTTGCCTATGCATATCACCTATCAGCCTGAGGTCATTTGCTTTTGTCTCAACACAAGTTTGGCCTAAATGAAGGAAGCTATAGAAATGAACACAAACTTTGACCACTGAAATATGCATAAATAAGAGAGCAAGAATGTATTTAAATACTCAGGATCAACACCTTTACACAAAACTATTCGAGGCATTTGCAAAGCAAACACACAGTTTTAAGAGATGCCACTTCAACCAGCTCATTCCAGAATAACTTTGGTTGCCACAAGTGTGTGGAGACGTTTATGCAGCGCCATGAATATTCACAACTCCACAAAGTCAAAGTTGGACATAATAAAGCTTGTGTGTGGTTCACGGAGAACCAGACTGGCGGGAAAATGCTGCCACGATCTCTTTGCTAGCACTGCCTGCCACGAAGCCCTTCAATAGGGAAAGTGCATTCTTTTCAGGCCGCTGAACTGCCCGCGAGGATTTACAACACAATGGATGCTTGTTAGCGTTTTCTCCACCCCTACGCTGGGGTGTAGGAATGTGAACAGAGTGACCAAAACAAAGGGCAGGACCCAAATTCTTCTCCCCGCTATCCCAAAGATCAATATCAGAAGAGGGAAGACTTGTCCCCTTGGCCTGCATTGATAACAATGCCCTAAATGCAGAAGACAACTGCATGGCAATACATGGATAGTATGGCTTTATGATGACACGCTTGTTATAAAGACTAAATGTAATTATCCTGTCTAAGCAATTAAGTACAAGCATTAGTGATGAGGCGTCATTTTTCTTAATTAATAGTTCTGCATGACATACCCTGAACTACTAATGATGGCCAACACCATAGCATAAAGATTATATTCTGCAATAATCCTACAAAAACACACCAGTTTAATACAAAAATCAACATGGAAAATGCAGCATTATTCCAGACATTTTTCACGCTTTCCCTGTAACAGACTTTGGAAGCTCTGGAGCATTAAATCTTAATACCGTAAGGAATGTACTAGAGACACGCGGGAAACTGCTATCTCATCCAGCCAAACTGTCCGAAGATGGAAGAAATCCTCCTCAAGGGCCTTCGTTTCGTAATGGTCAACGAAGTGTACAATAAGGATTGCTGATTTGGTTGCATCATACTCTCACCCCTAGCTACTGGGGCGTTCTTTCACCCACGTGACGAGCGTCCACGGCATAGTTTACCAACAACGTTGATAGAAATGCAGATTTTTTATTTACAATCTTCCAAAGCAAACTGCTTGGGTATGTCATGACATAACAGGACTATGAAGGACACAAGAAAGACAAAATTGTGCTACACGTGGGCATGCTATTCTTGTTTGGTCTTCCTTATCTTGATTCAAAACAATCTTTGTTTGCTGTGTCATGTAGGACCCTACTTTGTCAAAATGACGAAATATTCATATTGAAGACTCATTTTTTTTTTTCCTGACGTTTTTATTTCACTGTCACATAGGCATTCAAATAAATCTTAACTTACATGGCCGTTCGGAATGAGACAGATGTTGATCACTGTCATTACAAGCTAATCACATGATCAAATAAGACGACCCCCGTGATAATTCAGGTGATCAGAGTAATGAAATTTTCCTGTACATGTGAGTAGCTATCATTTATAAACATTCCCTGAAATTTGTTTTATACCCGAACCGCTGAAGTTTTGCTTCCACACCCCCCCCCCATCAAATACAAAACTTCAAACATATGGTAATCCTTTCCAAGTCTTACATTTACAAGCTCTGTATACTCATCCCTTCCTTCCTCTAAAAATGTTCATACCTCATTCTCAATTACCAATGTGGTTTGTTTTGCTTGGCATAGAGGATATAGGGGCCCATGTAATCAAAAACTTGCTTGATTTACCACAAACTTTCGAAACTCATGCTGTGGGGCACAGATCACACGATCCTTGTACAATCTTCGTGATAGGCTGCATTTTATAGCCCTTTGAAGATTAAAGAAGAAGATCTGTTGGCTTTGCAAGATAAATGGTCAGAGAAGCCGGGTTTGATCATGTGTGAAATGATCATTCTGGGCATACGAAAGCTATCTCTAGCAGATATTAGAAATGGTACGTCTTTATGTGAGCAATAGCTTATCATAGCTCCTACAAAAGATATCATAATGCTATGGAGCTCATACCTACATGCACCATACTAATATCACCTCACCTGGCAGAAAAATGATTGGAATTTCAGCCAATTATTCAAGCAATGATCAGTATCAATACAAAATTTCCCTTTGATATCAAGGCTTGCATGAGATACTGCATATCACCAGTAATCTCGATGACTGTCAGAAAATAATCAGGACACATTTTGAGGAGACACACAATTTGCATGGTTGTCCTCCATTTTTCAGTTTGATCAGTCTGCCCAACCCCACCCCCCATTTACTACGCATTTCGCATTTCGGGGCAGACAATCCAAAACATTACCAGTCAGACAGAGCTGCGCATGTCACTGATGTGAGTATACACACAAAAATCACACACAATGCATTATCACTGGTGGGCAGGGCCGGGTAAGTTCACTGTGCTGTAGAAGCAAGCAAGCATCGCTCACATGCACACACATTGAAGTATGCACTGACTAGGGCTGTCTGGGTTCGGCTCATTAACATTTCATCTACGTGAATGGGATGGGCTTCACTTCCATTTATGGCAATGGCGCATAGCACGCTACATGTACTAGCACTCTCTGAGGCAGATGCATGCATGCAGGAGTAGAGTACTGCATGCTATAGTCTACTGTCAAGGCCATAGGCAGGCTTATTTCCGTTCCAGACAGAAACTTTTGAGAAAATGCTGCAGCCATAAATATTGGTACACCTTTTTTCCCCTTCATACATGGACCCTCAACGTAATCTGCCATATAGCAGGTCTTTTGATATTTACATACATCATGTAGGCTTTGCTTTAAAAACTGAACGGTGAGAGAACATCCAGATTGAATGTGCACAGCTCTCTCCATGTACCAACTTATGCCCCTCAAGTCTTCCTTCAAGCCATTTGCTGGAGGAATGAGTGGGTGAACTTGCTTAGTTATGAATGGAACATGAAACTTGATCCCAATGCCCATACATGTCCCTCCTGGCTACCCTCTACTTGACCCCACCATCTTCCAAGTCCATCATCTGTTTCCCCTATTCTTCATGGACCTAGCACTCATCCACTGTGCTCTGCAGTTCTCAGATCTACAAACACCAGATCTTGTATTGATGTTGTATAGATATTGTATAAAATTTTATGGCGTATAATAGTGCTGTTTTGTGAGTGCAATACTTGCAAGACTGAATACAAAGGAAGCTAAAGATGACACACCTTACTACACCAGTACGTAGACTAGTAAAGTACTACTAAGAATAAGACAAATATCTTCTGTAAACTCTTGTACAATGTACTCTAATTGTGTGAACTGAGTAAAGGATATTGCAGTGCAATCTGTCCTTCAGAGAGAGCTGGTTTATTCTGGTTCTAAATCTTTTTTTCTCTGTTCTCGCATGGATGAATTACAAATTCCTGAATGGTACCTGATTTCAAGGAATGCAGGTAAGGTGGGAGACAGGTTGGCTGGGTGTGCTATCTGTGTTAATATTTGGTCCTTTGTCGTGATGTATTCCATTAAAAAAAAATCCGGCAGTTAAGTGTCATCTGGTAAGACAAGCCATTAATGGGTCATTCACCAACAATTTGAAGCCCAAAGAATCAGAATCCAGTCTTTCAATAAGTTACCATACATACAGTAGACAACTTTTAACTGATGCACTTGAATGAACCATCAATGAAAGAAACTGTTTGACTTGTTAGTATTTCTAAACTGTCAAATTTTGACTGATAGCCTAAGCTAAGATTATGACGCAACTGTTACAAGTGTACTGCAGAAGTTATTACCTTAGAACTTTCCGACTAACAGATTTTTGCACTAGAATCCTATTTAAACAGTAGTAGAAATTACTAACGTTAGTATGATCAGGTCAAACACGAGACTGTGTAAAAATCAAAATTCCAACTCTCAGTCCTCTCTCTAGTTCTACTCTAGTAGTAACTAGATCTAGGGCCTACTGCGTAGAAATCTAGATTTTTTTTCTACACCACTGAAGCACTGGCACTGGCACTGGCGCAGATCCTAGACTCCTGCTAGAGTCTAATTTCTTTTACTTAGGGTGTGGAAACACATAACCTTCTAACGTTCGGTTCTACAATGTACTTTTGTACTAGACCTACCGCAAGTCTGCAGAAAAGTACATACTAACCGTTACTACATTTTCTAATTATAGAAATAAAATTGGAGATCGACACAGCTGTCTCGATAGAAATGTCTGGGTTCACTTCTGATAGGGTCTAGAATTTAATCTAACGTTACTACGAATATGATTGATAGAGGCCGACTAGAGTAGAAAACACCTCGCTCGAGGCTCTCTGATTTTACCAGACAGCCACTGCCTAGGACCAGACCATCTTCTAGAATTTTCTTCAACATGTTCAAAGTAATCAAACTGTAGCCAGTACGCAGTAGTGTGTCAAGTTAAAGTTTCAGTTTGTTCCGATTACCGGTACTTATAAATTACAATGTGGTAACCTGCACAACAAACATTGACAAAAGAGAAAGTTTACGTCAAATTACACCACACAGGCGACGTGGAGTCTAGTCACAAAAAGGCACACTTAAAATCTTACAAACATTAGACCTAGATCTAGATTTATGTCATTAGAATTAGATTTTACAAGATCACGCCTGCGCCCGAGTCCTTTCTAAAGTTAAATTCTAATTCTATCTAGGGTCTAGACTATTCCAATTCAACGTTACAAACACTTTTCTTGAATTCTTCATATCACTGGTTCTACTAGTTTCTAAATTTCCAACGGTTAGCGTTAGTCGTAACTAAAGTCTTGGAAAAAATTCTTCCACATTCGCTTTACCAATCTTGATTCAGATATGGATGTTTTTTTTTAATCATAATCACTGGCTAAACAGAGCTGTTTTCGTAGAAAAGTGTTTTAGCTGATGTGCAGAAAACGAGCAGTGCGCCAATACAATCCAACCTACGTCCGTGAGAGTGTGCGTGAAACGCCGGGCGGCGGCGCTGAAGACATGCTGTACCCGCCCAAAAAACGCATGGCTTCGACAACAACAACAACCCGCCTTTTCAAAGGCCAATAAAAGGGAACCGCGTGGCGCGGATGCCTCGAACATGCAGTAGAGTCTACATATGGTTCAGGGAAAGGGGATGGAACTCGAAAATGAAACATGAAAATGCTATACATTTCTTCAGCAGCTTACTCCTGAACCGTTACAACAATTCGCTGAAATTATTGAGAGTGAATCGTGTCAGCTTAAACCATTTTTGATGACATAAAATCGACTGCCATGCCACATGTGCATGTCTTTGTTTTGTTGTCTGGCTGGATGTATTGTAACAACATCAACATCGATGAATGATCACATCTAGCAACGGATTCAGAATGAAATTATCTTGGGTAAAGATTAATAACAGATCGTATCATTAAGTACATACCGCTTCCATTGCTTTTGTTGTCTCGTAAGAAGTCATGATTTTTCTCGAACCGATGACTTCAACGCTATGGTCTATCCAGAAAAAAGATGATGATGCAGACGCGAGCAGCAGGTAGATGCTGACTTTACTCGATGCTGTCTCTATGTAAAATCACGTAAGATAAAGCACACACTCAGTGTGCCGACACCGGTACGGTACGGTCGAGCGTGTTTTGTGTGTACACATACTATGCCGGGATATGTAAATTAGATAGCGTAGTTTTCCATTCACTCACTCTTGGGAGCCATCATTCTGGTACAGGGGGGAATACGGAAGAGTCCCTCAAGTTTCGTTTTTTCAAAACAAAATGTTAAGATCAGAAATGATGTCAAAGCAAGTGTTTTTTTGAAGTTCCTATCAAATTATTTTGTCTGATCAAGCACATGTTTCGTTCTGTGCATTGGCGGAAAAAGAACATCATTGTAATATGGGTACCCTCACTATAAGATGGTTACGACCAAAACATAAACAAACGTGAAAGCAGTGCGTGGGTCGTAGTATTTTTGAGCGCGCAATGTATGGCGTTTCAAGGCGGGAAAGCGCAGAGTGCCCATCAGAGAGCGGTTGTCTCGTGTGTCGATGGAACCCAGTATTTACAGTCCGCATGTTCTCTACGTACAGCTAACTGGCTTGGAATGTTATGATTTGGGCATGGCAGCGAGTACTGTTAGTAGCTCTATAGATCTGGGTGTGAGTGCCCGATCCCGTATACAGCGTACCAAAGAGTATACTCTTTGCAGTGTACAACTGTAGTAATGTATCATCATTATCATGATCAATGTAGGCCTACTAGCGGTACGTTGTTCCCATAGCTCTGTCGCAAGACCCGAACAAAATGTTCTAAAACATCTTCTTACAAAGTAAATGAATTTTGGTAAATACTTATACTGCAAGTGCTAACACCTGACCTTTCGTTAACATCATTGCCATCGCCACTATTTATACGGGCGAGAATCATATCACTGACCTCAAGATAAAGCCCGTGGCTTTATCCACTAACCTAAGAGCAGTGTTACCAGCGAAAAAACAAACAAACAGACAAAATAAAACAAAGATGGCATTGTGCTTGAAGCAGCCTAAAATAAAATTGTGCCAAACTGCCATGAAATCATATCAACTAATTGTGGTGCCTTATCAAGTGACAAGCAAAAAACAAAACAACAACAAAAAACAGTCCTCATTTTAATTGTTTTATTTTGTTGTTTTTGTTTTTGTTTTTGTTTTTGCTACGAATTATTTTGCCCGGGACGAGCAATTAAAAAAGAAGAAAAAAATAAAAGAAAAAGTCCTCTGTTTTATGCCAACTCTGGCAAGAGAAAACTCAGCTGCTGACTGGGATTATAAGTCGCTGAATTTTACATTTTCGGGTGTTCTGTACGAATCATTCCGAACCTGTCCCTTTCAGGAGCCTACTATTTCTTTTCTCACAATTTTATCAAGAAACAAGTGTATCAAGGCTAGTTGACAAGAATTGCAGAATTGACGAATTTTATTGACTCTCAATCGACCCCCTGTCGATGTATGCAAGTGTAAACAAACATAGATTCTCAAATAAGGGTATAACAGACTAGTAAATAAAAGAACTCACTGCGAGTATCGTGTGCATCGCAGTCTGCTTTTCCCTATAAACTCTTATTGATTGAAAAGTGCATTACAATCGTCCTTCCTTTCATCTGTGTTTCGCGTCGGACTGCTGCCGGGATTTTCTGCCTGGGGTCTTGCATTTTGACTTTTGGTCAGACTTTTGGATACAAAAATTGATGTCTCGGATGAACAAATCACCCTTTTTGGTTTTGTTTGAAGTCACGAATACGGAACCCGACGGCTCTCATCTGTACTCTGAAGGGGAAAAAGGCGGGCGGGCAATACATCCTGAGACAAAAGCTGGGGGACAAAAGAAGTTCTAAAATCAATCCCATCCCAGCTTAGCAGTGCACCCATGCATTCCTAACGAAGCCAACGCTGGGTTTTTGGGCTAGAGACCAAAGGAATTTGAGGGAGAAAAAAAAAAAAGGGGGAGGGGGATGGAAGGGCGATTTGTGTCTAGAAGAGTCTGGAGAGAAAGAACATTCCTTCGCTCTTGTTCCATTACAAAGTAAATGTAGGCAACTATTGGATATACTGTATATGAAATGTATGTAATAAAATAAACACTCATGACCCTTTGCGCAAACCAGGGTATATTATAGACTCCGAGTATAGACTATAGGCCTAATGGATATCAATAAACACTGAAAAGTGTCAAATAGGGCCTGCAATAGGCCTACTCATTGCTTTACTTATAATTTACCATGCATGGTTGTACAAAAGCATTGTTTTAAATGTAATAATAATAATAATTCACAACACTTATATAGCGCGTTATTACATAAAATGTCTCTAAGCGCTATAGGCCTATTCATACTTATATCTTATGCACACTTTCTTCAAATACATTCTACCATACTTTGCCAGTCAGATATCGTTGTTTGTTCGGACATTTTCCTGAATAGCTCCACATTGACGTTTATTGGTTTTTTTTTTAAATCTCCAATCAGTATATTAGGCCTTACATGTAAATATTTCATGGTCTGTTCGAATGTGCTCCTACCCAGTTGTACGCCTCACAAGTACTGTTTTAACAAAAATGACTGTATTTCATTTGTAAAATATGCAATGCAGAAAATTCTACAAGAAAGTAATATCCGTATGGAATCCATATCGCACTTGAAACTAGAAAAGCACTCCGAGAGCGCAGACCTCCGCCAATTTGATGCAGCTATACTTTCTACTGATGATCTTGCTCTTCGATTGAGATCAGTGATTTTCACCATGCTATTAAATACGTATGCATGCTGAAAATAATTATCCCGATATTCCAATATAGAAGCCTTTGTTACGTCATAAACCCTCAGCTGCGCGCCTCGCCCTAGCAGAAACCAAAGACGCTTAAGAGCACGCACTTTTAGTGCGCGTATGAAAACCTAAAACTGCGCAGCTTGAAGTCCCAAGTTCATTGACCCTACCTACCAAAATATCGAAAATCCTTCATAAAATCAATCAAAATTTCCGGATCACTACCAAAATTAAATCTGTTCCTTGTCTCATTCTTGAAACGAAAACATAATCTCCTTCCTTGGCGGAGGTAATGACAGTAGAAAATGAATAAAGAAATGTTCGGTATATTTGCATAGGTGATATAAATAGATATGCTACCATAATTGGCAGAACAAGGGGAATGCAGTAAAAGACAGAATAATTTCGTTAAAGACAAATTATTCATAAATTTTATGTTGCGAATGAATTCGCAGCAGCTGTGAAACCGCCAGTGTCAAGAATAACGACATTGAGTTTCTACCCACAATAAACAGCAATGCATTTGGTAAAGTTATACCAATAATTTGTTCATTTATATTGCAGGCCTCTGAGCTAAATTATTTATACTTTTACAACTGTAAAATGCTTTTACTTTATGCACCGTGTTCTACCAAAGAAAACGATATGGTAGTATAAATCTAAATAAAGCACCCATTTATGTAACAACACTTTCCTTTTATTTTTTGATACATCGGTTGTCAGAAATTACTTTTTGAAATAGGGCCTAAATCATTTTTTTTTTTCATTCAAAACATTAACGAGTCTGGTATTGAATTGTTGTTTTATCACATTGCAACTGATTGACACTTGAATGTAGGCCTATTATCGTGTAGGGCCTTATACTTGAAACTAAAATAATCCCTGTTACGAACAGTTCATTCAAAATGCGCGCACGATTGCAAATGCTCAGTAAACAGTATCGTCATTTTCGCCTCTCTACCATAGGCGAAATATAACAGAGTGAACTTAAAACCATGCATTGCAAATGGCGTAGATTCTCAGAAATTATTCTCATGTTAAGCAATATTCATATAATATTGTACTCATGCATGTTCATTTTTATCATTATTTTTATGAATGATGATCTTTGCGACTTCGACGATTTTTATATGTTTTTTTATTGTGATGAAAGGAGATAACAGTTAGGTTTCTTAGAAAGCTATGCACGGTGTGATGGGATTACAATCTTCCTGATAGGATAATCACTTGACGGGAACTAATTGATGTAATACGATACTTTCAGTCTAGAGATTTTGGGCTACTGCATATAACGATACCAGGGCTGTAAGTGTGGGCGCGCCCATCAAACTGTATAAAGGGGTGAGCCAGTATTTAGTGCTCTTTCTTTGTTGGTGAGTTAGAGTTTGTTGTGTTTATATCTTCGTCTTCCTCTTCTTCTTCTTTTAAAGTTGGGGAGGGGGGGGGGGGGCTTACGACAGGAGCGCGGGCTTGCAGACACAAAGGGGGACAGATAATCCTGATGACCTTCCAGCGACGTACTTTCCCCGCCTTTTGTTCAGCCCCCATTCATTGTTTCGTCACGGATGCCTGCCAGTGCGATGTTCTTTGTATACATTCATGTGAATCTCTGTTGTCTATTACAGCCCCGCTATCCTGCCGCTCAGATGCGACGGGAATATCACAGAATCGAAGAATTTCGCGGGACTCTTTTGTAAAGATTGACCTTTGGTTGAACCAACTAGAGTATGCTGAAAATAAAATGCAGGAAATGCTGTTAAATAAAATAGTACAGCGAGAGATAAAAAAGGAAAGAAAGAAAGCGTGTACAAGAGAACAGAGGAGGGAGAGAGTAGAGAAACAAGGGGCGGGGGTGAAGGCGGTGAGTGCTTAAAAGTTGCTTTTAAGAAATGGTCAAGCAGTTCAGAAAACTGTCAGCGCTATTTCTTCAGTGTTTGCTGAGTCGCTTGGGACATCAAGACCTCCCATGCTAATAACTTTCGACCATATGATTTAAACACACACAAACACACACAAACACACATGCACTTTTAGTTTATCAAACAAACAGAAAACCCACTCAAGAAAATCAATAACTTCCAATAACGTCAATCATCGAAGGGGGTGGGGGAGGAGAATAGACCCTTGACCCAACCAACCACAAGCACTACCCCACCCCATATAGCATCCACACCCCCCACACGCGTACGCACACACACACACACACACACACACACACACACACACACACACACCAGGCGCACATACACACAAAAACATGCTGAAAAACTTTCTGCCACCCCTCGGATCTGCACTAACCAACCCAGTCTCCTGTGAGTAAACATTAAAACTGGAAATTAAGTCGCCACTGTTATATCTGCAGTGAAAATTAATCGAGAATCTTATCTTTAGTGTGATTCGCTCATTGCTGGGTCCGGATTCAAGCATTGTACTTTTTATCCAGAGTTTCCAAAGTTCGGGGAAACGAAGAAGGGGGGGGGGGGAGGCAGAGGAGAATGCACCAGACTATAAAAAAAAACTCCATGAAATTGATCTCTATAAACAGGGGCGGATCCAGATGCAGGAATTCCGTAAAGGGGAGGCGCCTTTACAGAATGCTGAAAAAAAAGGGGGCGCACGCGCTCCCCCATTTTTTCTTTATATATATATATTTTTTTGCTTTGGCAACCCCCCCCCCCCCCCCCCGATCCGCCGCTGATAAAGGTACTGTACTGTGTTTTATTGCATGGAGGGAATAAAACAAAGAGATCGTGTATAGTTTTGGGAGAACGAATGATTGATAAACAATACTCATTATGCGTGTGAAGTGTCCGTTAAAAGACTGTTGACTGTCTCGCCGTCAATGGGCTAGTACGGGGAGATAGGAAGCAAACATAGACACGCTAATCACACTCAGTGTAATATTTACCACTCGCGAACAGAGCAAGAGCTGTGTGAGAAAACGTTGATAAGAGGCGGCATCAATATCATACTATCCACAAGATTGAGGAAAGGCGGAACTCACACGAACGTGTCTAAAGATACGTCTACATCACAGTTCGTTTACAGTCATTGCAGTATACTTAATGCGGTTGATACATCACTGTATGCTGATCTATTTAGAGTACACCACAGGCGACCATTATGATTACACTGTATCACGTCGGCCTTTATATGCTTTTCTTTCGTTGCATTTGATTTATGTCCTTTCAGTTTGAAATATTGAAGGAGTCTGTTAGTCCGTTAATAATGTTTGATTCCTCATAGTCAGGAAATGCCCAGTGACTGTTCTAATGTTAAAATGATGGTAAGTTTTATAACTTTTTACTAGCGTCCTTGATATAGTGAGTCTGCATATATCATCATGCGTATAATAATAATGTGTGCAGGAATATACCAATAAAGAAAATTGTGCGACAAATTGAGAATCACAATAATGTCAGCCAGTAAGTTTTTTTTTTTATTGTTTTGGTAGTGAATTAACTTTTACATAGTCTCGATTCTGATGTATACAGTATGGAAAATGTTTTCACACAAAATGATAATAATTTTGAAGGACTGACAGACAAAAAAAGATTGATGTTCTCCTTTAACACTATTTCCATCATGTCAATGTGACGATATGCATAAACGTAACTAATGTTTCGAAGGCGGATCACAAAACCACATTGCACGAAACTATTATTAGCTTTTATATCGATGGTCCAGCTATATATTATGAGAAAAGAATACGAAAATCTGGAAGAGATGAACTCTAGCACAATGGACTTTAATCTGTAAACTCGTGTCAGTCAATGGTTGTTAAATTAAGTGTGAAATATCAAACCATTTTTTTACTGCAGTGACACTAAACTTGACTCGCCTACGCCAAGACATTCTTTCGTTTCCATAGAGCTATACAAGTGGGGCATTTTTTTGGTGTATTCTCTCCGACAGTGGCACTCAATGGTCGCAGGAAACCTTTATGAGTTCTTAGGTCGTGTATCAATAATATACCTTACTGGTTGTGTTATAAAATCATCATAACAGAATATTATTATTTGCGCTACCCTGTATACATTATCAGCCTATCCAATGCAGCAGTACTGGGTATCATTGCAGCAAAATACACACACACACACACACACACACACACATATATATATATATATATATATATATATATATATAGTAAACGAATCAGTAGAAAAAGAACGCCGTAAAAAATAATAATAAATCCTAGATCTTGAAGATCTTAAAAACGGAGCATAGCTCTCAAATACTGAAAGGCAAGGTCACACTCTTCATCAGTGCCCATGGTGTGACAAAAGATCTTAATAAAATATATGTATATATGTATATATATGTAAAGATCTTAATATGTATATATATATATATATATATATATATATATATACATATATATATATGGCCTATGTATTCATTTTCATTTATAGAAATAGATGTGCAAATAGCCTATATCTCGCTCATTATGCTCCTTTATAGTATGATAAACGAGAAAGAGCGGATATAGTAACAGATAATTAGATAAAGCAAGGCTCCCAGTTAGATGTCTTGGAAACACGTTATTCGATGACATAAATACCCCAAAGTGATATCGTGCGTCTATCATAAAGACCAAAGATATTCACCCTTTTCACCCGTTCTGTAATGACGTTATATGACGTCATAACATTCGGTTCCATTCTTCTCGCTCCCTGCGCGTGCGCTCTCTAGATTTTCGTCTTGTGCTCATACGCTTATTTTATTATTACGTAGTATTTTTTTTTTTTTTTTGGTCGTAATACCCACATAGCGTTCACAAATGCATTATGATGTCATAAATAGAATGCATTGATTGTCAAATCGTCATTACAATCCCATGCAATACAGTATCACTATAATACAAACGCGCTTGGTTGACGGAATATAGTGACTACAGCAATAATCTCGGACACAAAGTTCATGATTGATTTTGTGATCATAGTAGAAAACAAGCAAAATGATATGCCATCAGTCTGCGAAAGATTGGTGCCTGGAGACAACCAATTTATCGTAGTATAATGAACAAAAAAATTCAATTTAATACACTTTAGTTATGCTATATAAATCGTAGAGTTTATTCATCAGTCAGCAAGTTCATGTTGAAACATTTCGTTAACGTTTGTTTCAACCAGGAACACGAGCACACGATTATGAATTAGAGTAGTAAATAATAAAACAACTGCCTTAAACTGACAACTGAATTCTTACAGGACAGACAAAGGGTGGTGAAGAACGACGATGAAATCTAACAAAAATATTATCAAAATTCTAAACTTAATATTCTATTAACAGTTTTTGCAAAACTAGAAATAATCGATTTTGCCAAAATTCGCATTTCTGTCCAGACCATTATAGAATTACGAGACGGTACTTTCCAAGCAGGCGAGGTTTCAGAACGAGAAGAAAAGAAAAACTTTCTCTTCGATAAAATACATTACTTTAGAAAATACAGAGAAATAAAATCGAAAAATCACATTCTCTCTTAGCAGTATTCCATGTAGTTCTGAGAAACTAGCAGGAGGTAATAAGAAGCATTATAACTACAATGTATGTATCATATCATACTAATCTAAAAATTCTTCTGTTTTGCCTTGTCCATTAACGTTACTCCGTATCCAAGCGGGTCAAACCACGGAGCTGGCACGACTCCTGAATACTTCCGCGTAACTTGGCAATCTGGAGGATAGCAAGATATGTAATCTTTTCTCCTGTATAGTGTACACTGCAGACAGGGAGCAACGCCCGTGTATAGACCAAGGCACCCCCTGTCTCTCTTCAGGAGTCCTGGCGAGTAATCAAAGCAAGGTATGCGACATTCAGAAGGTGCCAAAACATCGCGACTGAATCACGTCCCACACACCCCTTAATCAAGACCGCGCTGCTTCACCTCACGCTGACTTCAAAAAGGAAAGAGAGAAGAAGATAGGATGGGACATCTAGCCCACAGACAGACAAGAACAGAGCAAAACGAAATAAAACATATCAAAAACTAACGAAGAAGACCGAAATCAAGTCAGAGATTGAAAGGATGGGTAGAGAGAGGTTAGAGAGAGATGAGGGAGATGATTGAGAGATGGGGGAGGGGGAGATGGAGGGTGAGAGAAGGAGAGAAAGTTGAAACATATTCGATTGGAAGAGAGACATTGAGCAAGATAAGAGAGAGAGAGAGAGACTTTAGAGAGGGAGGGAGGGGGAGAGAGGGAGAGGTGTCGACATTAAAGTTTCTTAGGAGATTGCTTCTCACCTCACCTTACCTGACTCTTCAAAAACAGGCTCTGGTTTGATGGGGGAGGTTGGTCTCACCTCCCTGGTCTGATGTGGACAAGACATCGTTTTATCACTCTTTTTACCGTTCTGCATTGCTTTTTTTTTCGTGCTGCTGACATTAAGTATATAATTATGAAATTGTAAGATACTATATGAGCTATATTCCGGATGGGCGGGAAAATTCATCGCAGACACGAATACATAACAAACACCAAGCGTCAATATAACATTCATCATGTCACTTTTTATTTCCATTATGCCGACTTTGCCAATTTCCAAGGTTAATTCAATTCGAATCAGGTCGAGTGTAACAGAGGATTCTGACGTTGAGAAACAGCATGGGCCCTGTCGAAAAAGACCGAGTTTGCTCTAAGCTCTGCACGTATGAAAAGAAGCAGTATACATGATATATCGACAGTAGGATACAATGACATCTCCCTGGAAGAGAACTGACCAAAACCTTTTGTGGAAAAAAAGGAGCCGGTGGTCACCTTCAAAATGGCGCCGCTATAGAGCTTCTGTGGAATTGAATGAGCAGGGAGGGGGAATACTCCACCTATAACTGGAATGACTGACCTTTTTTGTTTGGTTACAACCTGCTCCTGAAGAATCCGAACATCAAGGTCATTCGTCCTGTCCTCGTCTGTCTATTTTAGAAACCAGTAATCTCTAGAAACCAAGATGATGTCTAAATCGACAGAAACCTTATGATGGACGGACACACACACACACACACACACACACACACACACAAACCCACACATTATAGACAGACACAAAAGAAAACATTCCGTTACCCCTTTGATATCCCAAGAATAAAAAGGAGTGCTATTGAGGTATTTGAATTAGAAACAAAAAAGAATCTCACCAGTTGTAATACATGCAAATATAGCATTCGTTTAAAATGTTACCGAGACTATTATACCGAAAACAAATTAGTTTTTGAAGATTGTTTTGTGTTATTGTCTTTGCAGGCGAGTGAAATTCATTTAAATGTTGCCGCTAGCATTCCGAAAACTAATTACAGTCAGTTTTTAAAGATTTGTTTTGTGTTAGTGCCTTTTGTTCTGTCTTTTTTTTTTCAAACCATGAAATTCGTTGCTTAGAATTCTTAAGCAGGCATACTGTACAAATACATCAAATTGTTTGAAATTCATTTTTTTCCTTTTGTCTACAATTGTCGCCTGAAAACATGTCTGGTGGCTGATTGCATGAGAGTTCCCATTTAATTAATGGAATTGTTTACAATTGGGAGCAGTGATTTGAAAAGAAATTTTCGAGTTATCACATTTGATGAATGATAATGTGTAGGACAGTTGTATCACAAAACATCCTACCACATAAAAATTTCACAATAAAGCCTATAATCTGAGGAGATATCACTATTTGTCTCAATAAACCGTAACCGTAGATGGTTTAGTCTATAAACAATCTTATTATAACTATTGTTTACATTTCGTATATTCAACAATACTTTATGTTGAGTATACTGATCAAAATTTTTACACTTTTATTTGGTTGTTTCTATCCCTAACTCATATTTTAGAACTATTTTGAAGCACTGTACAGCTGGATTTTTGTTTCATCTGCAAATGGTAATTAGTGCCTTTAACAGAGAGGTGGACATCATATGTGAGTAGCTCCCTACATATATAGTATCATGCAGCGTTTTATCAGGGAGGCATTGGGCTTCCCACCTCCCTGCTTTCATGGTTCCAAGACTGTGATTCTTAGAAAAGAGCATTCATCAATCCATAGCAAGGACCAGGTTTCTGTGCTGACATGTGATGCCGACAATGGACAGAGGACTTGCGGTAAAAGGAATAACAGAATATCATTCATGTGTGTGTGTGTGTGTACGTGTGTGTGTGTGTGTGTGAGTGTGTGTGTGCGTGTGTGTTTGTGTGTGTGCGTGTGTGTGGGGGGTGGATGTGTAGGTGTGTGTTTAGCGTGTTTTGATTCATATTCTTCTTTGAAAATAATGCACTAGCAATTCAATCAACCCATCAGCAATCTTGTATATCATTATGCCATCAATAGTGCCTGTTTCGTTTTGAACACACAATTGTGACTGCCGCTTTAATTTCACTATACTAACAACTATATTATGCAGTTGATTACTGAAAATTATATCCGTGTTTTTTTCTGAATTAGAGTAATGTTATTGTGTGTTTTTTTTTCTACCTTCTCTTTGTTCTTTCCTTCATGTGCTCATAGCACTGTACAGGTAAACGATGATAGCAAGCACAACAATGCTAATCATAAGGCATTATCGTTTTCATCAACAACAACACACATCATCATCATCATCACCATCATCATCATCATCATAATTTTTTTTTACAGTACTAACAATCCTACTTCGACGATGACCCACTGTCGTCTTGTTATGGACTCTGAAATGAAAGTAAACAAGTCTGAAAAAAGAATGTCTGAGGAAACTCTTCCAGATTACTACGACCAAGGAGATATTGTGACCCCAACAGTAAAAACAGCACATTGTAGAAAATATGCAATCATTGACAAACATTTGCCATTTACCGTCTTCTCATGCTGAAGGCTATAAGTGAATGAACACTATGTATGATATTTTCCTCCACTCCCACTTTTATTATTGTCTCCTTATTATTCTCTCTGATGTGGTATTTTCCCCAGAAGTGAAGAACTAAAGATAGCAAACTTTCTGTTTTCATACACCTTGCGGTTTCCGGGGGCGGTGAATAACTGTGTTACAAGATGCCGAGAAATGTATACAAGAGTAAGCACTGTCGATACCATACGGTTACAGGAGTGTACCACAACACGATAACCTTATACGGTAGCTGATGGGGGAGTTTACGCAGGCCTTTGAATAGAAGTTCCTCGTGCCTGAGTATTCATTGCTATAATGCTACGAGTGTATATATCGCATAATATCAAGTAATAAATTTTTGTTGGCAGTTGATGACAAAAGTTTATCCTAGAACTCGATTGGAATAGCATTTTTTAAATAAAACTTTTCTGTCTGTTTTTCTTTCTGTCTGTCTGTCTCTCTCCCCATCTATCTATCTATAAACTATATCTACATCTACTTATATCTCTATTTATCTCTCTACTTTTCTGCCTATCTATTTATCTATTTATCTACCTATCTATGTATATCTCTCTACTTTTCTGCCTATCTGTTCACTATATCTATCTACCTATCTATGTATTTATTTATCTACTTCTCTGTTTATCTATCTACCTATCTATCTACCAACCTATCACTATCTATACTTCTCTGTTTATCTATATCTATCTATCTACCTACCTATCTATCTATCTACTTCTCTGTTTTCTATCTATCTACCCATCTTTCCTCTCTTTCTTTGTCTACTGTATTTCACCACTTCCTCTTATGTGGAATCAAGCAGGCCATGCTTCCTATTTCACTGAGTCGGATCCAATGTAAAGACGTCCTGTGAAAACGAAACTTGCATGGTGCTTCCCCTGCCCCCCCCCCCCCCCCCCCCCCCATTCCACCTCGCCGTGCTGCCCTCGCGTCATGTCTAACTTTCATTCGGGGACAGTCCCCAAATTTAATGGTGGAACATTTATATATTATAAATATATACATAATAGTAATAGTAGTAATAGTAGTAGTAGTTGTAATAATAACAATAATAACAATAATGATAACTACATTATATATGTATGTATATATATATATATTTTTTTAAATGTATGTGAAAATTTCTGTGTAAGAAATCATAATAAGTAACATAAAAAAAGAACGCCAAGATGCTGCACTGTTTCAATGTACAAGTGTATGTGAATATATTTATTGTTCAAGCAGGGCCTCCACGAACATTACGATCAGTGTTCAACTCACTAGTGTGGAGCCAACCTGTAAAATACGACAAATAAAATGAATAAGTAATATGCACCATTAGGATCGCGGGGGGGGGGATCACAATTAAATATAGACTATAATACAATTATTATAGGCAGAGTATATCAAGTATCTGTTATGTACGACTGTTCGTGGCTATTAATAATTTTGTAATTGCGCAAGAATGAAACTTACCACTTATAGTGATAATCAGGAAGGTGGAATAAACAATCGTCAGTGTTCGAGGAAATGAAGTAAAAATAAAAAGTGATTGCAATATGGCAAGTGTATCCAGCGCTAAACACACAGCAAGTCACGATTGTCAAGCATAGTATCGATTTTAAGTTATTCCTACCACTGGATATTATACCAGGGAGGTGGGAGGAGTTCCCACCTCCCTAATACTGCCCTCTCATGCATCATTGTCATTATTGTGTTTTCTTTCAGCGTGAATAAAATGATTAGAATAGATCCTCTTTCTCCAGAGTTTGATTCACAAAGTGTCCTCTACGTGGTCTACCAAACAAAGAGCTAAACGTTATAGCTCATCGTTCCCCAAGACTTACTTCTCTACGGATCACAAAATATTCACCATTGGTCACACGATACACTTGTGATGATGGTGGTGATGGTGGTGTGTGTGGGAGGAAGGGGTGGGGGGGGGGTAACACCTGCTTCGTTATACCCACACATATGCACTTCTCACAGTGTATATGCTTCCATCTTTCGCACATTATGTTGCAGATTCAGGAATAGACAAGGCTATATCCTCATTACCATAATATTTACTCATGACCATGATCGAATGATACAAAAATAAATGAAAGATTTGGATCAAATGTTACGCAGGGTGTACAACGTCTAGGTATGAGAAAAATTTGTGGCGTGCCTCGTATATTTTGATGGGGTTCACTGATTATTTCATTGTTATGCGCGCGTTTTCCCATGAAGCTCCTTGGTTTCCCGCGCTTTGAATTCTTTCCAATGATGATTAGCACAGCGTACAGTCTGGGCAAGTCATCGCAATTACCACAACACTGGAGAAATGCTCTGTTGATGTCGGAAATGAAATGAGAGTAGTCTCCATGTTCTCATGTACAGTTTGGTGTTCTAATTTTAAACGTTCGTTGGTTGTGCGAAAACAAGACAAATCCGGATTACAGGGATACTCCAGACGCATTGTTGATTTTTCGAGATGTAATGCCTATGGATAGGATACAATAATATGAGATCCTGCTCCATTCATGGCTTAGGGTTTTATTTTTGCAGAAAATAAACTTCCGACAGCGTTCTGGAAACGACGACCAATAGGCCAAGGCTGGAGATGTTTAGGGTGGGGCGTAGACGTGAAATTCCTGACTTTGCATCCGCTGTACAGGGTGTCCTCCCGCCCACATACCAGCAGGATTTCTCTAGCCGTCTTGCTTCGTTCCTCTTGAGAACTAACCGCAGCGTGATCATAATATTATTGGATTCGGCCAAAAGTTGATTGCGCATGCGCAGAACTACAATATTGACCGTCGTCGCAGCTGTGGTGACCTTGTACCCAATCATAACGCCGTCTACTGAGGAAGGGGACCCCCCCCCACACACACACACACACCCAACATCTGGAGACAAGAGCGACAGTCTGGCTGTATGTGACGTCATGTAAGAACTTTTTTTTCGGTCTATGCCACGGTTGCGTTCCTCCTCTGAGGTCATGAGCCGTCTTTCCGCTGGATAGCAATCTAATCATATGCAGTCATCATGTCTTATAATTTATTATAGTACCTGCATAATTTTCTTCTCGAGAATCTAATTGGACGCATATAGAGTATATACATATAGGCCCTATGTGTATGTATATATATATATATATATATATATATATATATATATATAATCGTATTTTTTCTGATGGATATTATGGATGTTGTATATACGTATTATGATTATATCATGATACATATATAATATATGTGTGTGTGTGTGTGTAATTACATTCTGAATACATGTATATTTTTAAACATGATATATATAATGTATATAATTATATCATATACATTCTATATATGTGCACATTATATATATATATATATATATATATATATATATATGTGTGTGTGTGTGTGTGTGTAGAGAGAGAGAGAGAGAGAGAGATGTTAATGAGTGTGTAACTATGGATGTTTTCTTAATCCGCGCACTGTGTCTGGATACACAGTGACTGTGTATTTTGATGTGTGAATGACGAAGGAGGTTCTTCCTACTTCTCGGATGACAATTTCCTGAATAAGTTTTACAAGCGGTCACAAAAGTCCTGATCAATAACATTAAAATTGTCTAGGATGGCTGTCGGCTATGGCGTGTTTGGCTTTTCGTTATCTCTCGACTGAATTCTTTCTTAGATATTATGTTAGAGCATACGATACTAATAGGTGATATATTACAACTGACATCATATCGCAATCTTGTGTTTTTCAAACTCCATATACAGCATAAGCGTTGAATCTTGGAACGAATCTGTCTATTCACACTATACAACCTAAGGAAAAAAAAAATAGAGGGAAAAAATATCGTTCTTCTGATTTAAACTTGATGTAGCAATCTCAGAATTTGATTACACCAAATACACCTTGTACTATAGTACATCATATTTTATTTTGTCTGCTTTCTGAAATTTAAGATGACTAGGTGGAGTAGAGACTGCACACCTGTCGTTTCTCAAGAAGACATGACACACTCGAGAGCAATATAAATAGCCGGTGTAAATCTCACCATTGATCGTAAAGCCAGGCGCATATAATAGCTTGCTACACTCTCGTCATTCTCACCAGGTGTATTGCCATTGACTTTGTGTTGACAGCCGGCAGCCCGTCCCTCCGAAGCCCATACCACTGCACATACGTTCTGGGCATTTATCCGAGTACAGTACAGTACACTGTCATGATCGACATGCACAAACGATCAATCGCATTGTCAGTGTTACCATCTAAGAAAACAGTCTTACTATATAGCCTAATATGATAAATACCTTCTCTTCTAACCACTGATAATATCCCTCAAAGTCTGAATTATTAGCACACTGTCGGTGTTCATCTTGCAAACTTGTCGGCAGAGAACGTAAAGGTGTTTGACTCTTCGTGCGCATCAATGACATTACGCTCACCCCTGAGACGGTTTCTATATTTGGCGATTAAATTGCGTAGTTGATCATCTACGTACGTTTTTCCCCAGGTGTATGTTACACTTGTTCTAATGTTGATATTGTGACGTATGGAGTAATTTCTTGGTTTGGAAGTCCCGAATGATGAGAAAGTATGTGTGTTTTGTTTTGTTTTGTTTTGCGTGTTTGTCTATCTGTGAGAAGCATGCGCGTCAGTCGTCAAAACAAGTGTGACTTTGTTCAGAGTAACGATTTTTTTTTTCTCGAAATGTAGCGGTTAAGATTGTCTTATCATTCCTCCAGTCTTGCACATTAAATCCATCTTTTCTGAAAATTCGTATGGTTTTGAAAAATACAGGATATAAAAAAAGGATACCAATAATGTTTTCGGCTACTAAATTAATAGATTATTGTATAATGTTAGGCAGATTAACTGAGATTCTGTCTTAAAACTGACTGTAATCAGATTATTGGTGTGAAAATCCTACCTTTTAAAATGAATTGAAAGGGAACTTCGGACGCACGTGATTGTGATATTATTGAAACTAATATATTGCATTAGGAATTCTGAGATGCCATATGCTTTTGAAACTCTGACGAAAAGTTTATATCACATTACAAGCACAAATTGTAGCTTATTACTCATGTCTGATTATCATCAAATAAAGTTGATCAAACGAATGAATGCTGTTTGTAATGATAATTACTTATAATGTACACATTAAGCGTGTATATACATACATATATATATATATATATATATATATATATATGTTATGTATATTATATGTGAAGTGTGTAGATACAGAAACCGATAAATCCATTTTCATCAACTAGAGATATTGAGATTTAAGCAGTTAATAAACAAAGAAAATGATTGTAATATGTGTGATAATTATGTTATTGTCAAAAATAGTTCTTGCTATGTTACACGTGCAGTATCATTGAAAAGGTTACATTTTCTCTATTTGAAAATAATCTTACTTTAAAAAGATTTAAAGTGTCGTTCATCTGTTGTTGCATTCGAATTCTTTATAATGGGGAGAGAATGCGTACATGCACTGTCTTGTGTGTAGATGTACATAATGCAACGATATAAACTTATTATGATTCATATATTCTATGACCATTATAATATTCATTCAAATTAAAATAAATATTTACATATAATTATTATAACTCATTAGATGACATGACACGGTGTGTCAAAATCATATTCAGTTCTCGCAGCTCATTTAAGAGGAGATCCGATGAATATTCGCCAATAGATCTGAAATTGGTTAACCACAATTGCGTTTTGACTCCTCGTCAGCTTTTCACATGAGTTGTATCATTCAGTTGACTTTGCTTATATGTTACAGCAATATCCATGATTGTTCAACTGAATTTCGAACATTTACACCAGCATAGATAAAGAATATCTACAACACATACACACACATACAAACAAACACACAAGCAAACAGACCCACATAAATGAATATATATATATATCTAACATACAAGCACATTATGTTACAGTTCAGTTCAGTTTCAGTTTATTTTATTTAAACACGGCAATTTGCTTCAATATATATGTATATGTATAATATAGAGTATTATATATAAACATACACAGACATGTATACTGTATGTATACATTATATGCATATTATATATATATATATATATATATATATATATATATGCATATATATATCTTGCTGAAGGAATGACATTTTGTAGGAGCAAAAGCCTATGGTATAAGGTTGTCGCAGTTGGAAAGCAGGAAAATGGATGAAGACATAATTCAGCAAACTACAAAAATAGCTCCATCGCGTCAAACGCTATTATGCTATAATCGGCGCCCATCAGAGAAAATCTAGTTGCCTTCGTAATATTTCACATCAGGAAAGAAGTAAGAGATGAAAGGAGGGATGGAGAAGATTAGAATAGATCGATTGTAAGTCAAACAGAATGGGGTAGCAGATGTTTGAAGTGCGCCTGCGTTCCTGACGTCATTAATGACGTAAGCTAAAAAAGAACACTCGCCCCATGTTTGCAGTAGGGGTGAGGCGGTCGGTCAGTCGTCGCATATGTCTCTCTCGCAGGTTTGTTTACGTTTTGGCTTTGTCTAAAATACACGGTGAATTGGATTTCAAACCAGCAGTTCGTAAGACATGTTATACTCTTGCTGTCTGCAATTATACAAGGTACAATTACATTATCTTTATTATCTTGAAGCATCCCGTTCACTGACATTAATTTGTTCTTCTATATTTTCTTTTTTCTATCACACACACACACACACACACACACACACACATACACACACACACACACATACGTAGAAAGAGAATTGTGTGTATCAATTAGTTGACACGTGCATACATGACATCTACTCTGAAGGAGATACACTGTGTGTCGCATATGCCCATACATTGTATATAAATTGAAGCATGAACTATGTTCCTCTCACATCAGAATCATGACGCATTGCTGAACAGAACCTGGACAGAATTCATCTACATCCGTACCCTCTCTGTGTACACTGGTTTCGTGGCGTCTCGACGGCTAGATCACGTGACTGTCTGCACAATGCAATTTAGGGCTGTCTGTACTGCATTGCATGCTTTCTGGGCGATACTTGGCACCCGTCCAAGGTGGTGGCGTATACACAGAGACGCCAAAAATGCAGAGAGAATACTGGTGTGTTGATTCCACATTGCTGTATACATGCTCCAGGCATCAAGTCATGAAAACACGTTGGATGTCAAGTACAAGTACGTACAAGAGAAGCTATACAGTATAAACTAACTACATCACGTTAGACAGGGGGAGGGGAGCGACGGGATGTATTTTGTCAAAGGTCAAAAATGATGCATTCGTGTTTACAACGTTGATTATAGAAGCTGGTAATAATAGGATCTATTTAGTGCTAAACTCTGCATTTTTAATTGAATGAGGTAAATAACGGCGATAAACATAATCAAAACTGCGTAACAAACATCGTCTTGAGTAGTGTGGGCATAACCGTGAAGAAATCTCACTCAATCTATTGGTATTTATAAACCGAAATGCCTTCGTGACTTTTTTTTTCAACCAATAAACCAGTTCACAGTTCCAATCTGAGCATGTGCAGATAAAGGTCATTGCAGACCTTCTCTTGAAATGGATTTACAACTGTGGTATTCAAAACCTGGATAGGCTTCATGACAACTGTGTTATAAATGAACCAGGTGCAGATTGGTATTTACAGGTGAATGTGCATTCTTTTCAGCAACATTTAACAAAAGCAATTCATGCAGCACTGACATGTAAATTACCACTTCCTGCGTGGCTGTTTTCAACTGCTCTTCTTGAAGACTATTCCATGTTTTGCAAAGTCTAAGGTTGGAGAGGTCATTGTAGACTAGTGCTAACTGTGAACTGGCTTATAAAGATGATAGTAGAGCTCCTGAAGATGTTGGGGACAATTATCATGTCAGGTTTGACAGAAATGCGGCCTTATGCAAATTAATCCAGGGACAGACGATAACATTGTCCCCTTCCCCCCCCCCCCAAAAAAAAAAGATTAAAAAAAGATATATATATATATATATATATATATATATATACATATATATATATATATATATATATACAATATTTATCAGAGACGACGTTAATATCGTGAGACCTATTGGTTCAGAGTAAATCGCTTCATACAACAGCGTAGTCAAAATATTCTTTTTAAGCTGATTTTAACATCCAGATGGAAAAGGCGAATAAAAATTGGAGATGGAAGACACAATGATTCACCGAAATAATTAAATTACCATGATTCAGGAGCTTGTCGTATTATTATCAGTGCCTGCAATGTTTATGTCCAGCATACCCTTTATATTCCAATGAAAGTCGACACCTACATTTTCAACCAGTTTTATCAGGCCTATAAGTCCTTTTTAAGACATGTCATTCAAACAATGTATATAATTATGTAAAAGTATAAAATGTAGTTTGAGCCTTTACGCCATGCATGTTAGACATTATATAGATTTATACTCTAATGTGAGATGTATATTCATTGTATAGTATGTAATGATAATGAATAAACAAAATCATACTTTCTTGCATTACTTCAACACGTGAAATATACTCAAATGTAAAATGATGTGATGTAAATGGATGAAAACGAAATGGTCTTATAGAAACAAAAAAGATAACGACATCGTCCTGTGTAGGAAAACATGAAGATTCATTACATTAAGAATGATATCACACGTGATAGAAACACGTGACTGCTGACGTCATCACATCAAAGAAGCAGATGAGTGAATCGTGCAGTTGTCAGTGATTGTTCTCAATTCAATTCAATTCAATTCATTTATTTTCATTCTTCTTCTTTTTTCTTTTTCAACAAAAACATAACACAAGATAGATCAGGTTTTACATCATAAACAAAGAACATTTGTCTTGATTAATAAATGGTTTCAATAAACATAGGAGCGCATACTGGCAAAAAAAAAAAAATAATAATACAAAGTCATGCTTCAGTTGAAAAAAAAAAAAAAAGGAACCCGTGTTACCCCGTGTTACCCCGGGGCAAGGAGTAAGATTTATAACTCGTAGAGCTACATGTAGATCCATGGAGCTACTAATAGTAGCTCCATGTGTAGATCCATATGGATGAATTAAGTATGATGTTCACCTGACATACCATCGACTGTAAAAGGGGAATTCTGGACCATTTAGAATTAGTCTGAAAAGAAGAAGTATAGTTTTACAAGCAATGCAGTGGATATTTGATCAAAACTATATTAAAAGTAAAGTAGTCATGTAATTTCAAAGATTCACTAATTTTTGAGAAATAGTCACTTGAACAAAATGATATCAATGTGCAAAATTTAATGACTGAGGTGATGACATCACCCACCAAATTTTCCATTGATTTTGTAAAAAAAAAATGCCGAATTTTTTGTTTTTTGTTTTTTGTTTTTGGTGCTATAAAAGGGTGTATATTGTTATTACCGGCTGAATATCTTCAAAATAAAAGTCATCAGAAAGGTTAGGATTTGAGACTTGAGCGTAATTGCTTCATAAGATAAATAAGAGGATATTTCAAGATTTTACAATTAATGGCAAATTGTGAGGTGATAACATTATGAACTCACCATGCAATGAGGACTGTTCAAGATGTTTTTTTTTTTTTTGCTTTATCTGCGAAACCTCATAATGTCATAACTTCCCCAATATTTATCCGATTATGATGAAATATTCACTATTGTTTCAAGTGTTAAGATTTTACTCTTTCTTTTCAGACCAACTTTTAATTGGTCCGGAATTACCCTGCAATGTTGCTCACACAATGCATGTTGAGATCAATTAGTTTGGCTATATTGAGTTTGGAGACTGATTACCAAGGAGACTACAGTGGTAGAGAGGGTATGTCTCTAGACTCTTAAACAAGAGATCCAGGGTTCACATTCCAACGATGAAAGTATCCTATACTGTAAAGGATGAGAATAATGATGTTTTATCCGCGATGTCAGTATTGTTACATGGATGTAACCCTATATTATTTCATTACACATCTATGTATTTTTTTCTCTCTATCACTATATACAGTATATATTCTTACGTATTGTCAACACCGATTGTTGTAATGGATGTCTCTATATCAGAAAAAGAAAAGATATTTATTCATAGCACGAGTGTCTGATGATTATCCGAACAAGTTATCTGACTAAGGGGGTGTTGTACGAAAGTCGAGTTGCAATTAATCGCAAATATCTATTGCAACTTGCAATCAATTGCATCTTTCTTGCAACAGAATTGATTGCAACTTGCAATCAATTGCAAATTTTCAATCTATTGCAGGATTTGCAATAGATTTTGCGGACTTGAAATTAATTGCAAGTTTCTTGCAACACCCCCTTACTAAGTCTCATCTCAACCTGCTGTTCATGTATTTATCTCACAACTACTATAATTATACGAATGGAATAAATGATAGATCACTGAGATGTAAAATTATTTGTGCTTTCTTATTAAGCAAGGAGTGGAGGAAAATGAATGGAAGAAATCGACTGATAAACAGACGAACTCCTTCAATGTTCGTCGTGAGGACACGGAGTGTGCGCGGAAGACCCCACAATTATTACGTAATGATTATCAACGAGTGCAAATTTCTTTTTTTTTTTGTCAATTACAATACAACAGAACAGCAGTGTCTCTCCCCCTCTCTCCCTGTTTTCCCATAGCCAAATCACCATCTCAAAAGACGCCTCTGCCTGTTCCCTTCCGTTAGATTGGAAAGCAGTTTACACTCCATATTTGCGATGACGTCAACATCCACTTTACATTGTTCGCTGTACATTGTTGCGGATTGGGGATGTCGCCATGGTTTGAGAGGCTCTTTAACACACAAGACTCCTAGGTCTCTATGCCTGTCGGGTAACAGTGGAAACCTGTCGCAATGCTCTGGCGTGCATATGACCTTGAGAGGACGAGAGGGAGGTGCAAAGGGGTGAAAAAAGGGCGCCACGAGTTTCTCCCCTACGCAGCTTTTCGTATATCTCTTAGTAAATAATTGATAAACAGTTCATTTCATTTGCTTTTGAGTTCTTCTTCTTCTTCTTCTTTCAATAAAGTACAGGCCACCTTGTGGTGTATCACTCTAAATGTACTGGTCTGTGTTGTTGATATTCATTATAATCATATAGAAGTGGGTATATTTCGTACAATTCTTCTTAAAGCATTGATCGTTCCAAGCTCCCGCTTTTCTTTAGTCTAATATTATACAAACCTTCAAGTGCACATTCAGTCATTTCGCATAAAGTAGGTATAGGTTATACAAGTATATTGATTTAGTGGGATGAAAAGGCATTTGTCTTGTGTTATCGTGGCCATATTGGAATATGATTTTGTGGAATTTATTCAACTTTGATTGACTGATTGATTGATTGATTGATTGATTGATTGATTGATTGATTGATTGATTGGTTGGTTGATTGATAGATTGATTGATTGATTGATTGATTGATTGATTGATTGATTGAATGATTTTAATCCATTTCCACGTTGTGTTCACAAAAACAATGAAATAAACATAACTGAGTTGCAATGATTATTGAAATACAATATGCACTTTGTCTTTTTGACGTACAAAAAATAAATAATCGAAACTTGTATTCTTATGATAACGTATGCACTTGCAAAAAAAAAAAATGTTGAATTACCTAATAGTCATAAGAACCAAAGTGGGGGAGCTTAAATCAAAAGCACAGCTTGTATCATTTAGGTATAGAAAGACAATAAACAAACAACAGAGAATATACGCGAATGGCTTGAGTAAAAAAAACAACAACAACTGAAGCTCCGCTTTATGAGAAGGAGATATAGGAAGATAGGATAAGAAATAGAGTGAATAGATGTAGAACTTTGATTCAATAAAAAGAAAAATCGTGCAGCCAACATATCGCTACGAAAATGAAGATGAAGAAGATGTAAAGAATTGCAAACAACGAGAAAGTGTAAATTTAAAAGGTAGCATTTCCTTTTGTTCATCTAAACATCATCTACACGTGTTGAATGTGCACTCATTTTCACACCCACACACACACACACACACACACACACACACACACACACACATACACATGATAATATGCATATATATTTCGGAAAGGCATTTCTGAAATTGCATTATGTCTCTTCGTCATTTATACTGTATTCATCTTTTTGCAAGCTGCTCTTTATTATGAAACTCTGTCGATTTTCAATGTCATGGAGGATTATCTAAAACTTGCCAGAATTCTGCTGCATCATGGTATACATTCAGGGCGAGTTAGCGACCTTTGAGAGCCCCTTTTAGTCACTGATGTTGGGTTACTGTTGACACCCCAAAAATGCCTCCAATGCGAGGATTAGTCTCAAATTTCAGACAACTTTGGAATCAGGTTATCATCCATTCACAATAAGAACAGAAGAAAACATATCAAAGCCCTTTTGCATGATGTCATTTTTTCAAGGAAATCGAGTAAAGCGATTTTACTTTCGCAGACTATGAATGAATCATCATACATCGGGATTGGCTCCTTTTGAACACTGCGTTGACAATGTGTCTTTGCGGCACATGCTTTGGATGAATCGAGAGCACGTATAGACACATGTCACATAGCATGAGGTTGTCACCATTTCTCTGGTCGTTAGGTTATGTACACAGAGAAGATGACTTAACAAAAATTACAACAGCGGCTTCAGTACAGGTTTCAACGCCCTGTTCACCTCTCTCCCTCGCATGAGTAATGCCGTTGTCTTACACTTGATGACTCAAACTCTCATTATATAGCAAAGTGACTTTGAGTCCCTATGATAGTTCTGTAGCTGTATCACAAGTAAGCGTACACACACACACACACACACACACACACAAACACACACATATACAATCTGTCATACTTCAATATCAAGGGTGTCTTTCCTTTTTGAGTTTTTTAATTTTGAATTGTATGGTTTATTCATGTCAATTTTATCTTTTATGCTCTCTTATGACGATGAAAATGTGTGGACATCTGCTAAATACCACTGGTCGACATGAGTGTTCCGCATATGAGTGAAGTACGAGTAGTTAATGAATAAAGAAGACAAACGAAATAATATTGAGTCAATTATTCTTTGATATTCCAAAATTTTGTGAGAGTCTTTTTTTTTTCCACCGGGGAATAGTACCCTCCAGTGTTCATTTGACCTATTTTATTGGATGTGAAAATAAGATCCCTAACTGTATTAATTGCACTCGTCATTCCTTTATGAATCAGCAATAAGCTGATTATATCTTAATCAAGATTTTGATAGATATGGAAAAAAATTATGCAGAACATACAACACATTATGAATAGCAAAAGAGAATTGAAGATCATAAAACTCAATTCGTGTTTGAACTTAAGTACACGACATTAGTTGCAACCCTTCTAATAATATTTCTGCCATGACTAATAGTCGCTCTGCTATATAATTGCTAAGAATAACAGTAAAACTATATGGCTTCTGTATTTTACGGGGATTCAGTCAGAAAAAAGCAGACAGAAAAAAGAGAGAGATCGAGAGAGGAGAGGATTTGGATTGAGGTGAGGAGAGTCGAATCTATAGTGAGAGAAATATATAAGCGGTATATAAGTTTGATAATAATTACAAAATACTGAATAATTACATGTATTTACATCATGATATTTGTCTTATAGGGATTATTTTCAATGAGACTGCTTTGTGCTCTTCATGATTCCGCCACAATCATTGATACCTTTTATTCTTGTTTGTTTATTTGTTTGTTTTTATGTAAACTTAATAAAACAATGATGAAATGGAAAAAATGAAATGGAATGAAATGAAATGAAATGAAATGAAATAAAATGAAATAAAATGAAATGGAATAAAATGAAATGAAATGGAATCAAATGAAATAAATGGAAATGAAATAAAATAAAATGAAATGAAATGCATTGAAATGAAATGGAATGGAATGATATAAAATAAAATGAAATGAAATGAAATACAGGGGAAAGAGAGATAGGCGTGCGTCTGAGAGAAAACTAATAGCTAGGAAAATATTTAATTTGACCATGATCATAATAATAGGTGCAAGAAGTCTTATTGTTAATTAGGGCACCAGTTGTATTTTTGCTCTCGTTGCTTGGTTATTGATCAACTCTTATGGAGACAAGAAGAGAGGGAGAGAAAGAGAGAGGGATGGCGAGGGGTCGGGACACTAATTACAAAGACTTGATGCCTTGGAGAACCAGAACGATGTGTAAGATTGTCATATTAATTGGCCGAGTTACTGTGGTATAGCGAGAGCATGTATAAACTCTCTGAGATTAATCACTTTAATCTAAATATCTATTACGAGTGTCTTATGTTGTGTCTAGAATAGACAAAACAACAAGGAAAACATGGGAAGAAAGTAGTAGGAAACAATGTTTACGATGAAGAAAGCATAGGCTTTTCATATCCCGATGAACTAAAGACACTACTTGTTATCTCTATATTTTTTAAAACGTAATACTATGTCGATATTGTCAGTTCAATCAATATTGATATCATTGAAAAGCCACGTGTAATGATTTTATGTTCTGTAGTAACTGTAACGTGCTTTCATTATCATTACTGCATTTATTGTTATTGCTGATATCGTACAATGCTTTAATTTTACACAGTGCAATTTTTATCGTTATCATTATTTTCATCTTCATTTTCAAAACTATTCATTATCAGTTGCCTCACTTTACAGTCACTATCCTGCCCTCAGTTAATATTGTTCGTACGGCGAGTTCATGGGTGCATAGTTATCATCTATGGGTGTGGGTGCTCGATATTCTTTCTTTACTTGTAAATAACACACAGAAAAAAAAAAGAAATAAGAGCACAACCACACATCATGACAATGAACCACGCCGTGTACTACAGAGATGGTAATCAAATAAAATGTATTTGTTTATATCTCTTTCTCTCTCTCTCTCTCTCTCTCTTTGAAAAAAAAAAAGCTGTAAGCTTGATGCTCTATACCATAACTGTGTCGGGTCATGTGCACAAACCCAATCGGTAGCATAATAACTTACGTTTGTTTCAAATAGGTCTATTAACTGTGCAAATAGTACTCAATCCTACACGTATGCGCAAGGAGCTCTCAGAAGAATATTCATAAAGATGAAAATGAAATCATTATTACTAAATTTCATATCTCTATCGGTCTCCTCGGTCTCTGATAGGCGAGTTGATATGGCAGTGATAAGATACTACGTTGTATTTGAATAGTTTAACCCTGATGAGTTATCTTTAATTTGTCCAGATCGTGCATTTCGTTGTCAAAGTGCTCACACTCATGTCCGTGTGTATACCGAGTCGCTCGTGTAAATGCATCATTTTCTCCCCTGTTTCCGTGAATGCTACTGGCGTTCGCGGGTAATGACAGGGGGTGCTGTTTCATATTCCGAAGGTTTGTTATTGCGAAGGTTCGTTAATCCGAAACACACAAATTCCCTATACCTAGAGGTTCGTTAATCCGAAAATGAAAAAGGGTTCGTTAATCCGAACATTTGTAGCGTTATTCCGAAGGTTCGTTAATCCGAAAATGAAATAGGGTTCGCTATTCCGAAGGCTCGTTTATCCGACAATGAAATAAGGCTCGCTATTCCGAAGGTTCGTTAATCCGAAAATGAAATAGTATTGGGTTCGTTATATTCCGAAGGTTCGTTGATCAGAAATGAAATAGGGTCCGTAACGAACCTTTGGGATAACGAACCTTCGGAATAACGAGCTGTAACCATGACAGGTGTACGCTGAGTTTCCCGGATGTGTAACAGCTGGTCAGACCATTAGGGTCTACATCTCATGCTGAAAGCATGCATGATGACCGCAGTCAATGGATGAAATGCTGTCTCACTGCAAGACAATGTTGTACCCTGTTTATCATCTTATTCTTTTCATCATTCATTTCACCTCCATCGATTGAATATCTCGCGGGAATAGCCTGCACAAGCATGGATTCCTAGTATCCAAAAGCCCACCAAGAATACAGTAATTACTCTCTAAAAAAAATCGAGTGAAAATATTCACTCTTAAAAGGAGTGAATACAAAAAAAAAGAATGAGTTTAGAGTGAAATTGGAGTCAATTTTGAGTGAAAATGTTCATTTTCACTCGATTTAGAGTGACCTCAGGGATCACTCCAAAATCCTTACTTCGAGTGATCCTTGAGGTCACTCCAAAATGAGTGAAAATGAACATTTTCACTCAAAATTCACTCCAATTTCACTCTAAATTCACTCAATTTTTAATTCACTCCTTTAAGGGTGAATATTTTCACTCGTTTTTTGTTTTTGTTTTTTTAGAGAGAGTAGGTAACAAAATAGTAGAGTTACAAACTTCACTTTTTCTCCCTCATACGAAAGGGTGCAATGATAAAGTCAAGTGACATGACAGTGTAAGTAGGAATTAGCCACGTCATATTCCGCGCATGAGCATACGTATAAAAATCACATGAGAAACGCAAAATAATGAGATACGGTAAGTGTAGAGTTGTAATCAGCAAATGTCATGGACCGCATCTAAACAGATTATTCACGATGAAGGGAAAGAGCACTGTAAACATTCAAGGGAGCTTGCCAACATACATTTTTTTTTTTTTTTTTTTTGTTCGTGGTACTAGAGACAATCATTGGAAAATGGACATTGCTCTTTCAGGTTGTATCAAGTAATCCAGACATGCCAAACCGAGCGTAAACTTGCGCTGCTTCATTGGGAGGCCGTCTCAGCGACTGACGTCCTCCAAGTTTTCGAGATTTTGAGCCACTTCCACTTTCAGGAGAATTCAGAGTGCCAACAAAACAAGTTTCATATTGAAGTGTGCAAAAGACATAGACAAAAATAATGGAAATAGAATATATTCTTCAAAATTAATATTACCAACACTCTTTTTTTGACTCTTGAAAGCAATTCGAGATTTTATTTGTTATTGTTTATTTTGTATTCTTTAGACGATTAAAAGTGCAATCACTCTAGACGAGGCAACTGACTGTGCAATAAGGTTGATCTCTCACGCTTGATATAGCGTGGCAATCAGAAGTAAAGATTACTCGTCGCCGTAAATCCCTCTTAATACCAAGAGGATCATCCCGAGAACATGACTGCAAAACCTCAACACCCACTTTGCAGGTTTTCACTGAAGTTTTAATTATCACTGGATCGTCTGACACACTCACTTCACTACAGACAACTTCTGTAGTATGTATAGTGTAAATCGAATTCATGGAATTGAAAGTATGGTGGTCTTGCAGGGAATTATCGTCGTTACATTTTTTTCAAAAGAAAAATAGCTCTGCAGAGAAGATCCGTTTCAGGTCCACTTAGAAAAACGGTCTATAATACATGAGGAATTCTTTGAACAAGGAGTTTGTATATCCTTATTACATTATGAGGCCTGAAATGGAATAGTGTTTGATTATAGTATACTGTATAACTGCAACGTGCTTTATGACATATACCCTTCGCGCTTGAGAAGAAACAACATTCAATCGTGAATATTTATTACAAAACTATCAAGTGGTATAAGAGTAGTTCTCAGAATCCTGGGAGCTATATGGTGGAAACCGATCGTTGAACCTCAGCAGAAATACATTGATTCGAGAAGTGCTCTCGAGTCTGAATGGTAAAAAGGAAAAAATAATGGCCTAAGTGAACCCTCACTCCCTTCGGTTTCATTTTATTTCATTTTTGTTTTGTCGAAAGGAGATACATCCAAATATAAGCTATACAACACATCTGTATACTGTCGCTTGGCGTAATCATATAAAATGAACAATGACGCAGTATATTTCAGTAACAAAGGAAAACAGAGACAGGATATAATAGCCTATATAAACATAAAATCAAGCTTGTGTATTTGCAGGTCTTATCAAATGCTTTAGTGATTTTCAAATTAGGAGATTGGACAGATTCATCATGATCATCATCATCTTCATCTTCATCATCATCATTACCATCATCATTATTATCGAACAGATGATGGGCCTTAATAAACCAGTTGACTTTCCACCACCGGGTGTTCTGGTCTGTGATGGCCAGGATTGTTATACTTTTCCTATTATACTTCTGATATATGATGCCACGCATATTCATAACTCACTTTACTCGAGTGGACAGTACAATTCAATAAAAATGGTGACTCATAAATACTTATTGTTTAACGAGGCAAACCCAGGAAGAATGCTTTAACTTTCAATTTGACGTTTTTTTAAAGAAACAAAACGAAAAGGGAAAGGTGACAGTTCAAAACAATGATCAAAGTTGATTAAAAGTAGTTCGACGGAACAAACGAACGCTGGACTTATGAGGTATACCTTGCACCGAGGCAAGTGAGATTATCATTAATAAAAGGCCTGTACTCTACCTATAAGACATAATTCTCCGAATCCACTAACAGGCGCCATGAGCAAACGTATAATCGTCACTGTACAGAACGACTCACATAAAGACTGTAAATAGGAACCCGGGATTCAAATATTGAACAAAAAATTATTCGGTGCTTCAAGTTAGAATACAAGAGTGAAGAAAGATGAACCAAAGACAATGGGAAGGAATGGGTATCTTTTGACAGTATGAAGACTGATGGATGTTATCTGATACGTCTTGAACGAAAGAACTCTGCCCAGCGCACGTCAGAAGCATAGGCCTTTAATTCACAATTCTGCAGATGTCAATTGCATAAAAGTAGAGAATCGGCATAATTGAGAGCTGTTTTTCCCTTAGGCAACAGACATCTTCATACAAAGGCTCCTTCTTCAATGGAAAACTGTTCACTGGTTCTCTGACAATGATAATATCAAAAGCTACAATGGGGCATTGCCGCCACAAATGTTTCTTTTGAAAGAACGTTATTTGTTCGCTTTTCAAAACCTCGAATGATTAAACTCACCGCCATTATTATCTTCGTCATGAGCAGACTTCAGGTATCAAGCAGGATGCTGCGGCCGGGGACCAGAAGAAAAAAAGAAGTGTTAAAAGGCATTATTCAATGACTCGTGAGATGATACATGTACTAGCTATAGTTCTCATAAATTAGGACAAAGTTTGCACAAAGAGGTTGAAATTATTTCCATTTCAGTAAGTTTCGTTTTTTTTTTAATTGATTCAGTTTACCTTGTCAAAAAAGAAAGTCTTGATTATATCCATTGAGATCAATATCTAAATTTTCGGGTCGAATTATGTGTCGATACAGAAATTCGTACTCAATATTATATGTACCGTTTATTGTTTACCTGACTACAAGGAGGATTTGAATATTGCATAATAATGACTTACCATCATCTGAAAGTAACAAAAAACATAAAGACTTCATGATAAAGATTATCATAATTTTACTGACGTCACAATGCCTCGGGCTTATCCAGGTACTTCGAATCATAATTTCTATCACGTCACTACCACTTTCGGACTGTATAGAAGAAAAAAAAGAAGATTTGTTTATAGTTTTTTTGTGGGTAAAAAGCAAAGATGACAAAACAGTAACGGCGAATGGTGTGTGTGTGTGTGTGTGTGTGTGTGTGTGTGTGTGTGTGTGTGTGTGTGTGTAGGGGGGGTGATAAAATATCATCTTAAACCTCAGTCTGCTCGTAATTGTAGCACCTGTTAAATGAATCATCGTTCCCCGTCGATAGGGTCTTTTAAAATGTATGCCTTGGCTTCAAAAGCAACGGGGATTATTCATAGTTAAAGGCATCGAATGGCGAGATTCAATATAATCTGTATTGTATTTTACTGTCGTCAGTTTATTGACAATGTTGCCGTATTTGGCATCTCTTCCAATTTGTTATTAACTGAAATGAGTTAATATTGACTAATCTATTATTTCTTCTACTCTTCGTTGTAAATAATGATGACTATAACAAAGGGCCTAAGTGTTCCTTCGCAGTTTCTGTATTATGTGGTGGCATCACTAACTCATAAAATTTCGACAAAACGAGTTCTTTTGATTCATAGTTTTTATATAAAACTGTTTAAAACTTTCGCTGCGATGAAGCGTTGTTCCTCTTTGAGTTCGTTTTGTCCTATAGCGTCTGTAAGCAGTGTGTGCTAATGAATTATTTTCTTCATTACAGGTAGGTAAGTGCAGTTGAAGGGGAAATCCAATCCAAAAAATAAGTTAGTCTGATAAAAAAGAGTAAAATCTTACGAGTTCAACGGTAAAAATTAGACTGAAATTGGATGAAAAATAAGGAAGTTATGACATTTTGAAGTTTTGCTATTTTTTCGGGGAAACCGTTCTTTTCAGACTTCAGGAAAGGAAACATTGAATTTTCGTCATCTTTTTTTTTTTTTTTTTTGCACACGATCAATGGAAAATTGTAAGGGTATGACATGGTTAGCTCACTCATTTGCATATTCATACCCATCGTGCAAGAACTGTTTTGAAGAAATTATCAAAACTTCAAAATTTCTTAACTTCCTTATTTTTCAATAGATTTCAGTCAAATTTTTACCGTTTAACTCGTAAAATTTTACTCTTTTTTTATCAAACTAACTTATATTTGGACGGGATTTCCTCTTTAAGAGAAGAGTGACGCGCCTAATCTCATGTCTCTCTATTGTCGTATATAAGTATCATGACTGTGGACCAGCATTGCTATCAACAACAACACGCTTTCATTTCCAAACTGTGCTATTCACCATAACTTTCATTAGATCCCTGATGTGTTAACTAACTGAATCTGTCGACATCACAGCAGGGACAGTAACTGTCGAGACGTATCAACATATAATTTCCGGAATTGTAAAATGCCTCCTTTTGAAATCACGATAATCTTTCATTAGCCGTAACAAAACTCCCCTTGAGACTGTGCACAAGACGCAGTTGACAAACTTCTGCAAAATGTCCAAAAAATGCTGATGTCTTTTATAAAAAATGCAACTTTTTTGTTACTTTAAATCTGAATTAAGCTTCATTTTGTTATAGAGTCTTCACGCCATACCCCGTCAGATTAGTTGCCAGTGTATTATCATCGCAATTCAATGCACTTGTTAAGATCTCGTGGCGTCGTGCATGGGATTAGCTTGTAGAGACGACCAGACATCTGCGACACCTTTGCTGGTTTTGCTCCACTGAACCACTACGCTCTTCAATACGTTCTTCTTCTTTTTTTCATTATTTCGTCTTTTTGATTTGGGCCCTGTTCAAGCGAAAACCAACTCCGTGTTGACTGATTAAAACAAAAATCGCGACAGCAAATGTGTGCCCTTAAAAGTCAACTTTGCGTTGTGCAGTGATCTTCCATGAAGTTCGTATTTTGATTTGAATTCCAGAAAAAAAAAATGCATCCAGCGCATAAAATCGCTTGAGTTTCCTAGATTGGGCAACAATGGCATTTTTTCTTAAATTAAGTTTAATTTTGTTAACTTTTATCTATATCTTGGCACGCTGATTATCCACAAATAAGCCCAGGTTCATTATGCGTCAAGTTAATCACTATCGCCTGAAATTACACTGACTTTCTTCATAATAATGTGAGCATGTGCGTGTGTGTGTGCGTGTGTGTATCCTTTTCACCCGATTTTAGCGAAACTTCAAATGTTTTGTTTTAGATAACACATAGATAGACAACAATAAATAGAAAACAAAATGCGACGATGCCCGATTTAGTTGGATGGCTGAACGGATACATCCAGGTCAATACAAATGTTGTGGTCTGTGGTGAGCATTTTAGTGGGCGACTCGGCAACGCATGGTAGAACTCGCACCTCATGCCCGACAAGTTGGCGGCAACTTCTGTCGAAAGCTGGTCTGACGCGGGTACTCGTGTGTATCGGAATGGGAGAGACTATCTACTCCCAGCTTGGCCATCTCGGGAAACTGGTACGACTTCAAGCATCTATATATTTGTTGAAAAGGAATGCCTATACCATTTTACGATTGGCTGCTCAATTATGTCGAATGGGTAGTTTTAGTAGTCACCCTCTTTCCAGATACTATTATCACTGTCATACCAACTCCATTGTAAACTTGATAGTGTTTGTACTAACCTGAGGTTTACAATTATATATATTTACTGGCAGGTAAGATTTTCTGATAGAAAAAAAACAACAAAAAAAAAAACAACAACAACAACAACACAACGTTTCGTGTTCCCTGTCAGGGAACCTTTACATTGATAGACCATGCACAAACGTTATCATAATATTAGTTAACAATATTGCATACTTCTGTATTATGTTGAATATGAGAATGAATGACAAGGTGGTATTGGACATTATAGTATCATAATTCTTGTATACGACATTTATTATGGCTTCATGAAATCGATAAGCGATTTCTATTATATTTCTATATATGCTGGCACAAGTAAGGAGTATAAATAATCAATGTATGATTGTGTTGGAACACTGCCATTTAACAGGGTTACACTTCGGAACTCAGGTGCCACGACGTGCTGTATGGACAAAGAGTTATGTGATGGATATGTGTGTGTGTTTGAGAAAAAAAGAGGAAGGTTGTGCAGCTGCAGCTCTAAACTGATATTTTACACAGAGGAGGATGCAATCATCCGATCACGTGGTGAAACGCTAGTCAATATAATCCATTATTTCATTTCCGCCACTCATCAAGTAGACCAGAACCAGCAGGTGTTCCTCCATGCCAAGTTTGGAGATGGTTACAGCTCGTTATTCCGAAGGATCGTTATTCCGAAGGTTCTTTAGTCCGAATGTTCGTTATTCCGAAGGTTCGTAAATCCGAAAATGAAATAGGGTTTGTTATTCCGAAGGTTCATTAATCCGAAAATGAAATAAGGTTCGTTATTCCGAAGGTTCGTTAATCCGAAAATAAACTAAAGCTCGTTGTTCCGAAGGTTCGTTACGGACTCTATATCACTTCGGATCAACGAACCTTCGGAATAACGAACCCTATTTCATTTTCCGATTAACGAACCTTCGGAGTAACGAACCCTATTTCATTTTCGGATAGACGAGCCTTCGGAATAGCGAACCCTATTTCATTTTCGGATTAACGAACCTTCCGAATAACGAACCTTCCGAATAACGAACAGCACCCCATCGGGATCACCAATGGGAGATTCCCTCATCCACAGCAAGGAGAATCATCTGTTGCATCTGACCAACAAGGAGGTACTCCGGGTCTGAACAAGGAGGTAGGCCTACGAGACGAGCCTATAGCCTAGGTACCTCAGTGGTCTGACCATGGACGTTGTGTGGGGGTCCATGGTTGGAGAGCCCCAGCGCGGCAGGGAGGTACCAAGTATACTCCTTGGACCTTGGTTTAGAGCAACCCTGAATGGAATTTCGGAGACCGTCCGGTCCCTCAAGAACAAGTGAAAAACCAAATCGCACAGGCACAAGCAGTTCTTCACGTTTGCCGCAGTTTTTGTCCTATGCTCGTTCAGTAAAATACCTGGGGAATTGTGATTACATTACAGCCCCTGACATAAAAATTATTGTACTTCCGCTATCTGCAACTGGAAACCGGGTCATTGAACTATATCTGTATTTTCTTTCTGTATTTCCCTCTCGTGAGTTATGGCGCAAACCAGTGGGATCTCGTGCCTGAAGAATACGGAGTGATTTTTTTTCTTCTTCTTCTTTTTGCGATGTCTTTGCAATTTTCATGAACTTTGTACCTTCTCTTTTTTATATATATCACGTGAACTTCCCCGTGAATGAATAGTTCCGGAGATCGGCGACTCGAAAGTCAGCCGAGCGTGCCCAAAACGCGGTACGTCGTCGATCTAATGGGGTAGCGAATATTCAGAATGGCCACGTGGACGGGTTTTATGCATGGAACTATTACAGCCAATATTTGTGTTGTAGAGTCCTTCGTGTACGTGGATGTCTTATTCTACTGCAAGTGATTGTATAGCAAGTCTCTTATGGGCAGTATTAAATACTGTATTTCTCGGTTGCACGACTTGTTTATTCATGCTTTTGATGTGTGTGTATGTGTGTGTGTGTGTTTATGTGTGTGTATTAATGTATCATGAAATATAGGTTGATAGCTATGGGGATTTAACTTTCTCCAGTGCTTTAATTCACACTAGAAAAGCTCATGTGCATCCGTCCTCGGAGAGACATATATTCCGTTACAAAATGGGGACAAGATAGCAAATTGAGTTAACCCCATTCTTGTTCATTTGAGATATTTGCGATTAAAGCTGAAAAAATATCGTAAAAATATGGGATATTTGTAATCATAGCTTCATGAATTTTGTTACCTAACAATTGGTAGGGTATCACTGGAACAGGTCTATTTTACTCTGTCTGATGGTGGACTTACTTTGAAATGTTTACAAATGGTGCTTCACCCATTTAGCAGTCAAACTCTAGAGACAGGCGAATGCCCTCATGATCAGAGCGACCCAATCGGATCAAATAGGGACATTCCCTGCTGAACTCTCAAAATAGGCAGAGCAGAGAAGGAAATCATTGGCTATGTATAAAATATATAAACAAACTCGGCACAATACACTTCGCCTGAATCGAAACAAAAATATTGAGATCCGCTATACGCTCACCATGTAGCTCGTATACACGCGCTCATTTCCCGCGCTTTCGTCGGTTTCTTCCCCTTTTTTTTTCCGGGAAATCAGAAACCAGACGCTGAAGTTGCGAATGCCATGCGATACTACATGTACTTTGGTTCCCATCCTCAATCTGACCTTTTCCAGCCAGACAATTAACATGACCCTAAAATGACCTCACGCCGTGAGTGCCGTAAGGAAGGAAGGGAAAAGTTGCATTCCGTTTGACGAAATGGATCAAGTAGTCTTTAAGAAAACAAACCCTTTGAAATACTGTGTTTTGAGAGCCAAATAATTATCATGGCCATGAGCCACGTTACTACCAGACATAAACTGGGACTGCAACAGCACATCAGGGAGGCCACCACCCTGGGCACATGTAGAACCTATACTTTGTTGATCTAGGGGCACTGCTCATCTCAGGCCGATTTGCCATAGGCTGCCATGAAAACCAAAATCAATGTTGTGTCAAGATCGCAAAAGTAAAATGCTTGCGCTTGCGGCTTTACGACCTTACAAGTAAGAAAGTTGAACAACCACATGAGGTTAAGAGTTATAAGACGAGCAATGCAAATGGTATGCAGGCCTGTATTGAAGACTATCAGACCTTCGCCGTGATCTCGATTCTCACCAAGCTTTGACCGCTACTGCGACTCGAGATGGAAATTTCCGCTCATGAATAAAGCATCCTGACGATGGTGGGTGGGGGAAGGAAATAGCCTACTATCAGACTCAGTGAGAGTGCTTCGTTAGTATGTGTATGTATATTTTTGCATATTTTAATGTGAATATGAAAAATGACACATAATATATGTAATGATAGTAATCGCTGTAACGATAATGATCAAAATTTTCACGGTATTACACTGCAAGTAATTTAGCAGGCTTTACAAGCCCTGATAAAGGTCACTTGCGGCACGCGGTATTGCGTTCCTTTGTTGATCTCCGCTAATTGATGACAAGGCAAAGCACGCGCTTTGAAGAGGCCACGTCGCAGTATTGTGCTTCTTAGCCTTACTTTCAGATGGTATTCACAAATGTGTTTAATTCGCGTCGCTTCACAGCACATTGTCTGCAGACAGCTCCATGCCGTAGACTCCTAATCAAGAAGGAACATTTTGTACAGACTGTAAGCAAAGTTAATGGATATGAGAGCAATTTCGGTCGGCTTTCATTCGTATGTTTTCTCGTGAGGCAAACCGGAGAGCGAGTCGCAAGGCAAGGAGGACTGGGCACCAAATGACCGAAAGATGGCGCAAGGTACCTTTCTACTTTTTGGATTTGCGGTCATCCAGAGAAGTTCTTGGACACTCGAAGCAAGGAGAGGAAGAAAGTGTAGTAAAGATGAAGTTAGAGAAAGAGAAAAGAGAGTGGGGTGGACCGAGTTGAGGAGAAGACTGATAGCAGTGGCAAATGAGATAAAACCGATAATCATGCATACCGGTAAATGATTTATGATAGAAAGAGAATAACACTTTATGAAGTGGAATTCAAGAAGCAAGATAAACTTTTAGTCAGTTCATCAAACATGATTGTATTTTGAGACTTCGAAATACATTTTATTTCACGATATATACATAATGATACAATACTATATATATATTCATGAATATTATATATCTAACTGTATATTAAATATACAGCATGTTTGTATAATATTTGAAGAAATAAACTGGTAATACATTTTTTTTGTGTGTGCCAATAAAGAATGAGTTAATTCGACTCAAATTTTCAGCGGCCTCAGCCTTCTTCAGGAGTCTTGACAAAAAAAAATGCATTACCAGTTTATTTATTCATTTCTTCGTGGAGCCTATATGTGAATTCTCAACATGTTTGGACCTAGACTGAATATATATATATATATATATATATATATATATATATATATATGTGTGTGTGTGTGTGTGTGTGTGTGTGTATGTATGTATAAGGGCCTATATTTGGATGAGCTCATTCATCACCCGAGATTCTTGTTGAAAGTACTGTAACTCGAGCAATCACAGCATTAATCTCAAAGTGGGCCTATTATAGTGGTATATTGAGGAAGTCGTATTGGCGCACCATCTCACCTAATCATGTAGTGCAGCATTGATGATATTTTGGTGTGTAAATACAACGAAGTCACGGCTGAGTTCATGTTTACCCTATGTCAATCAAACGATATATGGAAGCGGAAAAGAGATATAGCTATAGCGATGTGCTAACCTCTTCAAAGATGAGACTATCACCGAATATTTGCGCCAGATAAGCAAAGTTTACCCACTCCATGTGAGCTTTCTCACAATATATGAATGAGTTATATTTGCAGAAGCTTCGCATAAGCTGAAAGATTCCATTCAACAGTTGTTGCTTTCTCTAAATGAGTACTTGAATTGTCCGTTTTCAGTTTGTTCCTGAGAAGGACATTATTCTGATATCTCAAAGTCCATCTCGCATATTTTAAATAATAATGAATCACGCCAGTTGTATAGGGCACCGTGTGTCTTGCTCAGATCCGAGTCAATATTTAGCGAAGTATGTGTCACGTGTTCACGAGTGTGTTAATATTCATGTGTGCATATGAGAGGGCGATATTGGGTAAGAGGATGTTTTCCCATACCACTAAATTCAGATTTCTATTCTCTTAAGATATTGCTTATGCTCAGTTTTATGTTTATTTAATTTGCAAGTTTATCTTTATTGCAAAACGTCTTTTTGGCAAGAATTGCTTTTTTTTTTCTTTGTCAAGCTGGCTATGACAATTCCAGCTTTCACTTCGTCAAGAACAGCCGCCCTTTAACAGGATTCAACATTTTGATATATCATTGGCTAACATGAACGCGAAGGTGTCGCAGGATGGTTACATCTCGTTATTCCGAAGGCTCTTTAGTCCGAAGATTCGTTATTCCGAAGGTTTATTGTTCCGAATTTCATTTTCGGATTAACGAATCTTCGGAATAACTCCACAAATGTTCGAATTAACAAACCCTTTTTCATTTTCGGATTAACGAACCTCTAAGTAGAGGGAATTTGTGTGTTTCGGATTAGCGACCCTTCGGAATAACGAACCTTCGGAATAGCGAACCTTCGGAATAACGAGCAGCACCCCGCAGGGTTTGGGCATAACAAGGTCCAAAGCAATGCTCATACTACCAGCACGTTCGGTATAGAGAACTGAAAGCGATAACTTTAGGGCCCTTTACTACCAAGCGTTTGAATATTTTTTTTTCTATGACCTTATGCTATACGAGTCTAGCCTTGTCACAGACATATCCTAAATTGGTTTAAAGGCCGCAGTGTGACCAACACATAGGGCGTCGAATAAGAACGTAATCAGACTTAAGCCCACCCCATCCCGTTGCGAAATGATTTCCAAAATAATGGTATGGAACATAATGTCACAGGTGTAATGCATATACCTTTATATTGTTGTAACAAAGGTTCTTCCTTACCATCATAAACAAAGCTCGTCTGAGGTCTGCCTAATAAATAGACAGAATGCATGTAAGCTGAATTCAAGTAATAGACATGATCATCTTTATCATATGCAAGCAAGTGAATTGCATGCTTTTTCACTCAGGATAATCATTGTCTTTTGTGTTGTTTGAAGGTTTGCATGGTGAAGTAAATGAGGGAGAAAGATTTTCGGTGTCACCGCAAACCTTTCTCCCTCAATCATTGTCTTGTACAGATTGCATCATAGTGCGATCCTGATTGATTAAGCGATCATTAATAAAAAGTCATCAAATCTGAAGCATTTACCAAAAATAACTTCCAGGGCTTTGAATGCTGAGTGATATCCAAAAGGGTTCAATGTCTTCCCGTTTCCCCTTTCTGCAGCGAAACGAAAGAACGGGGTTTCATTGCGTCAGACACCGGGTGGAAGAACTATCTGTAAACAAATGTTTACATTTGCCGATAAATAGTGTTTACTCACTCATCCATATCTTATTTGATGTTCATTATCATCCATACTATAACTCGCCGACAGGTTATTAGCATGCTCGTCTGCATGCTCATGGTGACTTTGCATGATACTAAGTAACACGTGTGATATTACTCGCGTTATACGGTTTATTCTGAGTCGGGTGGAGAAGGGACGGAAATCTGACTCGACAAGACAAATCATATTGGATTGATTGTCTGTCTTTTGTGATAACTATTATCATTGATAGTAGCGGAAAAATTACAAGTAGAAGAAATGGACCCTATCAAGTAGTAGTAGTAGTAGTAGTAGTAGTAGTAGTAGTAGTGGTAGTATTAGCAGTAGTAGTACTAGTATTAGCAGCAGCAGCAGCAGTATTCAATCTCCATTGTTATCATAATCATCATCTTTCTCGTCCCCCTGAAACTCATGATTATAAATGTTATTACCAATACTTTTACTAAAGCCGAAGAAGAAAGGAAATTAATCACTAAAAATAAACATGGCTTCACCTAATAGAGAAAGATTTGTATAGATATTGTCTACTGACATTCTGTCGGGTAAAATCCTTAGTTTGAGATCTACACAGTGGCCAACCAAAGGCTCATATCACGGCGTATGGGTATCTCAACTCTGTTTATTGAGAAAAGATGTTTCGGAGAAGGAATTGCGTGCGAACTGAATTCCACGAACTGAGGAACAACTGTAAATGGAACTTGGCGAAATAGAAAGCTTGTTACTAAGTCCCCGGGGGAATTATAACCATAACTTGGACACTCGAGTAAGCCCACTTATTGACAGCTATATGGCTGTGTTGTCCTTCACTGTGTTTGCCCAACTTTCTAGGACTTTGAGTCACGGGAAACCCTTTCATTTCCGCTGGTTTGGGTTAAGATTTATTCAGAGAATGACTAGATTCAATGGTTTTAATGAGAAAATTGTTTTCTGAGTCTATGCAGATGCAATGCATGTAACCAATCACTTTGAATAGTCATGTCATTAAAATTCCTTATGAAACATGCAGTGATAAAGAGAAGAGCTATATAATTTGATGGTGACAAGATATGACCATTTTTGTACTACAAAGATTTCTCAGGATTTAGCGGTTAAAGTCAATCTGTTCCATAAGACAACGAATATTTTCGAGAATTTCGTCTTTGCGAAATCGCATGCAATAGGTCATTGCAGTTTAAGCAGTACTGTAATATTATCTGACACCCGAATGAAAACGACTTTGGGTTGATCATTATTATATATCTCAAGGTCGTAGCAAAGTTTGACATTTAATGACACCGCTGCATGTACCATTCATGTATTTTACGACATCTCATAAAAGTCTTACTCAAAGCTCCCCGCCATAGTCAAATTTATCGCATCTTCCGAAGAATGAATTTGTGACGGTATGCGATGATGATAATAAACATTTTATTTAGAAGATGATCTTATAAAAGAAAAGTTCATGGATTTTCTGTAACTGGAACCAAAAACAGGCTAATCACTTCAAATCTTAGTGTGACTGTACTAGTCGGCAATAATCCTATAACACAGAGTATTGTCATGAATGAAATGAATAATGATTTTATCATCCACGGTGCTTTGACAACAGCACAATGCATGACTTGCAAAATCTTTATAAGCTCAATTCACCCATCTCCCATTCATATATACAAGACAAGTGTTGCCCGCTGACTATATGCCACGTGCTCGTAATTTTGCTTGTGTTAATTTATTATTTTTATTGTTATTATTATTATTATCAGTATCATTATTATTATTATTGTTATCATTATTATCAGTAGTAGTATTGTTACTATTATTATTATTATTATTGCCACTATCATTATTGTTATCACTATCATTCAATCATTTGTTTATTCATTTAGTTACTTAATTCAGCCAAATGAAAATGACAAAAACAGTTACATTCTCATGGAAATGGTACAGTTGACGTATAGATATAACATGAAGTATGAACAGGGCAGCAATACATGGACTAGGGTTCACAATTTCAGTAGTTATTTTGATTTTGGCCTAAGACATGTGAGCCCTCATGCAATGCTTTCCGTACACATATACAATGGACTTATAAAACAAAAATACACATTGTCAAAACAGACCAATGATAAAAATATCACATTCAAATAAAATTCCAAACATTATCATGCTTGTTTGTTTGTTTGTTTGTTTGTGGCATGGTGGAAGCGGCAAATTTCGATACTCTCATCTGTCTTCAATGGCGATCGTGCATGAGAATCTCCTGTTTAGAGAGAGTTTGGTGCTCGCCCTTACACCTTACTGAAAAGTATATCCAGGAAAGTCTCTTCCCACCTCTTTTCTATATCTAAGGATGTTATTTGACTCTCTCGGATGCAATGAAGAAATTCAATTTTAATTTCAAATATTCATTTTTTTTTGTTTTCATTTTTCAACAAAAACATATAAACATCACTTTCTTTGCATAGTAACAGAAAATAAGGTAAGTAAATCTATGTGAAATGAAAGAGTGATGTGTGTACAGTAATAGTGGAACTATACGATAAGTTTACATTGTCATTAAACTGAAGTGATCAAAGGAAAGTAAACAATACGCAAAATTCGACAAAAAAAAAGATGAAAGAATGTGTAACATTGTTAACCTATATTGTTAAGAATATGACTTTAAACTGCATAGTCATTTCAGCTTGAGCACTTAAGTAAAACTGCGCATTACATGTAAATATTTTGTTTTATGATTATTCTTTATTTGAATTTCATTCGATATCAGGTCACTCATGTTAACAATGAAATTAATATGAACAAAAATAAACAGCTGTATTCTTCTCTCTCGTGCCGCTAAATCATTTTTTTTCAACATTTTACAATACAATATATTTGGGGTTTCTTGTTTTTTTCTCTTTTTTTGTGCAAATCATACCATGTATAAGAAAAATGACAAAATTTTGCATGACTCTCAGAAAAAGATATCTTGATCAACCTAGTCAAGCCGATCCATATCTACCTCATTAATAAATATATGTCTTCATTTGTATGTACACACACATACACACACACACACACACACACATACACACATCAATATCAATATGTGCACATGTATGTGTGTTTGTATTGTGTCCATGTGTTCATTTGATAAATTTACACTTTACGGCCATTTACAATTCTATGTGGTTTATTTTTGGTCGTATTTGTAAAGGTATAGATAAGGGTAATGAAGCTAACAATGAATTTTCTTTTTATTTTCATGCAAGAGACCTTGCTATAACCTGCTAATAAACTGCCAGCACATATATGACACTCGGATGATTTTACATTGTCACCTTGACAGAGCGTACCATCCTGGGCCAGCGGGCTTGAGGGAAACTCCCCTTCTGCAATAAGACACTAACCCAACTCATCAGCCATATCATATCACCTATATACCGCGCGGTGTATCATCGAGACTTAATACAGGACAAGTGAGTGTGACGAAAGGTCGATTACGCAATGCACCTCTTTTTGTTTCATTTTGATGAAATATGATTCATTTCTTGTTTTTGCCATACTTTGCTCAAGGGTATTGTTATCATAATATACATTTATTTTTAGGACAACGGAAGTAGAGTCCATCGTGTAATTTCAAGAAATATCATTCTTTATTTTATAGAACAACAACAACAAAATCGATATAGTTACACATTTTCAACAAATAATGTGTGGTTTTTTTTCTACTTTTGGACAAAAAGAAGCCAATTTCTTCATACGATTCCAAGAAATACTGCAATTTCCTCGAGCACCAATGAAGTTATTTCCGCCACAGAATTTCAAAAATTTTATGTGACCTTCACAGGGAGAAATTTTACGGAAGCAATTTCACGTTCATTCTACAAATCTGGCGAGATACTCGTGTTGAATGGCTTGCTGATGCTGCTACTTTCCATTTTACTAACTTGTTTCAATCCTAATTATACTTTCCACGAGCCATTGCTTCAGTCTCACTGATCTCACTCAAAACGTCTTGATGGCTTGTTTGTTTTTGTTTTTAGCATAATTCTATTTTTCCTTCGGTGTCGGAAGACAGTGTTGACTTCCGACTATTCGACAGCCTATTCCACTCCCAAAAATAAAGGGAACGAGGGGTATACATAAGTATGCATCATATACATAAGTATTTCTCGAAATGTTCATTATGACATCGTAAAGAGACGCATCTATAGATGGTGGAAATACGCTATGCGAGTGGGGCTGCTGGTCGCAGTTAATTGCATGATTACTAAGACATGAGAGCACTTTGGGGCGAGTAAGTCTCACAGTGTTAGTTATTATGAAAGGTACTTTTACCTGAAACACAAACTAAGACAAGGAAATTCAGGGCAACTTTTGAGGTACCAAAACTTTTTATTATCTTTAATGGTGGGAATCCTGATCTTCTTATTCATCATGATAGACTCCATCCACAAAATACGATGATAATAATAAAAACAACAAATACAAAATGTCTTAATACCATGTTATGGGACAGTGTTACTCAAAGCTTGCTACTTGTACTCGCTTGAAAGGCATATAGAGCGGCGGGTTATAAAAAATGGGACACGGCTGAAAAGCTTAGCAAACTGCATCTTGGAGTTGTTCCAACGTGGCGGCTATCTGGTTAACAGTTCCGTAGCGAGACAATGAACATTGAGCTATATCTAGCCAGGAATATCCAGCAATAAGGTCAATCTAATTTAGACCGACTTCCACTCATTCAGGTGGCGGGACGATCATCTTTTAATCTGTCTAGCAGGTAATTGCTCCAGAAAATAAAGTGATTCATTTCGCAAAAGTTTGACGATCGTTAACCTTGTGATACTGGCCAGCTTTCCGCGCCGTTTCCCCACCAGACGATATGAAACAAATTCCACTGGGTCTTCAACTATAATCTGTGCATAACGATTCGACATTGACCCATAACCTGTCATCCTTTCTCAATAACTATAGGCTCCTACAGTCTGCTAATGCGGTTGCAATGAAGAGGCATAAAGTGAGGAATGAAAGATCGTTTTTAGCTATAGCTTGCTAATAATGGCTGGAACCCGGGTTGGAACCCAATCTTGGCGATGCCTGTTGCTTTAAATTTTTATTTTTCCTGGATGGCCCACACACGGCATATAATCATAATCATCATTTTAACAGGGATATAATATTTGTGTGTGTGTGTGTGTGTGTGTGTGTGTGTGTGTGTGTGTATGTATGTTGTTAAGGACTAATGATTATCCAAAACATATTGCTAGAGTTAAGGTAATTCTCTAAGTTTATGTGCCGTGAAATTTTGAGATGAATCGAAACTGTTACACAACACTGCTCCTATAAACGGTTGACCAGTAGACGTTTTCCCAGGTGGGCATCGTGGGAATTCTCAAACTAAAACTGACAGAATGCCATCAGTGAAGACAGTGTGGTATGCTATGATTAATCTACTAAAGACATTAACTTTTTGGCACAAGTATTCAGATATTGTCAATTTTCTATGTTTGATAATTATCATAAGCAATGGAGAGATATTTTCAACAGTCGGGAAAGACAGGGTGCACAGGGACGTCACGAGTTATAAAGCCAAAGAGTCATACAGCCCACGAGATAAACACTAAGTGAACAAGGCCCACGAGTTCGACATCAAGTTAAATAGGCCCAAGAGATATACGGTCCGACAACTCGACACTCGGCAAATAAGGCATAGGTGATGCATGCACTAGATTAAAACAGGCCAACGAGACCGACATTACATCACGAGAGTTATTATAGGCACAGTGTCAGTCTCACTGGCCTTTCCCTTTTCTTTTTCTAGATAGTGCTAAACTCGTGGGCCTTGTTTGCCAAGTGTAAGAATCATGGGCCTTATTTAACCGCTGTTGAGCTGGTGGGCCTTTTTTGCGTAGTGTCGAGCTCTTTCGCTGTATGACTCGTGGGCTGTGTATGACTCGTGGACTTTTTTTTTTTTTTGAATGTCGGGTTTGTGGGCCGTATTACTCATGGGGGTCTGGCTCCTGGGATGACCCCGAGAAACAGTGATAATGATGATGATGGAAATCGTAATGATGATAATGATGATAGCAATAGAGAACATTAATTTGCTCAGGTATAACAAGGCACTCAACTGCGTAGTATTCACAAGCCTTGCTGTATCATAATGAAGCAAACGAAAAATTAGCTTCGTCTGAGTAGTTTTATAAACTCTGTAAATGCCTGCCTCCCTTTGCCTTTCTCCATAGGCACTTACAATCATTATATACCGTATCTGGGTAGTATAGGTGCAGTTTGAGCTTTGAGAATTTTGAAGTTGCTTTCCTGATATCAACGTCCCTTTTATAGCCAAACTGGCCTCTTTAGTGTGAACACTGTTTTACCAGAGGAACCTTCCAAGCAAGTATATGTCAATAGATTTTGCCAACAACACATTGTACATGCGAGGAATGGAGTTGCAAACGTAACATCTTGTCTAAACATGTTTCGGCCGGAATTTTATAAGAATCGGGACCTCCTGTTTTAGGGTCCACAGAACCTGAAGCACTAGGCCAATACCCCCACCATTGATGCGAAATATTTGTGGTCGTGTGTACTAGTATTCTCGATCAATAAAAACACAATAAAGGCAATATGGAAGTGGCATATGGAAGTGTCATCCACTCTATAAGACACCTGTAAAATTTAGCGGAAGCTATATGATTCCATTTCAGAGATACCGACGTGATTAACACCTGTCTGGACTGGTAATGACGTTTGTGGGTACTCTCCAAACTATGTACTAGTAGGGTCTACTGCCACGTCATAACTCTTTTTCATTTTGTGAAATAGACAGTATTTCCTTCCCGTTAATTCGCCATGACAAGAACTCACCAATGAACAAAAAGTGCTTATAAATTAAGCCTGGAGTAGGGCCTACTTGTGTATCTACAACCAATATTGGTTATGATGGTGAAAAGATTTCGACATTTCAAATCTATGAAGCATTTTTTTTCTACGTCATTTTGTGCCTACTGGTAAACTCAATGACTGTGTACGAGACAGCAAAGGTAAATCTTAAGGGAGGAGTATATATATAATATATATGTATACATATATATATAATATGTATGTATATATACATATATATATATATATATATATATATATATATATATATGGTTACTGTTACTGGAATATTGTTCACTCTATTCCAAAACTCGCCCAACCAAGACTAGTACCTCCTCCCTGGTCCTGAACACAAACCACTTCACACCTCCAGGGGTCCGTTTCATGAAGACATCACATAATAAGTCTTTACATCAATCTCAGAATGGCAAAGTCACTCATAATGAGAGACTTTCACGGAGAATCAAATCCATTTCATGAAGTCTGTCATAAGTGTGTCTTAGGAGCTAAAAGTATTTCATAAGACTTTGATGAAATGGACCCTGGACTTCGCTTCCTCCTTCATGGAATTGTGTGGAGCTATAGAATGGAATCTTTCTCCTCTCATGGGTTCTGTCCCCACCTCCACCACCCACTTTCCCCCTACACACACAGGTGATGTCCATCAATGTGTCATTATATAAAAATGTGACCTTGTCGTGGCTCGAACCATGGACCCTACTCGGTAGGGTCCATGCTGGAACGAAGGGACTCTTTGAGAGCGACACGGACAGACCATGCACCGACTGAGCCGTACGTCTCCGCCTTCGCATGCTCTCCTGTACATGAACTGCCTATAGACAAAAATGATGTTGACACCAAAGTTTTTTGTCAGACCAAAAAATTAGCTGCAGATCACGATTATCACAGAGACTCCAACCCCAAGCACCTTCTGGTCTTGAGATCCTCCGGCCTGAAACCCCGAGCAAACGGGAGACTCCAACTTGATGTGCGCAAAGCGCACATCACGAGCGCAAAGTCCCTTGCGGTCTATAGGGTTCTAGATGCTCTCTCGCGCTATTTAGGCTTATTTTTCGACATACAATGAAATTAAGTAAGAAATCATTTCAAGCAGGAGAAATCAAATCTCAAGCGGGAGATTGGGAGATTCTGCAAAAATGGGCTTTCGGCGGGAGATCTCCCGTCGAAAGCGGGAGAGTTGGAGTCTCTGTTATCATAACAACGCGAGACGATTAAATCGTTATAATGTGAAGAGAGAAACCGAAGAACAGATTAGTGTGTGCATGTGGAGTTTATGTTTCTTTTTGTATATTGGTGAAGGAAAAACACAATGATGTCCTCATTCTTAATTTGAGGGGGTTCACAGAACTACGCATGGGAGCACAGATTATATGAATGGGCGCAATAGTTGTGTGTGTTCGTGTGTGTGTGTGTGTGTGTGTGTGTGCGTGTGTGTGAGAGTGTGTGAGAGTGTGTGTGAGTGTGTGTGTGTGGGGGGGGGGGGGACAAAGAGTTGTCTTCCTTTTTTGAAATTAATTTTTTCCAGTTATCAGATTTTAGAAAATCTCTCCTCTCTAAAAACATGGTTTGCAACCTTATAGCGATTAGCTATCTTCCTTAGATGAAAACTTGTTACCTATATTATACAATACCAAGCTTGTTTTTGGAATACATTTCGTTCGCTCCGAAAATCGGTGTTTACCAAGACAAAGTATTAAACTAACAATGTGACAACCTGTCGTGACAACCCATATAGGCCTACACCTTACCCTAAGTCACATGTTTTAACGACTCACTATTTGTTGTTGTTATTTCATTTCTGTGTGCTTTTCTCAAGGTACATTAACAAGAAAATACAAATACGAGCACAATAGTCTTGATAATTTATTTTGGTTATTTAAAGGCAAGCCCGAGTGGGAAACGAACTTGTTTGACTGCAGTTGTAACATTTTATAGACTCAAATCCTTTGCAATTTTGCCAAAACTGTTCACATAATACATTTCGCTGTTCCTATAACAGATTAAACTTGTAAACTCCATGAAAAGTAAATCGCAATGAATAGATCTGACCAAACGCGTCCGAGGTTTCGTATAGCAAAGACATGTAACGATATCCCATGTCTGTGTATCGTTTACGGCACATTATGGGAACAATATCATTGTTGTTGGTTCAATATTAGAGTAAAGTAATATCATACTTAAATAGAGTCCAGTGCGCCAAGAGGAAACAAACAAACAAGAAGATCGAAAAACAAAAGCAAAAAACAAAACAAAACAAAACAAACAAAAATTACTCGCCCACACATACTAGGCCTATATACACGTCCGGACTGCAACTGGATATCTGTGGAAAACTTTTGACTGGGATCGTATACAGGGAGTCTATAGCAGACATGCGGGTCGGAACGAAGGTCATAACTAGTCTTCTTGCCAAGCACTTCAATTAAATTCAAATTAAATGTCATTCCCAGTGTCTAACATTATTTTGTTAAAATACAGCAACTGTAATAAATCAATGTAATACAAGATATATATATATAAACATATATTTTAAAGCGGAAGAGAAAATGAACAAGTACGACCAATAGGAGGCTATTCATTTGAAATCAACACATAAGCACACAGAAACACACACGCGCATACACCAGTGTACATGATCAGAGGAGCAAAAACGAAGATAGGACAAAACAACAAGAGGCATCAGGAAGGGGCAGTTAGAGAAAGAAGGACTCTATCGTAATCGTTGCGTAATCCTGAACCTGCGTTAACTCCTACGGTTGTCTTTTGATTTAACTTGAGTTCGTCGCTGTTAAAGGGATCGTACAGTATTGGTTGAGACCTAATTTCAGGTTTCTAACATTTTTTGGTGAGATAATGAGAAACCTTTTACGAAATATGAAAGAGCATGTAATTCTATGAGGAATTCAACATTTATTTGATGAAAATTGGTTTTGAAATGGCTGAGATATCCAAAAAAGAGCGATTCTAATAAAGTGTGGGACCCACACTTTATTACGATCGCTTTGTTTTACTTTGTTTTTGGATGTTTCAGTCATTCCAAACCCAATTTTCATCAAATAAACTTTGAATTCCTCTTAAAACGGTATGCTCTGTACTATATCATAAGTGTTTTCTTGGTATCTCGCAAAAAGTTAAAAGCCCAATTCTCATCTCCACCAATACTGTACCATCCCTTTAAGTACTATACTTTAGAGATGACATCATCGAAAGAAGGAATCTTGTCCAGGCTTTATTTATTTTGAATTTATTGAATTAAAAAAAAACAATAGAGGGTTTATAGATATAAAAATCAACGACCCATTTGATTTTGATTGAGACCTGACGGAGCTATACCCGCCATACGGCGGATTTATGTGGAGGCGATTCCAAGAAACCGCGACTTGGATCACGCCATCGGCGCCAACCCTACCCACGCGTCCCCCGCGACTACTCCGACTCGTGTCCGCTCCTGCCCCCTTAAAACTCACCTAAGTTTCGAGGTCAACATGATCAGCGGTATTAATAGGAGGAAGTCATAAAGTTATTTGGGTGTCAAGTGGGAGACGAAAGGTGATTCGGTACAACACTGTGACTGGACCTGGTAGAACCAAACATGCACTTGATCGCATGCTGCTGGTACTTTTGAGCGACTCTTCGTCAACCGCAGCAGCGGGTCCATTTTAACTTCGGTCAAAATAAAGTGTATATACACAAACACAAACAATGTTTAATATCGTAGGCCATCCCTCACTGGCTCATTGACTGATATTTTATCAATGTCCTGAAAAAGAAAAAAACAAACAAACAAATAAAGGGACCACTCAAAGGCAATGCTTGTATATGAAGGACAACTCATAGAATCGACGCGAAAACTTTGACGTTCAAAATTACAAAAGTAAAATATAAAGTAATTCAAAACAGGACAGATAGGACGGAAAAAAAGAGAGAAAAAACATAAAAAATGAAAAAAAGAAATATCGTGTGTCCTCGGGATTAAAAATCACAATTACAAATATACTTCTCTGGGAAATTCACTTTTTAATGGTAATGATACTTATAACAGTTACTTTGATATTGAATCATCTAGTTACAAGTGTATCCACCGCACTGAACATATTCTGGTGAAGCATTATACCTTTGTCAATTCAACTACTGATTTTAAAGTGTCTTGGTGATCACATATACGTAGGCCTACAGGAATGGTAACTCGAATTACTGAAGCGACATTCAAGAAACTCAGAAATCGTTCGTGTTGTGTGAATTGTGAGTGGAAAACCATTAGATCGGCATCGATGTTGTCGTATCAAGAGCTTTGAAAGGTTGTGATACCATGAACGGGCTGTAAAGACATCAGTCAGATAATGAAAATTACGAAAAAGAATTACGTTATACTATCAGTGACGTCACATCAGACATCAGGGCCCCATTTCATAAAAAGTTGATATGATAGCAACTCTTGCTGGAATGGTAATTGTCATGGTAACGACACAAATCCAGCTTCCTGATTGGCTGTTGCTATTAGAAGTTGCCATTCCAGCAAGAGTTGGCATCCTAACATCGTTTATGAAATGGGGCCCAGAAGCTTTTGCAGGGCGGAGGAATTTAATGTCTATAGGTCTTGCGCTTTATGAATTGATATATAATCATACATCCTTACAATATTACAGTAATGTCAGAGTAGGAGTGCCAAAGGAATTTTAGTGCAAGCCACAATCAATCACTGGTGTTTTGAAACTATACGGAAATGGAATAGACAACTAGCGCCAAAAAAAAAAAAGTGTTTACATAAAAGTTTTGGGGAACTGAGGAATAGACATGAAAAGTATGGTACCGGCAGTTGAATAACATCGTTAAAGTATATTCATGTTTCCGGTATAGAAGTATATGAGGGCACGTGTAAATATTTCGACATTCAGTTATTACATAAAATATTATTGTCCAAGTAGGCCTATAAGAAGACTAGCTTTAAACATTAATGTTTATTATTTAGTTACCCCCCCCCCCCGAACCCTTGAACAATGTGTATTTCAATATTACACAAGGTTAACGAAAAATCGGGGGGGGGGGGGTTGTCAACTTATACAGGAACAAGTTTTGTTCCCAAAAGGTATATGCACGTTCTCCTCCCTGTCTTCTAATTCAACTTGTAAAGTGATGTATTGGGTTATTCCTGTCGGCTAAAGCACGGCTATATGCATAGCCAGAAGATGGAAATTATGGAATTGGATGTAATTGCTGCACTGTCTCCTCTTCCTCCTCCCCTTTCTCATTCTTCTTTCCTCTCCTTTGCCATTTCCTTGTTTGTATGCACCGTGCTCCTTTTACTGCCGGGCAACAATCCAAGGAGGGCAGAAAATTAGGATGCGACATAAAATAGTGCGTGCCCCGATATGTGACAGCAAGTCAGAATGGTAATGTTTCTTCCCCAGAAACAAGAGAAATGTTTAGGCCTGTATACGTTTGAATGGAGTTCAGTGATATTACATGTCGTTTCTCGCTTAGCACAAGAATTTGCTTGAATGGAGCTATACAGTCTGGAATATAGGGTTGGTGCGCGGGTCGACAAGACTCGATCTGGTAGGGGCGGATCCAGGAATTATTATTTCCGTAAAGGGGGGGGGGGGGTGCAAAAATATTTCTGGTGCCACTTCCAAGTTTAATCAGCTAAGAAGCAAAACGAAACAAAAAGGTGATCTCAGCGCAATTTCTGGTACCACTGCAATCGAAAACCCTTCGACCCCCTTCATTTTTCTTTTTATTTCCATTCTCTTCAGAAAAATTGAAGGGGGAGCGGCCGATGCGCCTCCCCCTCCCCCCCCCCCCCCCCCCCCCCCCCTCTCCAGATCCGCCACTGGATAGAGATACCAGGTCTGCTGTACTTCCTGACGAGCACAAAGTACATTGTACAGCACGTTGACACTCCATTCAAAAACCTAGCCACAGTGACTCTTCAATGATACATACCCATCGTTTCCTCCTACTCCGACTGTAAAAATAATTTGTAAAGTTGCTGGTCTTCAGGGGATTAACCCTTTCGTTACGAGATTCTGAAACCCCAACAGACTTTTGTACAACATCCACGATGTTTGCATCGGCAATGGGTTCACTGAAATGAATGGGGACAAGTGAAAGTTATCTTTGTGGTTTTTTTTTTAAATCTTTTGTTTTTCCTGGAGAATGGGATGCTGGATAAAATGATGGAAATTATCATCTACTCGGGGTAGGCTATCCAATGCATATAAGCGTGTCTTTCCCAGAGGATCAAGACGCTCGTACTTCTGAAATGGCGCGTATTGTGTTGTCACGTGGATCGCGGGGAAAGTAAATAGTGACGGTTGAAACAAAAGCATGTACGCATCCGGCGAGGATTCGAACCCGAGACTTCTTGAATCCAGAGTCTCATTCCATTGTGGAATGCTCCCACGCTGGCGGCGAGTGAGGTGGAGTGGACGATGGCTTGAGGATCAGAAGATTCAAAGTGGACAGAGAATGCCGGGAGAACGAGTACGACAATCGGTCCTCGAGATCGAGGATCAGTATTGTTGTGGAAGACAACGTCCTTAACAGTGAACGACTATCATCAATGACATCTCGGCCTCAGTTCATTAAAAAAAATAAAGTTCGGATAGCAACTCTTGCTGGAATTACAACTTCCAATAGCAACAGCCAATCAGGAAGCTGGGTTCTTGTCGTAACCATGCCAATTGTCATTCCAGCAAGAGTTGCTATTCTTATCAACTTTTTAATGAAATGGGGCCCTGGATGATAACAAATAAATTATCAGATTAAACCACGTTGAGGAAATTTAAATCAGATCAAACATTCATCAGCTGGATGGCTTCTCTGCACCGCACTCTCCTGAGAGAGGACAGCGTGTTGTCAAACCCATCTTCCCAAATCAATATCTTCCCAAGATCAGGATGACCAATTATTATGCGACATTATTCATGGAAAATGCCATGTGAAACAATTAAAGAAAATTTGCTGTTGAGGAAAATAAGAAGAAAGTTAAAAACATATCAGTAATCAAGAAACATTAGCAATCTGTAAATCTGTCATGACGTCAACTGAAAATTCAAGCCACCTTGAAGAGGGAACCGTGACTGTCAGAACACATATCCGACCCACTATTCTCCCGTAAAGCCGTCAAGTGACTAACGCGGCAGACATGAACTTGGGGGCCCCTTCCGCCACCATCTCTTTTCTCGGCTTTCCTGGGGCTTGCCATGCGACTGAACACGTGCCAGCAGGGTTGGTTCAGCTCCTTGGAGCTGCTCAAACACGTTTCTTTATAAAAAAAAGCGGCAAAAAAAGTAAATATACAGAGAAGAATTCTCGGGACTGATTTCTGTATGACCCTGTCGGCTGATGATGCGTCATTCTTCAAACATTACAGAGAAAGAGATGCACAAGACCTCACAGCTAGGATTAATAGTATGATCGCCGTACGAAGACACAGTCAGGCCATAATGCAATTAAACATGATATGAGTTATTCGGTCCTTACTTTCCGTCATATTTCGAGATCTCCAAGACGAGACATCAAAATTTTCAGCAACAACACTACTAAAGCGAACTTTCAAATTCCAAGTTGAAGGGTTGGGACATTTTTGTCATAATGTAGTTAAACTGAAAGAATCAAGAAGGTGAAGATTAGGAGGAGGGGAAGAGGAAAACAGCCTTTGTTGTGTTTGTTTGTTATGTTTTGTTTTGTCTGTATCTATACTTGTATTCTCCATTTTCAACTAATAACAATGTTTGAGGGAGACGATACTTAAAGAATGATATAGGTTCAAACGTCAGCCAGGGTGCCACCGTTGTGTCTGGCCAGCTAACATCCGCTCCAAGCACCGTAGGGCCTGATAACTTGAGAAACATAGATCGTACAAAACCCGAAATAGAGCTATATAGGGGAGGGGGAGAGGAATGTTGCATGGAATGGCACGTGATCGTAGGATTGGGACATGAGTAATGATACTTATCTGGAGCTGATTGTCTCGTTCCATTTCCGACACTTCACTTGACATGCTATATGTAGCGGAAAATAAACAGAAAAAATGACAAAATGTGGCTATAGAGTGGCTAAAGAGTAGGCCGATAATAATGATGATTAGGGAATGCTTGTATATCTTTTCAGCAATCAGTACGTCTTTTGTGGGGTTTTAATTGTGTATGTGTTGAGTTTGCGTGTTTCTTGTTGTTTTCTCTTTAAACATAGACAAGACGAACTTTGCCCTTTTTTTGCAGTCTGGAATTCAATTCGTTTTTGAAGGTGGCACATGAACTTCTTTAAACGTGACATTTCAATTTGTACTATTCACTGTGATCGCAATAAAACACAATCGTAGACGACCTCCAACAACGAGCAGGCCCATACAACCCGGCAAATGTCATGGAAGGTAGACGCTAGACGTTTCTCTCATTCTAAAAAAAAAAACCCAAAAAAAAAACCAAAAAAGAAACTAAAAGTAATGATACAAAATAAACGGTTACAATATTTTACGATATAAGCTGCACTTACAGTGACTTATGTGAGGTCGTTTGTTAAGTTTGCTGGGCTTAGCTAGCCGTTTGATTAAAGTTTGATCGCTGAACACATTCATTGCAAGAAGTCATACGGAGTTTGAGCTCAGAGCTCTTAGGAGAACTCGTACTCAAAGTGCCATCAGAATAATTAAGTTTCTGTAACTTTTGAAATAGTCGCTATGTTAAATATCAACACAATCACGCGGTAAAGTATCTGTTTCATAGTTGACTTACCTGATATTCAATGGTCTCAGGTGATTACTTGTACTTTTCTCAAGTCTCTTCATGACTGTACTCTCTTCTTAAGGATAGATAAGACCATAATGTCAGGTCAGATATTTGCCTTATGCGGAATTTGACATTGACAACAATAAATATCGTCTAATATAAGAAGCCTTTCATCAATTAATTAAAAAAAAAAACAAACTTACTTGTTATCTTGGATAGATGATTTACTGAAGCAATTTAGTCTCCTTGAATTACGAGGCAAAGTAGGTTGCAATTGATCAAGAATTTAATCAGCCGAGAAAGGAAGAAGTGCAGATTAAAAAGGGTAACTACATTGTATTACCTTAACACTTTATCAACAATGAAATCACGAATTACCGCGATAATATATTAGAACTACTAATGTTTGTGTCTGCTGACGAGTCATTAGAGACGGTAGTTGGTGATTTAACGGTGATGGTGATGGTTACAATTTTGTCATGGAAACCATGACACTTTTCCCCTTCGGTTGTGGAGTGCTCCAAATTCCAAGAGGGACGAAAGAGTGAAATTTTAACCACTTTCCCCATAAGCTCAGGTATAATTTCACCACAGACATGACTAACTACATCGCATGGGATCTTAGCGGACATTGCATTAAAGCAAAGAGGTCGTAGCTGATAATTATGTGAGTCAGGATTGACTAAGGCTTCCCATTTGGCGACATATCCCCCATAATACGCAACTGCGCTATCTTCTTTTCTGTGACAAAACGTGACTTCTGTTAGGGGCCCCTTGTGGTTTGTAAGCAGACTAGGCGCCGTACTTCCGGGTTTTGCTCTGCGGCGAGGGGTGTGTCGGGGGTGTGTAGGGGGTACAACTTTGGCTATGAATGAGTGGGGAGTGAGTTCGGGGCAGTATGTCAACAATAAGTACTACCAGGGAGGTGAACACCTCCCTGGTACTACGCAGTGATAAACACAAGCGGCTTTCAAGTTTTATTGACAAGTGTCGTCGTCGCTACAGCCAGGGAGGTGGTGCGACCATATCTCACAACAATGGAACATTGTATATGCGTATATGCTCCTTTGTCTGTCCACATTCATACATGTTATTATCACTTATGAAAGAAGTGGATAATCACAGTGTGCTTATGTGTATATGAATCTTGGGTTTGTGTATACGTGACTTCTCCATTCGGTCATTACCTCTTTGTGCGCTTTTAGTGCCCTCTTTATCACAGAAATTCCATGACATTGTACACAATTATTGTCCAAAGTCCCTGGCAGAGAAAGGGTTAATGGTCGAAATGATAAAAGATTGTGATCGCCATTTAATTGTCCACCTGCGTCGATTCTTTGTTTGTTGTTAGTTTTCATTATGCTAGTATTGTGTTGGGGGAAAACGCCATCAATTTCTGATTCAACTGTCTACCTATCCACAAAAGCAGCAATAAAGTGGATAACATTCTGGTGTTATGGAGACAGGATAACAATATGAATACAATCCCCATGTAGATTTGATCGGTGGCTAGGTTATAGATATACATGTAGTGTGAGGACAGCTATAGATAGATAGATAGACAGACAGACAGACAGACAGATAGATAGATAATTATGTAGATAGATAGGAGGGTATATGTAGATAGATATATAGAAATATAAACAAATAGAGAAAGAGAGAAAGAGAGAGTGATGTAAAGAGACATATAGGGAACGAGAGAGAGAGGCTTTCCTTATTGCAGTATAATATACTATCTGCTTCATTTTTTCCAGATGCTCACGCCCTTTTAGCACCTTCTAAACTTTTGAACCCCCATCGTCTGAGCCGCCGTGAGTAACACGAGTTTCGGGCCCCCGTCTCCTCGCTGCGACGCTCGGAGTTAGAAGGATTAAACGAGGCTGCGAGCTAATGCCCTGTAATGCCCCTTCGCCGCTTTATGACGAAACCCGATTAACACTTCCCCCGCTAAGTTGGCTCGTTGCCAAGTGAATTCCTTAGACAACCACCGAAGCAGTCGCTCAGAACAGCCCCCTACACAGAAATTACCCCCTCCTAGTCTTCACAGAGGTGGCAGCTTGGTCTACTGAACTATAGTCAGGATGACTGTCAGATGTCAGACATAATTATCCTATTAAAAAATATTCTATGCAAATTACCAAAACAAACAAATTAACACAAGTGAGATAATTGTTGTCAATTTAAACAAGACCCTCTATTTCTTACTTGCATCCCCCAAGAAAAACGCGTTTTGCAGAAGTCGATTTCAAAATCTTTATCACCTGAAGTGGCGTACAGCTTTTACTTATTATTACCGTCTTTTTAAAAGTTTGACTCGACAGTTCAACTTGCATAACCACTCTTTGGTGAGATCTTTTAGAAGTGCAACGATGTTCGGTAGTTTTTCCACTGTGGACATAGGTTGATATATCCCTACCTCACATAGAAGAGAAACTGGTAAGTCGATTTCAGTGAGGGAAAGTGATTATGATAATAATGGTAATCTCGCGATGAAATAATTATCACCCAAAAGCTTTCAGATAATACTTTGTTGACATGGACCACCGCCAAAATTTAGTTCGAAGGTGACGTGACATTCCTCACGTAAATGTAATCTTTGAGGGGGGTTGCTGAACCCCAGTCAATTCAACACCGTGAACTCTGACAGTCTAATTCCCCAATTCAAAGTCAGTCATTCATATCGTATGAACCGTACCGGTGTTTGACGCACTATAGTTGGCCCTCTTCCAATATCCGACAAAACGTACAGACTTGACCAAGGAAATCGAGCGGCAATAGTAGGCCATATACCTGATTGTAACATAATCATTTGAAATCTGAATATCTGGCTAGATGCAAAACAAAAACAACAAAAGCGTCAAGCGGGATCCACGGGGAGCATTGGAAACAGTTACTTTGATATCTAATAATTAAAAAAAAGTGATAGTCTGAACATTTTTCCCCTAGCAAACCAGACTGCAGTAACATATCATTTCTTTTTTTTAAATTAATATCACACAAAACATTCTTTTTAAAAAAGATTTAAATTGAGTTCCCGAATGCCATCGTTTTGAAGCTTTAGAATGTCCCATCTTGTATTTTTAAATAAAGAAAAACGAGGCGATGAAATAAAGGTTTTACTTTCAAAAATTACATCTAGTCCTTTGTACTAAGTAAAATAATGTATACAAGATCATAAAAAAACAATACACGGATAGCTGTTTCAAGGTTTTCTTACCATTTCACAAATGGAGAACCTTTAAAACATTGAAGGGGTAATATCTTGCTTCAACTCCTCCCAATAACATTACCTATCTGTTTATTTCTTGTAAATCTCCCTACCTGGCTGATCGAGGGCATTTCTATCCCGTGATTAAATAAATAAATGAATAAAGAAACAAAGAAACAAACAAACAAACAAAAAACTATGCAGGCTCACATGAATGAGGAGAGCGTGTCTTCTGTGATAACACGTGTTATGGGGAGGCTGTGGCATAGTGGATAAGACTGCCGACTCCCAATTAGAGGACCCGCGTTCGAATCCCGCCCAGTGCTTACATCCCTGGAAGATGTTTTTATATACCCACCATGTTCCTCTCGACCCAGGTGTTTAAATGGGTACCTGGCAACGGTAGGGTAATAATAATAGCAGGGCCCTCTGGTAGAGCAGTGGCAACACTAAAGAAGACGTTATTATCTATTATTATGGTGATGGCGACAGAAATGTTACAAATTGCTTTCGGCTTGTTTGCTAAACCCTTCCCTCTGTGACGTCATGCATGACACCTCGCAGTCATGTGACAGTGACAATTTGACTATCACGATAGAGATTATTATAGTCTGATATTAATGGGTATTTGCAGATCGGCCCAGGCGAGACAGATCTCAAACAATCATTTTGGCGCAATGACAAGTGAAACAGAGGATTCGAGGGAGGAATCAATTCCGAGCTAACATTGACCAAGTAACCCTCGAAATGAACGATGAGTGTTCCTGAACAACATGTTGGACGAATACGCGGGCTGTCTCATTCAAAACTTCCATGGCATAACAGACAATGTACTTTAGATCTGATCATCGTGCTTACGTACATATTATATATGCATGAGGTCATTTTCATACAAGGAATGCTACAATACCTACATAGTCTTTAGGCCATGAGGATTCCGGTTCTGCTCTATGATGTAAACGAGACGAAGACCCGTTATAGTTTGCGAAAGATGTTATTATTTTTCACTAACGATTCATAAGCAAACTGACGAAAGAATCAATACTTTGTGATTCCGGTCAACCAAGAAGCTTGCATGACGTTTGCTTGATATGGCAAAAAAGAAAAAAAAAATTCTGGTGGTTTATAGATGTATTAAAACATGGTGCATTTATGAGCTTGTTATACTAGAATCTCATGGAAATATAAGGTACAATGTAATCTACACATTTGTGTTTGACACGCTAGAGGACCGTCGAAGCTGTGTTGTCTTCGATCACAGCCTTCGATCAAAGACTTCGATCACACCTTTCGATCAAAGACTTCTACCGCACATTATTTGTGGACGAGTTTCGTCATCGTCATTCTAATCCATTAATGCCTCTTTCGTGTAATTCCTGTGTATCCCTTGTAGTTTTGTGTATCTTAAAGGAGACCTCCGGATGATTGTCAGATTTTTACATTTGAACAACTATAAATTAGTTATACTGAGGACAGAGTTTCAGAATTTGTGATAATTGGGATGAAGAATAAGAATATTTTCAAAATTTAGAACAAAGTGCAGTGAACAAGGATGATGACATGGCAGAGTCACCATAAGAATGCTTGAGTTGGGGCTCAAGGAAGCAGAACAAAAGAAGAAGGCATGCATTATATAGATTATACACAGGTGAACTCGCAAGCAAGCGGTATTGTAATGGAATTACACTGCTACATTTCTGAAATATGTGAACCTCCTATGTCATCATCCTTGCTCAGTGTAATTTGTTTAAGGTTTTTCAAACTATTGTTTCTCTGCTCAAGAATCACAATAATTCCACAAATCTATACATGGAGTTGTCGATTTATGTACCACATGATGTGAAATTATAAAAATCGTCTGGAATGTCCCTTTAAGTCAAAACCTTACTTGCTGCTTTAATAGAGAGGATGAGGTTGGGCAAGCTTGTCTATATTGCTATAAGGACAACCTTAAGCATAAGATTTGAATACATAATGAAGCTCAGCCTTGTTGAATGTCGTATAGCAACAACCATTACAATGTGACAACCCTCAGGTTGAGGCGGGAATTCATGTTCCCACCCCGCTGGGTGCGCGGGAGCGGGGAAAACCAGCCATAATCATGATAACGCGAGGCACAATAACATTTCCCGTGCTCGACATGGTGTTACAAGACAAAACACGAAGGCAGCACTCTCTATACACGATGTCAATAGTCCATTAGTTCCCCTTGATTAATTGCCACCTCTGAATAATAACTTATCGTCCTTGAATTTCGTCCCATTAATTCATGGCTATAACTCCTCCCCCATTTACGTTTTTGGCCCTTCCTTATTCTTCTCAAATCCTTTTTTTTTCTCTCTCTCTCTCGTGGCAGCTCGTTTTCCCTCTGTTTACGTCACGGAATAAAGTGCATTCACCTGTATCGAAATAAGTTCTCACCAGCGAGCAGCGTCACAGAACGTGATCTTTATTATCTCTTCAAGATAGAGTGATTCTGCAGTTTGGCTTATACGCGCTGGATCTGTCATTCATTTTCTTTTTCAACCGAATATTTTACTCCAGACATTATGTAAACATTGGAATTTATAAGGTTATAAAAGTAGTGGAGTTATGTTTTGAATTACATTTCCACGCCTTGTTACAGTTGGTATACATTAAAGGACAAGTTCACCTTCATATACATGAGGATTGAGAGAATGCAGCAATATTAGTAGAACACATCAGTGAAAGTGTGAGGAAAATTGGACAATCCGTTCAAAAGTTATGAATATTTTAAGTATCTGCGCAGTCGCTGCTGGAAGAGAAGACTACTACAGTGTATGATGTCACATGCGTACAACTATATAAGGAAAATAAAAAGAGAATTTCACAAAACTTTACTTTTTAAATAAAGTGCACATTTCTTCGACTTGCTACTGACGTATGTTAAGGGTAATATTATTCCCCCTGCCTTCTGAAAGAGAGAAGTCAAGTGTTATTTTGTTATGCGAGAAAAATGGAAATATGTTGAATTTTCCTTATTCTTTCTTTATATCGTTGTACTCATGTGACATCACAACCTATAGTAGTCTTTTCATCCAGCCGTGACTGAGCAGAAACTTCAAAAATTCATAACTTTTGAACGGATTGTCCGATTTTGCTCAAACTCTCACTGATGTGTTCTACTAATATTGCTGCATTCACTCAACCCACATGTCTATGAAGGTGAACTTGTCCTTTAACTCTGCAAAAACAGACGAAAAGAATGCTTGAAGTTAGCGTTAGATAAACATCTTGCTTTGTTCTGCTTGTAAAGACTGTTATTCACAATCCAATGTAGATTGCGTATTTTTTTCTTTTCATTTTATCAACTCATGTTTGTATTCCCAAGCACTATGTTATCCTTTATATATTTTGTGTCACTGTATAATCTACAAGAATTTTAGTCACTGGTCTGTTATGCTGTTATTTATTTGTTTGTACTCTCATAACCAGAGAGGGGTCAATAACATTCTACAATTATACAATCAGAATCGAATTGATACGAGAAAATTATGGAATTTCACATGTTTCACCTGTTTTAATATGTTTATATACTGCATAAGATAATGATATTGTCGATCCCACTATGCAAAAACAATGTGGTGGTGGCCATGTCATTAACCTTCGGGCTCACTCACTGGTTTGTTCATGACAATGCCATAAAAATCAAATGTTTGGGTGGAAAAAAACCCTACGAGCCCGACACCCACAAGTCATACGGCCTACGAGTTCGACATTGAAAAAAAGGACCATGGGTCGTACAGCCCACGAGTCATACGGCCCATATAAGGTCGACAGTAAGGCTCATGAGTCCGACACAAATTAAAAAAAAAAAGGCCAACGAGGCCGACACTTGGTAATGGGTGGAAACTACTGTCTTATGAGTGGAATATGATTTATATGATCAAATATAATTATTCATCATGGGATATTATGTTGGCATATTTCAATATTTTCTCGAGAAAAATTTACCAGTGGAACTGATTTATAACTGAGTTATCATCCATGTTGAAGAAAGAGATTGTTTACAGTATTTCATGTTGAGAATTGATTTCTTTGTGTTTTTGAATTGTATTTGTATTGTTTTTGTTCATGTTACACCGCGAATGGGTTAATTCAAAAATGGTTTGACTGAAATCAATAATCATCAAGGAAAAGTTTAAAAAGTTAGTCGTTTACACCCTGGGACACAACTATAAAAATAACAATATGGACTGATGTAATCAAAACGAATACACGTTCATAAATTGACATAGAATGCTAAAAGATTGATATCAGACTGAACAACAACAAAAAAAAGGCCGTCATCGTATAAGTAAACTGCCCATGATTACGTAATATTTTCCCCCAAATTACAGGATCAAACACTCAAGCTCAACAGGCTTTTTTCATTAATACTATTTACCTTTCATTCTGACCTTCAGAAAAAAGGTATCTGCATTGAGTGCAAACAGAGTTTATTCAAACATCCTGCACGCCTTTGTTTGTAATGTATATGCTGCATAAAAAATTCGAATTCCAAGAAAACTGCATTCCACGTGACCCCTTTTCATACAGTAAACAAACGGAAGAAGCAAACTCTTGAGCACTATACACACCACGGGTTCAATTCCTCGTGACAAATATTGCAGCGGACATGAAAAGCTGTTCTCATGGAATTGTTATGATCGATAACGCCTGCCGACGAAATCGATTTCAGATAACACCTGTCTTCATCGGCGTAACTCCAGGAATCGGGATGAAGGGGGGGGGGGGGGAGGGGAAACGTTGGAGAAGGAGGTAACAGTTCACTTCCCGACACTCCATGAGAAATAGGGTGAAATTCCTTAATGTTTAAGCAAAAATGAAACCAGGCAAGCAAACAGGATCATGAATAACATTGAAAGGCGCAGACAACAGCTTGTTATGAATAAATCATGTTTACGCTATATATTCACAATGGCAGCAATCTTGTTTTTCTGTTATCGTATAAGCAATCGTTTTTTAATGCTCATGAAGTTTCAGCAAAAACAAGTAAAAAAGAGGAACTGCATTTGGAATAAGTCTTCGTCCTTGAATATAATCATTGAACATAGACAAAGAATGGGAGAGAACGGCGTGAGATGTGGGTTGTGTTTTCTAAAAATTTGTATTGTCTCTGGGTTTTCTCCCCTCTCGTCCTTGTTTTGTCTCATTCTCTCAATATTCCATTCTGTTCTTGAATCAAGAATTTCAAATATTTGCATCCCGAAAAAAACAAACAAACAACACCAGAAACAATTTAATAACGAAACGTTTTGCTGTTTTTCTCAGCCTCAACGCTTGGTTGAAGATGAATCAAGGTGTGTTCAGTGTTATAACGTGCCAAAACACTGTAAAAAATATTTACATTTTGCAGCATTCATTTGTCTGTTCGCAACCTGTAACTTCACTGTTGTTGTATCGTTATACGTGTCATCATATACCGAAGGGTGCAATGTCTGCTTTCAAACTGGGCAAATCCGTTAGCGCCCTCTTGTGTTCAAGTTTCAAGGTTCTTTATTGTTCAAACCTCGTTTAAGGCACAAGAGCATGGTAACAATCTCGAAGGTTTATAAACAGCATAACATGTTTCAATAACAAATTACTACGATGAAACCAATGGCACACAGTACGTAAAATGCAGTTGACATGAACACCAATTGACTCTGCAGAACAAAAAACAACAAATGATTGATTTTCGAAATTAATCGCACAAAAATTACTGTTGTCTTAAAGAAAGGAAGAGAGAAAAATGTGACCCTTTTTAACTGAATTACTGGACGATCTATTCGTTACACTATGTCTGTCAAAATATCAGTTTATCTTACACTGATGCCGTGGAATTCTACAATGATTGCGTATAGTCAGACTGAACGCAGACTTACCCATCCACGTTCTTTTCCACGTGTGAGAACTCTCAGTATTATTACAATGTCAAAGACAAGTGTGTATTTCTTTCACCTACCGAACATCTGTCGAACATCGAGACCTCCACACCTATCTTACTCCTGTCTGTGAGCACACCTGACGACAAATACCAACAAACGTTACCCTCTGCTCTAGTTCCTCCCTATTCTTTCTTTAGCTGACGTCTGGCGCCAAAACACGCCATTCAAACACCTGCTTATGACGTACACCGCATGTTGTCTTAGTTGTTTGGTTTTATGCGCAGGCACTATAGGCCTACCCGCCTACGTACTTAAAGGAGACCTCCGGATGAATTTCAGATTTTTACATTTGAACAACTATAAATAATATATTAGTTATACTAGGCGTTTTCACATCAACCCGATGTTTCGAAATAGCGCGCTATTTTCTGACTTGGGAAGTTAAAAAATATCTCGAGCTTGGATTTTTATCGGGCTGATGTGAAAACGCCTAATGAGGACAGAGTTTCAGAATTTATGATAATTGGGATGAAGAATAAGAATATTTTTAACATTTAGAGCAAATTGCAATGAACAAGGATGATTGCATGACAGAGTCACCATAAGAATGCATGAGTTGGGGCTCAAGTAAGCAGAACAAAAGAAGAAGGCATGCATAGATTATACACAGGTGAACTCGCAAGCAAGCGGTATTGTAATTGAATTACACTGCTACATTTCTGAAATATGTGAACCTCCTATGTCATCATCCTTGTTCAGTGTGATTTGTTAAAGTTTTTTATCAAAGAATTGTTTCTCTGCTCAAGAACCACAATAAATTCCGCAAATCTATACATGGAGTTGTCAATTTATGTACTACATGATGTGAAATTATGAAAATCGTGTGGAATGCCCCTTTAATTAAAGGAGACCTCCAGATGATTTTTAGACTTTTACACTCGAATATTGGTTATACTGGGTACAGAGTTTCAGAATGTATAGTGATTGGGATGAGGAATAAAAAGTTTTAAAAATTCATGTCAAATCACAATGAACAAGGATGATGACATAGAGCATCACATAAGGAGAAAGCATGCATAAATTAGGCAAGGTGTATTGTGATGAATTACATTGCTTCATTACTGAAATATCTTTATGTTAGCCTCTTGATGTGTCGTCATCCTTGTTCAGTTTATGATTTTTTTTTTCTTCAGAGTATTTTACTTATCTGTTCAAGGACCACAATAAATTCCACTAATCGATGGCACAATCGATTTATGTACTACATGATGTGAATTTATTATACATAATTGTCCAGACCCTCCATTTAAGCTGAAGAGCAGCACTAGCCATGGATATATGACAACCATTTCGCTGCTTCCACTGCTGCTTGCTGCCTCATGAACACTTACTTGCAGACAAAAAAAAAAAAAAACTTCGATAAGCAAAATGTCTCTTGCAAGACATATGTATGACGCCCACACCCACTCTGACAGTCACAATACAGTTGTTTCAGTTCAGTCGTCTCACCGCTAATCTCTTTTACACACACACACACACACACACACACACACACACACACACACACACACACTCACACGCAAATAAAAACACACTGACACAGTTACCAGTGCAGAAGGTAAAATGGAGCTTCTTTTTCTGTTTGAAGAAGAAAACAGAAATATAGAATGATTTCAATTAAGTATCAACACTTTTTTTTTAACCTGATACATAGGCCTACAATGAAGAGGTACTAGTACGTTGTCTTGATCCCCCCCCCCCCCCAATTATATAAACCCCACGATATTCTTGTGACTTTATGCTGTATATGTTTGAAAAAATAAATAAAAGAAAACATGCAGTATTACTGTGGGAACATTAAATGATCATGAACACAAATTACTATCCTAGGCTATTCACATAGGTTCCTTACACGCAATATAATTACAATTACAATGTGTGTGTGTGTGTGTGTGTGTGTATGTGTGTGTTGTGTGTGTGTTTTTATAAGAGCACTTATGGAATTCCAGTGAATCACTAAGCGTTTTTTGTCTGGGCGCTATTAATTTTTGCAGTATTATGATTGCTTTGGAAACCAAATACAAGAACACGTTAAGTACAAACTTTGTCATTGGTTCTTGTGAATTTTCAGAGGATTATTTAGCCTTCTGTTACACAAAGGAACACCTGACCATACACTTTTACAAAAGATACATCGGGAATGGTACATTGAGATCTCAAATTTGCTACGTTTTTATTTCTTTACTCAATGTCGCAAAAACTGCAAAAATCGATGAAATCAATGATAATCCTGTGGAATGGTATTTGGGTCAGGAAAACATCAACGACCCGACAGTTATGACCTATTAAACACACACACAAACACACACACACACACACACACACTAAAAAAAACAACAACTATAGAATTCAAGAAGGCGCACACAACTTTCAAAAACGTAAAAAATATTTATATATTACATACAAATCCAACGTCTCTTGTCCAGCATGAGTCAGTGGAGGTTAATAATTGAATTAATGAAATTGGCATTAAAGGGAACTCGAACCTAAAGAGCAATGTGGATTGAGTGAAAGCAGCAACATTATAGTAGAACATGCACATCAGTGAAAGTTTGAGGAAAATCGGACAATCGATGCAAAAGTTATGAATTTTTAAAGTTTTGGTGTTGGAACCGCTGGACGAGGAGACTACTAGAGGTTATGACGTATGTGTGGACAACAATATAAAGAAAATATAAAGAAAATTCAACAAAAATTCACTTTTCTAGCATAATGAAAGAGCACTTGACTAACCGCTTTCAGAAAGCAGGGGGAATAATAAATTGCTACCCTGAAAATATGTCAAGATCAAGTTGATGGAATGTGTAATTTTCATGAAAAAATGATTTTTTTTTTTGTTCCACTGGCAATTGTTATCAATTTTACTCTTTCTTATTTCAATGCGAAAAGCATATTCAGTAAAGATGAAACCTTTCACACATGCACACACACACACATACAGAGCGCAAGAGAAATATATTTAAAAAATTATAGAGTTCAAGCAGGGAGGTGCAAGGGAGAAATATAGGACTACTTCCGATCTCACAGGTTATTGACACAACACGGAATAGCAGTGATAGCAGAGGATGTTAAGACAAGGCACGCTAGAACATTCTTTTTTCATAAATTAAAGAATCGCATCCGATTTGTGCATCAAGTTTCCTATCTGACTTCCTTGCAAGTTTACCTCCCGGCTATCTCACGTCCGGTTTGTTTCAGCTAGATCAATTTCCTCGAGAAAGATCCTGTATTTCACTTCCTACAAAGTTTTCTGCTTTGGACCACTGACCTTGCCCTACGCGTGCAGTGGACAGTCTGGCGTTGTCTGTTTAATCGCAAAGTTACACGTGATTCATTCATCACCTTTATTTCCCTTTTTATTGTTTTTACATAATGTGAAATACTGTGTGGAATGACTGCAAATTGCTGGCTTAATTACTTGATAGTACCTGGAAATTCCAAATTGGTTAGGCAGGGCTAATGGCAATTACGCCAGATACACCGCAAGGGGTGAAGGGATATTGGTCCAAGATCACGGAAACTTCATTATACGCATGAACTCCCCTTTCTATGCCTTTAATTCCTTTCTGTTTTTAAAAGATGCATTTTTAGAATGCTGAGTTGCTTGCAAACACCTGTGCAAAGTAATATAAATCGATGTATACAGGCCAGGAAAACACGAGCTTGCTGCGTTGGATCTCGATGACATCGCCGGTGATTGAAACAAACGCAGGAAATAGCAGTTTTTACGTTCTGCGAATGCATACCGTGAAAACAAACATTGATATGGTAGGGCCTACTAAGAATTGGTAGGGCATACATGGTTAATTTTGAATATTGCAAACGCATGATGTATACGAAGTAGCGTAAGACTTTAACATACAGTTAAACCTAGCTCAGTATTATGATGTAGATTTTGACAAAACAAAATAGACAAACAATCATAAAGAAAAACAAAAATGTGTCGGAAGAGTGTTGTTTATTGGGTCATCATATGACCTTTTTGGGGGTCATGCTGCCGGAAGTTCAACGTCAATGGAATGTGGATTTCTCACACCATTTTGCCTTTAGTTTTACACCGAAATATCGACATCACATTCTGTACCAAATAATCGATTTTGTTTTCTTTTCCCCCTAGAAACAGCTGTGGTGATGATATTCGATAAAAAATGGGCGGGTACTGTCAATACATCTTCTGTGGGAATTTTCCGTTTGCCTTTTCACACGCAGAACACACGAGTTCACACACTTGACCTGGCCAATGTTTACACATTGGTGGCGCTATTTGGAAGACGTAAGCGTTGCTTGCGACACTGCATTCGACAAACCTTTGGTCAATATTGAAGGTCACCCATTACTTAGTGTCCGTCACAATATGGAACGATTTTGTGTACTTTCATTTGATTCCATTTCTGTAGGTTCGTGAGCAGGACCTCACCTATATATGGACACTGATCATGACCTTGTCATACATGACTGAACAAAAACATTCAAAACTTTAGATTAAAACAAAACTCCAATTTTATACACAAGCGTTTAGAATTATCGACATTGACCATTGGGTGGATATTTTTTTTTTTAAATCTTAAAATGGTATGAAATAACTTCATATTGTTGGGACAAGCTAATTCTCATATAAAATCATGAAGTAATTAGTCAGTTCTTCAGAACAAAACAATACAGGTGAAGACTTCTGTTCATTTTGATACAGCTCTACACATACTGCACACAGAAACGCTGGGGAAAGCTTTTCAAACACTGTGAACTGGAAGGATTGGGGGTAAAACCTTTATTTCCGATGTGTGAGGAAAGGGTAGCGTACGGCGGTGTGCCACCAACATTGTTTAATTTCAAATCGACGCAATGCCTATATTTTGATAAGTGTCCAAGTACTGTGTTGCCTCCCGTTTTTCTCATAAGTGTCGTGTGCAAAAGCGTCCCCAGCCCCCGACGCGACTGGCCAGGGAAAACGGAAATCAATCACAATCAAATAATAATCTAATCATAATAAAACATCCTCTCACCCTCTTGTCTTACACCCATTTACGTCATAATGTCTAGTCTTTGTTTGCACTCCAGATTAGGTCACCAGTATTATCTTTCACCTCTCTAGCCCCTTCCCGTGGGAACGTACATTCGGTCATATCTTTATCTTTGTATATGCAATATCATTATCAATTCCTGGCTGCTCTATTTCTCTCTCTCTCTATTTCTAAATGATATAATCACACCTCTATGTCTACATCTGTATCTCACTATAGGTGGCGCTAGAGCACAACTTCTCACTATCGTATTTTTTTCCTGTCCTTCCTTTGGCTTCACATTATCATAATTTAACATTTCATTCCGTTTCCTGTCACAACTATAATCATGATTATAATTGCTATTTTATCTAATCATCATAACTGAATACCTTCCAATAATTATACAAATGTATAAAATTATATTCTTTAGCTCTGACTGACGTCAAATGAAGGGAGCAATAATGATAATGCCATATATAACTATCTATATTTGTTGACAAACACAGAATGCGGTGGTACTGGCGGGCATGTGTTGAGGAAAGATGGTGATGATGATGATGTGGACATTCTCTGGAAAGATTGAGCCACGAAAGCGAGGGTGACCGAAGATGATGTATGAGAAACTGGTGGAGGAGGAGCTTGGAAAGGTCTGCTGGAGGGAGGAGGGCGCCCCCAAGTGGGCGAGATGGCGAGAAGGTGTGAGAGCGTTTTGCTGGTACGGTACAGTGAGGTAAATCCAGCCACCCCCGTTATCGGGACCGCCCTGGATCATAACTGGATGATGATGGTGATGATGATGGTGATGATGATGATGATGGTGATGATGATGATGATGATGATGATGATGATGATGATGATGATGATGATGATGATGATGAAGACTTCTCAAGATAGAGTAACCTGGGCCCAATGTGGCTCAATCTATAACACTATCCACACAGATCAATTCAAAATTATTCCTATCAATTGAATCCAAGCCAGCAAAGTCAGTTCCGACATCGCAACTTCAACATACCACCGTCTGCTAGATATCTTACAACCACATGGATCATCAAAATCTATATGACCTACTAAACTATCCTCTATAGGAGTGAATACTGGTGTGTACATCTGTACACTGTATAGCTTCTCCATATACAAGATCTTGATTGAGAAAGAAGAATATTCTTGAATAAAAGTGGATCCTACCCCCTCTGAAATGTAAGAGTGTAACATACACTAGACTCAACATTATTTGATGTCAAATACATGTATTAACTTTTATTGCAAAATGTAATTTGTGAATAACATTCACCATACACAAACAAATGAAATTCAATGTCATTGCACAGATGAACAAAAGAGACTAAATGATAAAAACATCATACATGCAGCATAATAGCAGGGCCAGCAGAACTGGGGGGGGGGGGGGGGGGGGACCCGGAAGTGGCTCCCTTCCCTTTTGCAAACATGCCACCATCCAATCCATGTATAGCATTGATGAGCACGGCTATCACTGAAAATGATTACAGTACACATTGTATTTGGAAATTTCAATGTGTTGACCCACTGAAGGGACATTTCTGCTGCAGTGGAAAATACTGAAGCACATTGGAGTACAATATTTTGAAAATGCTAAAATGTGAGAATATTAAAATACACCTGAATTTGTATTGACACAGTAGCAACTTATGCGCTTGATTGTACAACTGTGCATCTACTTGGAGAAGAATTAAATTCACAAATTAGATAACCAGTCTTAACACCTGAAGCTTCCGTTATTTGTTTACTCGTCATTTCATTTTTTTTTTTTTCATTTCAGTTCAAGATGAAGATGAAGTCTGTGACACAACTCATTATTGTTCAGCATCTGGTTTGTTTTAAGTCATCAAAATGACCCAGACTCTCTCATTAAAAATCAAAATCAAAATCAAATTGAATTCTGCACACCAGCCATCTCTTGGCACAGTGCCTTTGGATATATCATTCCTAATATATACATGTACTGCAGCATGAACTCAAGATGTCTGATTACTCTGTCAAACTACATTTGTAATCATTAAAGAACTTCAATGACTTGAAGAAAAGCATCACCACCATTACACTCTCAGTCCTCACAGAAATTTCCTTTTAAAAACCTTACTTCAAAGCAATTTATGAGGTTAAAATGTTATATTTGAAAGAAAAAACGTTGTATGTATTTTTGTTTAGATAACTACAAGTATTTCAGTAAGTAAATTTCTCTAGAAAAAAGAAGAAGAACAGTTTACATTCATGTAAGCAATAGGGAGAGAAAACAAAGCAGAGTAACCTGAAAAAACAGAAAGATAAGCAGAACTAGATTGAAAGTTCTGCAATTAACATCAGCTCTCCTCAGTACCATTTTTACTGTTCGGTTAAGGTTAAGTGATGAGTACATGTTTCATGTGATGCCCTTTGGAAGAAAAGGTCTTGCAAGGCACTATCTACTAGTCACCTGTTTAAACACACTGGCAAATACAGAACCTGTTTACTCTGGTGGGGGGGGGGGGGGGGGGGACAACCTGGAGTGACAGGGTTGTAGCTGGCGTTAAGAGAACACGAACTATGGGAGGATGCTACGGTAGTACACAATTCTGCAAAAACTAATGCAAAAAATTATCTGATATGTACTTCAAAAACAGAAAAACTGACAATTGATTTCAAGGCAGAGATATGAAATTTGGCATTAGGTGACAAAAATGTTGTGGCCTAAAAAAATAATTCAAGAATCTGTCTAACTATAAAATGGATAAAAATATATTCTGAGTACTATAGGGTAAAGCATATTGGCCTTTACTGCAAAATAAACATCAAACAGAACATACTTTATCATTATTCTTGACTATTGTATTTGGTAAGTTGACAAATTGCAAAATAGATGTTCTATGTAGGCCTACATACACTTTAATTTCTTCATTTGCAGCTTGCACTGATACAAATTGTTCAAATTTGGGCAAAAATTAGGATTGTTTTCTCTCAGTATGCTTTGCTGACTCAATCATAAATTTTGGTTATTTTAGACACACTCTTATACTGCAAACTCAACATTTACTACTCTGGAATATCCATAGATCTTGTCAAGCATAGTTAAACAACATATATCTCTGAAACACATGAAAATATGAATTTGAACATCACATAATTTGAGTCTATTCCTCTCAAAGGTCATTCTTCTCCAAAAGTCATGGAAGAATATTTCTCCACTCAAAAAGAGAATACAGCATTTGCATAATCCTTCCCAGCCCATCATTTCATCCCCTTCTAATATTATGAAGCACTACACTCCATCTTCATACACATCAGGGTTTGTCATCTAAGACTATGGTATGTTGCCATAGTAACCTGTTGCCATAGTAACTAGTGCAAAGGAGCACCAGAGATGAATTTCTTCCTCCAGTTTCCCTAGATCAAATATGGCTTGATGGAAACAAAAAATAGTGAGTTGTATATCCACATTCAATACTGTATTATTTTACTTATTTCAGTTTATTGTAAAACAAGAAACAGTTGTGGTATGAAACTTCTGCAAATTGGAGCTGATGGCCTTTTTTTTTTGCAGCATGAAACTTTTACGATTAGGCACTGGCATTTAATGCACTGTGTATACAAAAACTTTAGCGTGCATTTTACTTATGCAAATCTTGGCTCCTTGAGAAATTTGGAAAAGTTTCATGCACGTAAACATTTCTGGTTTTAGAGTTCTATGCTTACATCAGATTTGGAAATTTTTTATTTGAAGATCATCAGTGATCATTTGACAACTTAACTAGGAACCAAATATTCTTGAGACAAAGTACTGGAAGCCTACCAACAGCCTTTCTGAGTGTCTATAACATGGTACACTGCAACCAATCCATCCATGAATGCTACCTCTTGGATATATAGTTTTGTGGAAAACACAATGGCCTCCATGAGAGGAAACAGCACTTTATGAAAATATGGAACTATGAATACTTGTGTTAAAATGATGATGAATGAACACAGCATTCTTATTGTTACCACACAAAGCAGTTACAAAACTTGTCAGAACTGAATACAATAGTATTACATTCCTTGATATATAGGCTTATTTTGGTTTATAACAAACTTTGGCAAAAGAAGCTGTATAACCAAATAATACAGCACAAATCTCTTGTGTAATGTTTGCTGCAGTAAAGTAAAAACCGCTTGAATAAAGGTTAGACATTATGATGGTGTGAACATTTCATGAGAGCCTCAAATGATGTCCAAGTTAATATAATGCAGCATTACCGTATGATTGCACTATTTAGCATCATATTCTTTACATAATGGTACATCTAAAACATAACACAGGGCTCGACATTAGCAGTGGCCTGGTGCCCCAGGCCTGATGCCCCAGGCCACTAAAATTGATGTCAGGCCATCAGATATTCAAAAGGCTATCTTTTGGTGGCCTGATTGATATATTTCCCTTTATTTGGGGCCACTACATTTCTCCTTTGGGCCATCAAAGTTTCAGATTTAAAGATTTTAATGGCCTGAACCCGTCACCAGAGAATTAGTGTTGAGCCCTGCATAATATATGATTATGAGAAGACATGCATTCAGCAATTCCTTTATTCAAGGAATTCACCAAAGACAATCAACCCTTCACACATTACCTACCAGTCAATAATCACATGAATGATAGAATCACAATCATCAGTTCAATTGGTCAATGACTGTCAGTGGATTGTTGAGGGGACCGGTCTGTACAATAACCACCAACCCCACCGCAGGGGGGTGTGGTCAAAGATGAACCAGGGAAGATGCCATCTGTAGTCTTAGTCTCAGCCCTCACTGGACGCTGCGACCTCGTAATGTTTGGTTGGCGGCACCGTGCCCTTGACCGTCGTGCGATGAAGGACCCTCAGGCCAACCTGCTCCACAGGAAGCTGTGTCTCGGGCGTGGCCTCATGGCCCACTGCCAGGTTGTCTGAAATGATAAAGTCTCCAACCTCCCACTGGCCAAAGACAAGGATAAAGTGGTACAAAACAAACATGAATGGCCTGTGAAGAGACGAATCTACTGTCTCTGTGTCTGATGTAAATGGTAGAAGTCCCAGTGGGGATGACAAGTCAATCTCGAGCAAGGTAAATCAATCTGGATCAACAGCTAACTGAAAAGAAAAGAAAAATCATTAACTCCTTCTAAAGGAAAAAAAGGCACCATGGCAACAAGCAACATTACGGAGCACTGGCTTGGGCGCAGTTTCCACCTGCCATTGGTTAACTGGTTGCCTCTGAAATACTGAAATATACCACAGATTCCTGGCAGGGCTCATTCAGCTTCTGTGGGTAATGGGTTGAATTAGGAAACGAATGCAAAAAATTCTTTTCTTGTTAATACCTGGCCTGTCTTTTGTGAATTAAATCTGGCTTGATATTATTTGTGACAATGAGGAGTCGGTCCAACATCTATGGAGGTCAATGTATCAGCCATGGTCCCACCCACATCCAGTCTGTGTCGGCATTCAATTTGAACAAATTGTCATTCATAGCCATTAACCACATCAGCAGCAGCAGTGGATGTAAAATTGCTCATGTGGCTGGAGGTAGAATGATACCTTTTGATTATGAATTAATTCATATCCTAGAAATATGATCACACTTTACATTTGACATTACAACTCCTATACTTTTGCTTATCTTAATCACATAATTTTATGTCCTGAAAATATTGATGGCTACAATTTGATGTCTGGGAAAAAATATTTATATTTTGGGTGAAACTTGAAGCTATCATGGTTGCATAACAAATTATCCCAGACACCCTTTTCTGTGATTTGGGGATTTCTGCCTGTTTTATTCATTGGTAGTGGAAGAATCTCATACTGTGGACTAAACAGCATTCTTTGCTGTCTTGAGTCAGCTCAGATACTTCACAATGACAAGAAATATAACTCACCTTGTGTGAGTACTGTATGGCTTTGTTATCTTTCACAAACTCATGATGTATCTCCTCCAGAATCCTTGCCGTCTCCTCGTAATCGGTGAATCTCTCACGCTCCGTCCCGTGGTCCCAGATGAAAGCTTCCGTCATTCCAAGATGGAAACACATCGTCTGAATTATCAAAAAACATTCCACATTCAGCAGCATGCTAGACATTCAGATTGTCAGAATACTGTACCCTGAATGGCAGTAATGTTCCTATGCTGTTCATATTAGGCCCTAAATGATGTTTTCTTACAAATTACCTTTTGGCACTACCAATAAGGCACTCATAGATTTTTCAAATTGCATATTTTTGTACAAAAATGAAGATACTATTTCACAAAAGAAATGAATAAATGTCAGAATGCTAACATGAGCTACCACTGACCTGCTTTTAATGTAGAGTCAGTCAGTCAGTCAGTCAGTCAGTCAGTCAGTCAGTCAGTCAGTCAGTCAGTCAGTCAGTCAGTCAGTCAGTCAGTCAGTCAGTCAGTCAGTCAGTCAGTCAGTCAGTCAGTCAGTCAGTCAGTCAGTCAGTCAGTCAGTCAGTCAGTCAGTCAGTCAGTCAGTCAGTCAGTCAGTCAGTCAGTCAGTCAGTCAGTCAGTCAGTCAGTCTTCTTTACCCACGGTAGCCCCATCAGTGGTTTATACACTGTTATTCTTGGGGCCCTGCAACAGAATAACACAACACAACAGTTAATGCAACACACACAAAATAACAAATCAAGGACATCCCATTATACATCACAATATCAAAACAATATCAATGCTGTATATAGAATCTTTTGATTTATAGAATCTTTGAAAACTTACAGAACCTTTGAACATGAGGGCTACTACTCTCAAAAGGCTTCAGAGGGATGAACATTTGACATCACTCACCTTCAGGAGTGTCTTGGGATGAGAGTAGACCAGCGGATGGACCAGGCCTCCCCGGCGGTCACTGACCATGTAGAGCCTCTCCCATCTGGCCAGTTGGTCACTCGGGAGTCCCATCAATATTTCATGGAGTGGAGCAAAGACTGTTAATTAGAGCAGGCAAATGCATGCACATTTAGTCTTGCAGAAATTGATGATGCATCTTTGCAGGAGCTTGTATTATCTTGATCTGTGGCAAAGTGAGCAGCAATAAAAGTAAACCTTACTGGGTCTCTCCTTCGTGGGTACTTAAAATAAAGATGACATTATAATTTAGAAATATGAAATTGTGTTACTCCATAACCTTGCTCACTTCTGTGTTCAGATGATGATGATGATGATGAAAAAAATGATAACGATGATGATAATAATAATAATAATAATAAAATAATAACAATAACAATAATAATAATACACAGTCAATTTTTCCAGATTTCCTTGTTTTTGAAGTCATTCTACCTGGTTGATTAACATACTTATTATCCTTGCTCTGTTACAGACTACATCATCTTGTAACTATGGCAACTCATCCATGTCTCTCTCATAAAACAGCTGTTCATGCTAATGTTAAAGCCTACAACAGCTGGTTACCTCAACTGACCTGTGTCACCCTTAAGTGGGACGGCATGCATGTAGTAGAGTGAGTAGCCAAAGGGGGCAGGCTGGAAGCTACCGTCTATGTGCCATCCAGTCCGTCCCACTCCTCTGCAACCCTCACTCTCAACATTGGACACTCGGAAGACATCTGGGTGGGGGGACCGAGGGTGCTTGTAAAAAGTTGACTCGAGCTCCCCAAACCAGCGACTGATCTCAACATGCCTCTCACCAGATATTGGACTTTGCTTCTTGAAGATCAACAACCTGCACTTATTGAACAAAGGGAAAATAAAAGATGCTGGCCTGAATACTTAAAGGTGGTTTGAAGTGAAAAACAAAGGTTTAAGAGCAAAAGAAGCATAACTTGTCCCTGCATGCTATCATTATTGGAGAACAATGGTATGATGATTTCATTCAGTTTCAAGACTCAAGTTGTTATCATTCTTTTGCTGTGCGAAATGTGCTAAAATAAACATTGTCAAAGTTGATCATGTATCAATGCATGTGAAATGAAGCATAGTTTCTTGTTCTTCTATTTTCCCTTGTTTGCACCCATTCTTGAAACAAGATAGTCTGTACTTTATTTTGAAATTGATGATTGAAATAAATGCATACTCCTGAACATATGCCAAAAATTCAGTCAATCCATACAAACTAAATTTGAACACCCTCTGCAGACAATTCATGATAATGTGTTACTGTCAGCAAAGTCCCTAACAAATATGCTGAAGGCCCACTTATTATCTTTCAAAACATTCTTCCTTGAAGATAAAAATTATGAAAGTGGCCTTATGTAGCCATCTACTTACAAGCAGGCATAGATCAGAAACTAGAAATGTCGCTAAGGCGACTGCTATGCCTCCGCCATAATGCATGATTCTCCTAATAGGTCTATAGTACATGTGGACAATGTATAATTATATTTTCACAATATTGGCAAAATATTGAAATTACATGTTTGTCACAAATGTGTTGAATGTTCACCTTCCTTTACCTAGGTTTAATTAGATGAATAGGAGAGCATGTATTTGGGGATTCAAGGACTTTAACTTGACTTTGACCCATTCATAAGTGTATGCATACTGTAATTTTCAAGGTATGGAGAAAAAGTGTAATTTCTGTATTGAAAAGTACACTGTTACCATTTTCTTTTGGCCTTTGACCCTAAAATTCATAGGATAATCACTGTCAGGCAGAACATGCATAAATATGTAGTAAGTTTCAAGATAACTTGAGCAACTTCTGAGATATGGAGGAAAAAGTTAGTTCAGCAATTTCCCTTGATCTTTGACCTTTTGACCTTTGAGGCAAATCCCCCCCCCAAAAAAAAAAAGAGAAAAAGAAAATTTCCACATAATCTAGGTTATACATGCATACACCAAGTGCAAAGAAAAAAAAAATTGCTGGCATTACATAAATACATGTATGAGGGAAATAGTAAAAATTTGAAGTGTTGCACTTGACCTTTGACCCCTGACCTTTGACCCTATGAACCCTAGATTCTCTAGATAATAACTGCCAGTCAGTACATGTATATATACTATGTTCCATGAAGATACCTTGAACAATTTCCAAGGTACAGAGAAAAAAGCGAAGTTTTAATATTTTAACTTGACCTTTTGACCTTTGACCTTTGACCTCATGACCCAAAACTTTCACCAGAGAATCTTAATTGGGTAATACATGTATACACTAAGTTTCAAGAAAATATCTTCAGGCATTGCATAGATATGGAGGAAATAGTGAAATTTTATGTATTTGACCTTGACCTTTTGACCTTTGACCTTGACCATGTGCACCCAAAAGTTGATAGGCACAACTTCACCCCCTAATACACATACATGCCAAGTTTCATTAGGATACCTTAAAAGGTTTTGATAGTTACCCTGTCCACAAAATTTATTACGGACGGACGGAAGGACGGACGGACAGACGGAAGGACGGACGGACGGACGGACGGACGGACGGACGGAAGGACGGACGGACGGACGGACGGACAACCCGAAAACATAATGCCTCCGGCACCACTTCGTGGCGGAGGCATAAAAAGGAATTTAGTCATCCACCTCCCTACTTAATGCTTACATACTGTGACGTAAGACCCTATAACCATAAAACCCATGAATTTGTGGACAATCGTACAGTCAATAATGAGCATGTCAGGTTTGAAGTACATACTATATTAATTGAACAGGTACATGAGTGAAAAGGGGGGGGGGGTGGTGCAGTGGGGCAAGATTTCAAACCTGTGCTCTGTGACATCTGACTTGACCTTTTCAATGACCTCTTGAGGAACAGACTTGCTGAGGTCAATGCCGGTCACCTCTGCACCAAGACGACGAGGTATCAACTGGTATGGTGCTCGTAGCATCCTTGCTGTAGACACCTAAGTCACTCAATACTGTATTCAGCAAGTGTATTTCTCTGAATAGTAATAGATAATGTTAAACACCCAAATAACATGACAATACACACATCTCACAGTCCACCACTTAAACACACAAACAAAACAGGTGTGTTTTCCATTTTAGAGCTTGTTTTTCCTCTTCTTCTGGCTACAACAAACAAGACTCCACAGCTGGGATATTCGGTTGCAGGCATAAAGTGTCTAGCAGTGCATTAAAATGCCCCCCCCCCCCCCCCCGCATGAAAGATGAAATATCCAAATCAAATCCCGAAATACATTACGAGACTCGACTCACTGGAACACTGCTTGTAAACAGTAAATCACCTCCTACTAAACTAACAAGTAGCTATGACAAAGATTCGGGGCATCTTTATTATGCCCCCTTAAACTAACTATCAACGTTGTGTAAAATCTTAAAGGTTGAAGGAAGCAGAGTAGATTTCTACGAGAAACCGCAAACGTACTGAGAAATATTAGAAGATGCGATATGCGACGGCTATCGATCGGCCGTAATTAACTCATAGCATTACATAGTAACGCAAAAGTCTATACATGGGGCTGTATTAAACTATTATCGCGACATGATACAGACTACTGGACTGGTGATAAATAGTGATAAATGCTTAAAATCTCATTCAGACACATTCCTCATCGAATCAGCCTGAAATTCCTCGAACCCTGTCATAATGATTTTAGATCTTACCGATAGCAATCTAAACACTGTACATACCGACCGGAGAGAGTACTCAGTGGCAATGCATCACTGTCGTACTGCGAATCTTGTGAATCTCTCTGCATCTATCAGCAACTTTTGCTTTTGCATGCACGTAACCCACAGACAGATTCTGCAGATAGGGAAATCCCCGCTTTACTTTATCGCTGGTAGTAGCAGGCTCCCCATCACAAAAAAAATTGATGCACAAATTGCACACACGCTTGTAAACGATGATGTTGCTGATGAATTATATTATATTTTCTCCATTTTACCCTCTTCATATTTGCACCTACTCTTAACTTATCAAAAATCGCATTTGTTGCCTGTGTAATACTAGTACAAGTACCAAAATATACTATTATGTCTGCTGTCGCCAATTTTACGGCTAAATACCATACAGTAACATATTCATATATATAATTATATATTCCTTGCTTATTATGGCTACATTATTTTAGACCCACATACTTATTTACACTTATAGTAGGAGATGTACTATCATGGTAAGTTTTCAACTCAAATCTTTTATTATGATGTGATACATATGTTCATGTTTCATGTACATTGTATTTTCAAACTACAATTTGTAGAGCTATTCATCGTAGCCCTACTGTACTTATTAGGTTTTAGAATCTTTGTATCAGACAGATATCGGACCTGATAAGCATTCATGCTATTTTCTAGTAGGGCCCTACCTTTCATCCTGTATTCATGCATATGTCTTTTGTTATGTTTTATGCCATGTAAACATGTGAACATAGATAGACGATAACAAACTTCAACTTCAACTTCTAATTCATTATTCCTAAGGGATAATTAAATTAGGGCCTATTATGGAAAAATAGAAGAAATGGAGGAGAACTTAGGGAAGGGAATGGAAGAGAATTGAAATGAAATGAATTGAATCGATAATTGAATTGAGGGAATTGTGATTCGACAATGCAGGTTTCAGTTTATTCTTCTATTGTGTGTGTGTGTGTGTGTGTGTGTGTGTGTGTGTGTGTGTGTGTGTGTAAATAATATGGTTCCATTATTTATTACTGTATAATTTTGCTGCATAATTCATTTGGATGATTATTAAGGTTAATGTTAGAAGAATTGAATTATCACTGTTAAATTTAAGCAATTTTTTTGAGAGCATAGGGGAAGTGACTGTATGTAAATTGATAATTGTTCATGAAAATGTAAAATTTGTTATGTCATTATGTACAGCAATAGCAAATTTGCTATTATGATCACAAATGTATATTTTCGTCATTTCAATTGTAGCAAATGAAAATTGTTTTTTTTTCTATTACTTTGAATGGAACAGAATAAACATCGTTGAAAAAAAAGTGTGTGTGTGTGTGTGTGTGTGTGTGTGTGTGTGTGTGTGCTTTGTTCACGTAAGTCTATTAGTTGTGATCTCTTTCATTGCGTATAGCCAGAGCTAACGATGTCAGCTTGGATCGAGAGTAATCAACATTTTATATATGAGTATGATATTGTATTAAATGCTTTATTTCAGAATGACATGAAAAACGAACTCTCATTTAACCCTTAACATGCCACAATATAATAATCCCCGCCGGCCTAAGTGTCAATTTACGTAACACCATGTTACCTTCACGGAAATATCTTGAACATCTCAACAACAACAACAACAACAACAACAACAACAACAACAACATCATCATCATCATCATCATCAATAACAACAACAACAATAACAATAACGCCAAAATATATCATATCAGTAATTCGAAAAGTGGCATGCACATTCCTTGATAACTATACGTTATTCACTGTAAGTGAATTTCTCCCTCTCTTCCTCTCTCTCAAAACTTGCAAGAAACCAAACAAATATTAAAATCTCATGACATAAATGCTTGTTAATGGTAGGTCTTAATGAGCTGTCATCACACTTTTCGAGATATTTCTTAAGGCCCCTTTATATTTTTTCAGGAGTCTTAAGAGAAGAGAGAGTGAAAAACAACTCCTTTTAAAAGAAATATCATGGCAGTGAGAAATCAGATAGGGGCCTACAACCGCTTTTTGTACATTTCTCGGGGCAGGATTTCGCAGTGCGAATAGTACGCTTCACGGAGCTTTAGGGAACACACATGAGGTCCGGGAGGGGGTTTATTATTGATTTTTATTTTATTGACTTGAATTTATTTCCACTTTGTATTCACAAAAACGAGAAGCAAACATAACTGAGGTACAATGATTATCACTATACAATAACATTTGTGTGTGTGTGTGTGTGTGTGTGTGTGTGTGTGGTACAAAAATAATCAAAACGTATATTCTAATAGCATTTACATGCATTCGCAACAAATGATAAATAAGCAGTGGTCATGAGAACCAAAATGGGGGGGGGGGGCTGAATAAAAATCACAACTTGTTTTACTTAGGCCCCCGAAAACCAAATGACATTATAAAATGAGACACCATTTAACACACAACAATAACAGAGTAGGGGGCCTATGTATAGCTTATGAGAATACATGGTTTAAAGAATAATATATAGGCCTGCTTTTTATCGATAAGAAAACGATGAACGTGGACAATTCACATTAACTTAAGGACTATTATTCTCCGTCCCATCCTGTCCGCACATCGATCATGACAGGTGGCTACATTCCGCGGTGAAACCCAATTATGAAATGTCAAGTCATGTTAATGACACAAGCTACCTCGAGCAACCTTGGCGCAATGGTGCATTTCAAGTCAAGATGACACTGTTTTGAAGCCCACCATTCTGCAGACGATGAATCAGATGTATGCTCAGGCATATCTTTCAACAGAGGAACGCGTACAGGTAACAAATTAGTGAAAATGTGAGACTGCTGTATAGAAAAAAAAAAAAGAAATCCCCGAAAATGTAAAGGTCAGCAAGTCATGTGTGAGAGTCTGAAATTTAAACAGCAATTTAAAATCGTATAGTCTGTTCCATTGTAACGCATAAAAAGTATGCCTTTGCTGAAAGGAATTTTAAAGCTCCCCCTTTTTTAACAGAAGAATCCACCGGAAATGCATTAATTACATTAACATTAACACACTGGTCAACATGCGTCTAAGATGTGACGACATTATTATCATGAAGTAAATTAGCAGCAACGTAACGAGGAGCATCAAATTTTAGACAATTTCATATCACCAATGACACAGTGATGAAAAAGGGCACTAGTTAACAAATGGGTTTTAGCCTCCGAATTTCAGTATAAGCGCCTATGATAATTGATTAGGGATCTTTAAATAAAGAGGTCTACACAAGTGCTCTATCCATTGCTGAACAATATTAATAAAACATAAGGCTGTCAGCAAGACAAGTCACGTGGGAGAGTGTTATGACGTGCAGAAAATCTACAAAGGGATGGTGTATATTTTTGTATGAGATGGGGGATTCAGATTTTAACTTTTTTTTTGTGAGATATTATAGAAACCACTTATTAAGTATTAAAGAGTGTACAATTGTTAGAGGTATTCAAAGTATATTTGATGAAAATCGGTTTTGAAATGGATGAGATATCCAAAAAGAATGTAAAACAAAGTGGTCCTAATAAAAGGTTGATCCCACCTTTTGTTACGACCTCGGATGACCTCTTTGATTGTTGCTGATATCTCAGCCATTTCGAAACCAAGTTTCATCAAATAAACTTTTAATTCCTCTTAGAGTTGTATAAGAGGTTTCCCATTATTTCACAAGAAAAGTGGAAAAGTTTAAACCCCATCTCAACAAAAAAACCATACCATCCCTTTAATGCCGGAAAGAAACATCAAAGAAGAACACGACTGCCTGTCATCGCGATCGCATAAAACGAGTCGCAGATTTGAACAACATAATGGATGCCATATGTGTGCCCGGAGCAAAGTCTCTTTATTTTACATATTTTTTCTCTTCATTCCATCCGAAAAATTATAAACAGGTCTTAGTCATAATGAAAAGTGAGGTTTTTATACATAACAATAACGAAAATTTCGGAGGAAATTTCTCTATAAATATGACGGTCGTGAGATGAGGGTATTCACACATCCAAAGAAGGAAGATCCTGAAGACTTCGTTGGCACGTGAGTATCATCCTCTCTTTCTTGTTTAGAAGATTTCAGGAAACTGTATTGTCCTGTGTCAAAATCATCCCTAGGGCCCAAATATACGTTATCTTTTTGTCACTGCAAAGTGTATGTTGAACCGACATGACATCGAAATTTGTAATTTCATCTCTCAAACCCCACGTGTTTTTGTTTTTTGTCCATGAATAATAGTGGCGAAGGTTCTACAATGCCATCAGTCCCGATTAATTCTTTTTAACAATGATGTCTAATAATGTTTTGCAATCGTTAAACTCTGTTTCTTCACAACGTGCCGTTTACATTATTAATTTGTCACAAAAAAGTGAAGGATATGCTTTCATTATGTAAAAAAAGAAAATGAATATGATTAGATTGAATTGAATTGAATGTTTTAACCTTGTCAATATCTGCGATTTTCTGTATGAATCCCTTCTATTCGGGAGCTATAATAGTATATGTTCAATGTATATTAATGATAATTGCTATATCATGTCGCATGCACCAACTTCATATATATACTGTTTAGTTATATGCTATTAATTATCTTTTACATTGCCACGATTACGTGATTACTTTGATGAGGGTTTTTTTTTCTGTATTTCTCTACCATTTTTGTTTCAGACATCCAGAGGCATCACCGAATCCAAACCCAAAATGGCCAAGGCTTTGTTCTTCGTTCTCGCCGCTCTCCTCTTCGTCGCCGCCCTCGCCGAGGTCGAGATGGACGAGCAGGCCGAGCTCATCGACTTCTTCATGGCCGAGAAGAGGGGAATGGGAAGAAACATGAAGAAATACAAGTGTAAGTGAAAGAATTATATGCATTATTCTGGGGAGATTTTCCTCCTTATGTGAAATATCTCATTAACAAATTAATATAACAAACAATGCTATATGAGTGTACTGCATTGTTGAAGAGACGCACATCGACCACGGAACCATCGAATACGTACTGATTCATTCCTATGTTTTTTATGGAACTAAATCATTGTGAAAATTTCCTGACAAGTATTATGAATCCATCCTACACTTTCTAATACGAATACTGACTATCGTACATCTTTCTGAATAAAAACACAGGTTAAAACTTCTTCATGAAGACGTTTTCCCACCAGCCAAAGCTAAATCTGAATAGGCCTTACTGAGAGTCGCAGCTTTGTCGGATCAACTGATATCTCTGAGTTATCATCATCATAGAACTGCCATTGATACTTAGATGGGCCGTAGATGATTTTTGATAATCAGATGAGCCATGGATGATATTTTGTTTGATGTTCAGTCCAAAACTGTCAAACATAAAGGCCTATAATAAATGCTGGTAACTAAATCGTTTTGTGGCACAATGTTGAATTTCCATTCTGCTAAAGCAATTCAAGTCGGAATGTCGATTTTTCTTCAAAAATTATTCATTCCCTAAGGGGTTCAACCCTAAGGAGGTTATTGTGACATTGTAGCCACGAGTAGAACTGGTTTCGAAAAAACCTAGGTTGTATCTAATCATCCACGTCTTGCGCATCTAAAGTTCATTAACAAGATTGTATAGGAAAAATAGTCAATGTTGATGTAGCATATACACTCTCATAAAAAGTATCACTTTGAGCAGGAATCGTTTCGAATGTTGACTTCTGAGATTTCTAACCAAAATCTGCTCAAATTTTGAATAGATTCTCATATTCAGATATGATTAGAATCTAGTTAAATCTGAAAAAAAAACATGACCAGATTTAAATGGAAACCTTGTCAGCCCCCGTCTGAAATTATTCCTATCTAAAATTGATTAATTCGTTTGAAAGAGTGTATCAAAGGTTTGCAGCTGTTGTCGTCGGTCATGCAGATCCAGAATGATATAGCAAAAGAGAGCTAGAGTAGAGCTCACTAGCTCGGGATGGAGCTTACCTCTCGCTGCGATGGCTTGGAAATAACTGTCTCCAGCGATGGCCCCCATCATCAGTTAATAGAGGCCCTGGGCCTTTGACAAAGCCAATACAAAGTTAAATTGTGCATGCATGACAGCAGATATTCCATTTTGAAAATTTTCAGACTGCCAACAATTCAACCAGGACTGCTGGTGCAGCCGAAGAGGTGGTCAAGTCGTCTTCTGCAACGGTCAGTTTGATACTTAGTTGTTTTTTCGTTATTCCTCTCCATCTCATTCTCCTTCTTGTTCTCGTTTGTGCCAATTTCTCTCTCTCTCTCTCTCCAATCTTGAGTAATCCCTCCCGCCGATCCCTTCAGCAATACTGATCAACATAGAGATAAAACATGTTATTCTCCATTCTAAGGTCTTTCACATCTAGTCAACATGCACGTGTTCTGTATAGCAGCACACTTATTGTCCTAACATTCGATACTTTTCTCTCCTATAATAAGATAGTCAGGCTATTACTTTTGTCTTGATATGGAACATAACACTTTGATATTGTCTGAGGAGCACTGCAAGATCTACGCGGCAATAGAAAAACCAACAGGCCTATCTAGATAATAATATTGTGATTCGTGTATGCATGTGAAAAAATGCATTACAAATTAATGATCAGAAAATAAGTCTTAACAGAAATCTCTGCATGTCATGAAAACGCTATCCACATTATTATTTTTCTTTACCTGTCAATAAAAATCTTGACTACCGTTAGGCGTTAACCCTTTATACCTACTATCTTATAACTGCACACGTGGTCTTGATCAAATCTTGATCTTGTGATCAGGAGTCCTAAATCAAATTATTGATTTATTGGAGTCAAGAAGTCAATGTGCTATACGGAATACATCAAACTTTACACCAGCAAGCAATCAAAAGAATGGATCATTGACAACTGGTATATTACCTCTTGGAACTTTCTACGTGTTGGACTTCTTCGAATGGTGTATCGATAAGAAGAACGAGTCTCAAATACACCATGGATCCAACAAGAAGGTTTTTTATTTACAAAATTTTCAGCCTACCTCAGGCCTTCGTCAGTGTATAGTGTATACCAGGGAGGTGACTAAGACAATTATCAGGCAATTCATTGTCTTAGTATACACTACACTGACGAAGGCCTGAGGCAGGCTGAAATTTTTGTAATGAAAAAAACCCTTCTTGTTGGATCCATGGCGTATTTGAGACTTGTTCTTCTGTATATGATTATATCGAACTATCTTTGTTATTCCAACCAATGCAGGAGCTGGCAGCGGAGACAGCATCTAAGCCGCTTTGTGGTAACAAGACACCCAGGAATCTCATGGACTACAGACTATTATACTCCCGTTGACCTGATGTGTAACTAATTCCAAAAGCAATTGCCTCCTTTGAATTGTATGATTGAATTTTCCATGGAACAAATAAAGCAATAAAGAAGCGTGCAAAGAAATTGCAATCTCTCTATGTGTTTCCATGTGTTTTATTTTTATAAAGACAGTTTATCATACTCTGCATGTATTGAAAAGTTTCGGGTAAGAACATTGATTGACAATGCAAATGCATGTCGACTTGTATTTGATTCATAATGTACCCTGATTATCGTTTGGTGGCCAGACAAAAGGTGCACTGGCAGAATCTAGTTGTTGTTTTTTTAAACTTTTATGTTGGCGCGTATCCAAGAAAAAAATGTAGAAAATCATCATGGAATACATGGCTTCTCTTTTAGATAATTTATTCGTCTATATCGGAAGTGATGTTGAGGGTGTGAGTAACACAAGTCAACATGAGGCTATGTGAGACAGGTTGAGTAATGAGTGAATGAGATGACACAAGATTATATTGCAACTGATTGACAAATTGCCCTACATCGATGTAAATATACATAAGCACTGAATCGATCAGTGTTTTAGAAGTGCCCATGATAAAAAAAAAAATCTATTACCAAAACACTGATCAATTCAGTGCTTATTTACGTCGATGTACATGTATTGGGCAATTTGTTAATCAGTTGCAATGAAAACATCTCGACGAAAGAATTTCATGAATTTGAAAGATTATTGCTTTACCATTGTATTCAGATCAAAAGAAAGAGCCAGAAAGAAAAAGATGCTTTATACATATACCATGCATGATTTGTCATTCATAATGCAAGTGATATTTATATGAAAGGTTTGAGTGTGTATGGTGTAGACTATTCAAAAGTGACGCGGCAGTCAGAACCCCACAAAGTTTCATTGACCTGAATAAATTCCGATGTCGCCCATTCACACACAACCATTCACATCACACGACATCAGGTAGCCCTATTTATGAAATTGAATGCGTGAACAACTCTCATTTGTTATACCTCTCAGTCAAATACCTTCAATTTGACAGCCATTAACCATTGATTATGAATGGCTCAAGATTGCTCAAGTATAATGGAACTATTGTCAAAGCAAAAAAGTTTACAAACATTAAAAAATATTGCTTTGAAAAAAAAATCATAATAGTGACTTTGATGAATCACATTTTTTTCACTTCTTCATTGAGAAAGGAGGAGATGTTAATTGATTGCAATTGCTGTATTTGGTAATTAGGGCATGATCATATCGTCTTTGGAGAAAGAGAGCGAAGTGACGAGCGAGTAGACAGGTCTTCCCTACTTTGGCAAAAGGAAGCAAGTGACACTTTTATCGTATATGGATATTGACTTTTTTTATTGATTTGACATATTTGAGGCATGCTCTATTTAACTGAAAATCCAAAAGTTACAATTTTGGCCCATTTCTGAGATATTCGGGTGGCAAAAGGAAGCAAGTGCACAAAATTGCATGAAAAAGATTGGCAAAAGGAAGCAAGTTACAACCTCATGATACGATTGTCACTTGCTTCCTTTTGCCAGATTTTTCATGTTTGCTAAAAATCTGAAGTACTTTGGCAAAAGGAAGCAAGTTACACACCTCATGATATGATCAGTGATATTGCTTCCTTTTGCCAGATTTTTCATGTTTGCTAAAAATCCCCGAAGTACTTTGGAAAAAGGAACAAGTTACACACCTCATGATATGATTGTCACTTGCTTCCTTTTGCCAAATAATTGCACACAATCTAAAATACTTCGGCAAAAGGAAGCAAGTGACATCCTTATGATATGATTGTCACATGCTTCCTTTTGCCAGATTTTTCATGTTTGCCGCTACAAAATTAAAATCTATAATACTTTGGCAAAAGGAAGCAAGTTACATAAAAACGAGTTTCTATGGGAATATCGAAATTCTTCGAATTGTCATAAATGCATCACCATATGACTTGCACAAACACCGACATTATTTTCTTCACAAATTTCCGTGTTGAAGGGCCTACCCAATAACATTATTTTCTTCATTTGTAGTATTTGTACTCGATGTCAATATAAATTATTGCTTCCTTTTGCCAAAGTAGGGCAGAGGTGCATGGAAGGGTATGGCAGACGGAGGGGCAACTGGAGATAGAGTCTCGTGACAAGATATAATGTGAAAGATTTACTGAAAAGTTATACCTCTGTGAAGGCTGCATCTTTTAATCGAAATCTTTGAAATAAAATTCATATAGTCAACAGGGTCTGAATTTTCAAGAAAAACTTGCCACAGTGCGGGCAAAATCGAGGCCAATGTGCATGGCATGCGATTTATGTACACTAGATCAAGATGTATTTGCGGCTTTCCGGCCGTGCTTGCGGGATTGCAGGAGGTGACGTATGCGTATTTAGACCCGGTGTCTAGACTACTCCAAAAACTGTGGAAAGAATGGGATGCCCTCTTGCCAGCCTGTCAGGTGACCAAAACAATGACATCCACGAGTTTCCTTCAGAGTTAGTTCACACACACTATGTACACTACACTGTGCGGTGCAAATGTGTTAAGTGCTCAGTATACAGCTTGAACAACGGAGCGAATAGAAAAATCCAATCGTGCCACTACTGAAGTGCAAGTACCTGATGTGATTTGACAGCTCATTCATTCATTAATACACATTTCTAGCGTTATTTCGGCCGTGTTGTACGAACTTTAACGAGTGAGCCAGATAGAAGAAAGTATCGAGTATTCAGTGAAAATGGCTTGTCTTCACGCGTCAAAAAGTAAGTTGCAGTGGATTTAGAAAAAGAGCTCGGCATGACTGACATTTCACATGTTTCATTTTCAGGTTATTGTCCATGTTAGACTACATTTAGAAAAGAATCTACATTACTCTTTCACTCATTTCCTATCAGGTTTTTTAGTCTAGCCAATGCAATGCAATGGTATCATACTGGTGTAACTGTGTACAAGGAGCGTCCCGGGGTTACATACTGGTGATGGTGTGACGGCTAAAACACACAGCCGTGTTCATGTTCTATCTGTTCAAACTATGGAACAGCAACCGCAACGTGTATAGGACTTATAGGGCCATAAAGTGCATGATTGCTCACACTTAATAGTCTAATACTTTGCCCTGTACTCTAGAATATACTATTTTTAGACTCTAGTATTGTCTGCATTGTATTCAAAACATTGTAGAATGTACACTACATCAGTTCGGGAAACCCACTCACAAGGGGGGCCCCTCCTTATATTGACCGAAAGATCGGTCTGTATCTGTCCGTCGGGGAATGTTCCGCGGAGACTGCGCCTGGCTTCACGGATCCCCTCCGTATACAGACCGAAGTCAATGATGCCAGCTACTGTGTGGCAGTAGTGCACAGATAAAACGTTACGATAAACCAAATTACAGGCAGCTTTTTTACATTCAAACAAGTTTGACATGATATGACACATTATGCAGCAATATTTGGGGTTAATTTCTCACATTTTGCAATCGAAATACTCACAGTAACGCGGTTATAATGCAGAAATTTTATCCATATCGCAACATCGCCGTTCGCTAGCTGTAAGTCGCCATTTTGAATCTGTAAACCAATCACATGCGAGGTACTTTATTAAGTAAAAAAAACACATAGAAACTACCTCGCATGTGATTGGCTAATAGATTCATACTGTATGTTTCTGCAGTTTGAACGTGACGACGCGACGGGCTGGTTGATGTGTGTTTTGCATTGAAAATTCGACCGAAATATTGGATTATTCATTAATCTGGTGAGTGTAGTCTATTCTTGAATAGTTGATTTAACTATTCAAGCTTAAATTTGCCGAACTAGGGCCGTGAATTAGACGCAATCGAGAAGGGTGAGGTACCTCACCCAATTTTCCATAGAGACAGTGGTTAAGAACATCCACACAGCAATGGGTACTACAACCTTCCGTCTGTCTACGGAGGACGGCGTTAATGGCAAAATACAAAAGAGTCCTCCGGACAGACGGATCTTTCTGTCTACTCCTTATACAGTCCGGGAAACCCGCTCATGAGGACCGCCCCCGCGTACGAGGATGGTCCCTCCTCATAATGAGGACCTCCCCCCGCCTCATGAGGCCCCCCGGGGAACGCCTCATGAGGCCCCCCATTCACTTCTTATTCATCTCACATCTGACGTATAAATTGTCGCAACTTTGCACGGTGATTTTTTGTTACACACACATGTCCACTATCCATGATGAAAAGAAGAAAAAATCCTGTCTGTTTTTTTTTTTTAAATCGAGTTTTAATCACCCGATGCAGAGCGCCCATCAAAACACGGGCGCCAGCGCGTTTGCACAATGCAAGACTGCCGCACCTAGCGGCCTGATCCGACTAAATATTTTCGATGCTTTTTTCTGCGGCTCTCACCTCTCCGCGCACGAATCAGCCTCGTGAAGCTGAAGTCTGACATCTTTTTACACAAATTCGTAACGAGAAAAATTAAATCAGTACTAACCTGATCTTGTCCATATATTCCAAGTTACTATTCCACACTGATAGAGTAGGTGGGTAGATGACATACTCCAGTTTGTTAGCAAAATAATCACTTTGTAGGTATGACAAGTTCACTTTCTTCGTCAATTCCGCCCACGATTCCGCCGTTTGGGCGCTTTTTCTGGAATCATCCCGCGACGCGACGTACGTCGCATCACATCACGCATCCAGCACATACTAAGTACCAGACTGGTATGTGCTGGATGCGTGATGTGATGCGACGTATGTCGCGTCGCGGGATGATTCCAGAGAAAGCGCCCAAACGGTAAACTGGAGTATGTCATCTACCCACCTACTCTATCAGTGTGGAATAGTAATTTGGAATATATGGACAAGATCAGGTTAGTACTGATTTAATTTTTTTCGTTACGAATTTGTGTAAAAAGATGTCAGACTTCAGCTTCACGAGGCTAATTCGTGCGCGGAGAGGTGAGAGCCGCAGAAAAAAGCATCGAAAATATTTAGTCGGATCAGGCCGCTAGGTGCGGCAGTCTTGCATTGTGCGAACGCGCTGGCGCCCGTGTTTTGATGGGCGCTCTGCATCGGGTGATTAAAACTCGATTTAAAAAAAAAAAAACAGACAGGATTTTTTCTTCTTTTCATCATGGATAGTGGACATGTGTGTGTAACAAAAAATCACTGTGCAAAGTTGCGACAATTTATACGTCAGATGTGAGATGAATAAGAAGTGAATGGGGGGCCTCATGAGGCGTTCCCCGGGGGGCCTCATGAGGCGGGGGGAGGTCCTCATGAGGAGGGACCATCCTCGTACGCGGGGGCGGTCCTCATGAGCGGGTTTCCCGGACTGTTATAAGTAACCCGTCCCCCTTATAAGTAACCCCGTCCCCCTTATAAGGAACCCCCGGGGCACCCCTTATAAGGAGTCTCCACGCTTTTTTGCAATGCAACGCGAAAATGAAAGGACTGCGGCAATTCGCTTGATTATGTCCATAAAGCTTCACAAGTTTCCTAGTTACTCACGAAATTTGAGCAAAATCGGTTCGAGGCATCATATCTAAAATCATGGATTTAAATGCGATGTCAAACGACCCATGCGAATGCTGAAATGCGAGCGATTACTGGCGTGAGTGTCGCCAGGCGCGGCGGCGCGGCAATGCTTGAGTGCAGACGTGGCGACTGAGTACGAAGACTTTCGTTCATTCAGGTGGCTTTAAATGAAGGAAAAATAACAAAAGTAACGAAGTAGTCAACCACCTACCTTTGCAATTGGTATGCATATATACAAAAGGATACGTTCCCATAGGGTTGTCCAGTTGAAGTCGTCCCTAAACAAAAATTCTAAGTTGAAACTTGCAAGTTTCGCCGATGAAGCTTGAAATTTCCAACAGCTCCCGCATTCAGCAAGTTGTTCAGCGCAGCTCGCTGGAACGTATCCTTTTGTATATATGCATACCAATTGCAAAGGTAGGTGGTTGACTATTTCGTTACTTTTGTTATTTTTCCTTCATTTAAAGCCACCTGAATGAACGAAAGTCTCCGTACTCAGTCGCCACGTCTGCACTCAAGCATTGCCGCGCCGCCGCGCCTGGCGACACTCACGCCAGTAATCGCTCGCATTTCAGCATTCGCATGGGTCGTTTGACATCGCATTTAAATCCATGATTTTAGATATGATGCCTCGAACCGATTTTGCTCAAATTTCGTGAGTAACTAGGAAACTTGTGAAGCTTTATGGACATAATCAAGCGAATTGCCGCAGTCCTTTCATTTTCGCGTTGCATTGCAAAAAAGCGTGGAGACTCCTTATAAGGGGTGCCCCGGGGGTTACTTATAAGGGGGACGGGGTTACTTATAAGGGGGACGGGTTACTTATAAGGAGGGGCCCCCCTTGTGAGTGGGTTTCCCGAACTGACATGTAAGTCTAGTTTCTATAAATTCTAGATCTACATGTACAGTGGGTACAGATTCAAGATCGATGAGCATTTATTTCATTCTTAAATTGAATGTTTAATGTGTTTATGATCATGATTGGACTTCTGCAGTTCTGGAAATCACTGTAAAAAAGTGATTGATGATAGAGTACCAGTCTAGACCATGATCATGACATCATTGCCTAGGGCATGTCAGTGGACTACTTGATAAAAAGGTTGATGTGATGTTAGGATCTAATAAAGCATCGGTTATTGTCTTGCAATATTGTGAAGTATTGATTGGTCAAAAGGAACAGGAAGCAAGTACATGTACACACCTAATGTCATTCTTTTTTGACAGAAGGAAGCAAGTGACAACTAGAGAAGCACTCTGAGAGCGCAGACCTCAGCTCCGCCACGCAGCTCATTTCCACCACTGATCTTCTTCTTCCATAGACTAGTATGATAGAAATCAGTGATTTCCACCCATATGTTTGCATTCTGAAAATCGCCAGATTTCCCAATGATAGAAGCCTTTTGTTATATCATCAACTTCCAGCTGGGCGGCGCGCCTCGCCCTAGCAGAAACTAGAACATGCACTTTAGTGCGCGTATACATGCAAACCTAAAAAAAAACTTCATTGACCCTACTTACCCGGCAAAATATCAAAAATCCTTCATAAAATCCATAATAATTCCTCGAACACTACTGTACCAAAATTTAATCATCTGTTCCTTGTGTCAGTCTCAACCTTTCCTGTAAGTTTCATCCAAATCCTTTCACAACTTTTTGAGTTACATGTATTCTGCATACAGACAAACAAACCAACCAACCAACGGCAATGAAAACATAACCACCTCCTTTGGCAGAGGTAATAATCCAGTCAGAGCATCTGACTGTACATTAGCAGATACATACATGTACTGTACATCCCTCGTCACTCAAATCTGGACACAAGGGACATTGCACTTCACTTGCACTCGTAATGTGAGCTAGAGCACATAATTAATCATTGTGCGCATATTTGCATTCGTCTCCAGTTTGCCAGGGAGTTCCGGCTGGAGAATCTCTACTTTAAGACCAAAGGATGTTATGGGTTGGAATCTCTGTGAATGAATGGTGTGATCTACGATTGTACATGCACCCTACAAACTGAACTATGATGCCTTTTGTTGTTATTCTTGTCTTCAGCGTACTACAGGTTTGTGATTCTCTTCTTCAACTGCATGCTGACTTTTGGAACCTATTTCTGCTTTGATATGCCCAGTGTACTCCAAGGTGTCTTTCAAGGGGTGAGTCAGCTTAGCTGCAAAAAACAAACAAACAAGCAACAACAACAACAAATTGAAACACACAAGCATAAGGGTAGGCTCCCAGACAAATCTGGCTCAAAACCAATTATTTCATTCAACATCTTGAATAAAAAGCTGTGAATAGTGTGATGTGCTGTCCTTTTCAGAGCTGCAGCAATTATTACATCACAATACATCACGTGACATCTAATTTGGATCATTCAGGTGCAGAACTTTATTGATATCTAATGCTATTATTCACTGAACTGTACACATCCTAGAATCAAATCAGCGGACAATGATGGCAATGGCCGCTTGAAATTGAGCAGAAAATCTTGATTGATACAATGATAATATTATTTCATGAATATCTTGCCTGAAATGTTTTGCTAAGTTGACAACTATAAATGGAGACAGAATTACAGTGGTTGTAACAGCCTACATTGATAGTCTTCAAATTGCTGTGACATGATCCAGGATTGGTCCACGAGGGGTTTGTGCATATCACTTCAACATACTAAATTCTTGTGCAGCATCCTCAAAAACTAGCAACATGCTATGCAACATCCTCAAGAATTTGCAACATGCTCAAAATTCAAACATTTGACAAACATGTGCACAACTTGAGAAACATCATACTACCTAGTAATTTCGTAATCTGTGCACAAAACATGAGACAGCACATTGAACGTAAGCAGCACAAAGAGAAGTAAGCTGCAAAATATTGCGCGCTACCTTCTCGTGATGTGCGCTCTGTGCACAGACAAATTCCACAATATTCTCACGTTCAGAGCTTGCAACACACTTGGAAATTTTTCACGTTGTGGACCACCCTGGACATCCACAGTCTATGCACAGGTTGACATACATTTGTTAGACATATGTAAGGAAAGTCTGTAGATGTTTCCATCTCATTACAGTTTTAAAATAGAGAGGGAAGTCAGATTTGACCTCTGATGACCCTTAGAGGTCAATGAACTTTAAAGTATCAAAATACTGATGTTTTGCAAAGTTTGATGTAATGATAGATACGCGTATGGTTATATAAGTAATGCAAATATGCATTTGTGATACAATGGAATTGCCTTCTTATTTCACGGGAATTGCCTGTGTATTCCTCAGAGCATTGAAAATCATTAACAGGTTTCTACCTTTTCTTTTCATTTTTCATACATGTGTTTCAGTGATTTTCCCTGTATGTGTGGTTTATTGCATTCTTTTCTTCTGTACAGAACATCACATGTACAAATGCAACCCGTGGCAAAAATGAACCTGAATGTGAAGAGGGACTTGGTATGACCTATGTACAGTACAATCTACTCTACGCCATTTATGCCTGGACGTAAGTTGACATACACAATGCCCTTGTGTCGCTAGTACAAATTTGATGGAAAGTGCTGTACAATGTACAAGCCAATGAGAGTCTCCACTTGATAACTTTGTCTGTGATTTAGAGGGCATTATGAATGTGACTACTGTAAAGCATGA